>NC_065594.1:2554466-2865349 GCF_024542745.1 Macaca thibetana thibetana
CTGGAAGACAACTGAGGTAATACCATTCAGGGAATAAGCACTGGCGAATATTTCATTGTAAAGATGCCAACAGCAATGGCAACAAAAGCAAAAATTGACAAATGGGATGTAATTAAACTAAAGAGCTTCGGAACAGCAAAATAAACTAACAGGGTAAACAGACATCCTATTGAACAGGAAAGACGTTTTGCAAACTATGCATCTGACAAGGGCTTATATCCAGCATCTATAAAGAATTTCAACAAATCTACAAGAAAAAACAACCAACCACATTAAAAAGCATGCAAAGGACATGAACAGACACTTTTCAAAAGACACACACGTGGTCAACAAGCATATGAAAAAAAGCTCAACATCACTGATAATTAGGGAAATGCAAATCAAAACTACAATGAGATAGCATCTCACACCAGTCAGAATAACTATTATTAAAAAGTCAAAAACTAAGAAACGCTGGCCAGGTTGTGGTTTATTTTTCATTTTTTATTTTTAACACAGGGTCTAATTTTATTGCCTAGGCTGGAGTGCAGTGGCTCCATCTTGGCACATTGAAACCTCCGCCTCTCAGGCTCAAGCTATCCTCCCACCCCAACCTCCCAAATAGGTGGGACTACAGGCGTGCACCACCATACCCAGACAATTTTTATTTTTTTTGTAGGAGAAAAAGGAATGCTTATACACTTGGTAGGAGTGCAAATTAGTTCAGCCATTGTGGAAAACAGTGTGGCAATGTCTCAGACACCTAAAAACAGAACGATCATTTCACCCAGCAGTCCTATTACTGGGTATATACCCAAAGTTCTGTCACAAAGACACATACATGTGTATGTTCATTGTGGCACTATTCACAATAGCAAAGACATGAGCATTCAAGCAGCTTTATTTGTAACAGCTAAAATTTTAAAACAAACCTTATACCCATCAACAGGTATACAAACTCTGCTATGAAAGTACAATTGAATATTACTTAGCCAAACAAAAAGGAATGAACTATTTGTGTACACAACGATATGAGTCTCAAAAATTATCTTCAGAAAATACACTGAGAAGAAGATATTTTGTATGGCTCTGTTTTTATAAAAGTCTAGAAAGCAATGCATAGTAAACTACAGATCAGTAGTTGCCCAGGGACGTGGTTGTGGGAGGGGGAGGAAATAGAGATTATAGAGTAACCGTAAGGAATGTTGTGGGGATTATATTTGTTAACTTGATCGTGTTGGTGAATTCAAAGTTTCATGTGTGTTTGTCAAACTTATCAAGTTGTACATGTTACATATGTATAGTTTATTCTGTATCACTTCTTACTAAATATCAAAAACTGTATTTCTGTGGTCTGAATGTTGATGTCTCTTCCAAATTCATATGTTATGACCTAGCACACAATGTGATAGTATTAAGAAGTGAAGCCTTTGAGAAATGATTAAGTCAAGAGATCTTCAACATTGTAAGTGGAATCAATGTCCTTATAGAAGAGGCTGAGTGAGACACTTTCACCCTTCTGTCATGTGAGGACATAGCTAAAAAGGTGCCGTCTTGATGCAGGGGGTGAGCTCACACCAGACGCTGAATTTGCTTGCACCTTCACCTTGATCGTGAATTTTCAGGTTTTAGAACTGTTAGCAGTAAATTTCTATTTTTGTAAATTACCCAGTCTAAGGTACATTTTTATAGCGGGTTTAGTGTCCACAAGGGCTGGACTGCATATGCATATATAATCTTATATAATATGTATATATTTTAAGAGACAGTGTCAGACTTGATGATAAATCAAGGTTTAATTATATGCTTTCAATAAGAGAAAACTTTAGGTTCAAAGTAACAGAACTTTGAATGTAAAAGGATGGAAAGTTATAACAGGCTAACCAGAACTATACGGGAGCTGGGCCAGCTGTATTATCATCAGACAAAATAGACTTTAATATGAGAAGTGTTGTCACCAGAGGTTTGGTCCAGGTCCCATTGCTTGTGGCACAGAAAGCCAATCACTGAGATGGCAAGTATTGCCAGGGAAGAAGGCTTTACTATTTTGTGGGTGATGTCAGCCAGAGAGAAGGGAGCAAAACCTCAAATCCGCCTTCCTTCTCTGACCAAAGTTAGGTTTTCATATATCTAAGAAGGAAAACAGGAGGGACAAGGAAGAGGAGTTGATCAACAGGCAGCAGTGATCCAGCATAGCACTGTAACCACATGCGGAAAGACAGAATTAGGGAGCGAGGAGAAAGGAATTGATCAACAGGCAATGATTCTTCTTATTGTCCAGGTGCAGTGATCCAGAAATCCTTACCTCCCTGAAATCATCTGGGAGGTCTGATGGTCAGTTTTCTGAGAAAAGATGCAAGTTTAAAATTGGGCCAACTTCAGTGTTACTAGAGAAAAAGAGAGACATTCACAATGATGAAAGAGTTAATATATCAGTAATGTAATAACAAGTACCTATGCATATGCACTTAACAACAGAGCCTCAAATTACATGAAGTAGAAATTTTTAGAATTAAAAGAGAAATTGACAACTCAACCTTCAGTATGGAGATAGGAATCCAGCTTTCTCATAGTTGACAGGAGAATTGGGCAGAACAAATTAAGGGTATAGAAGACTTGAACACTTTCAGTTACCTTGATCTGATTGTCACTTATAGAATGCTCCACTAAGTAATAGCAGAATACACATACTTTTCAAGTACACCTGGAACATTCTCTTGGGTAGAGCATATGCTAAAATCCAATAATACCATTAGTTTTCCTTATTGAGTCTCATTCTGACGGCCCCATCACATACTCTCTTCATTTTATGGAAAACTGGAAAAGTAATTTACAACGCAATGAATGTACAAGTCCTAATTTCTTCCACCATTTAAAAGAGTCCTGATTTTTGCAATAGATATTGCCATACTTACTTCAACACAAGCTTCTGTATATTTGTTAAATAATAATAGAGTGATAAACATTTATTTCCATAAATAATGAAAAATTAATAGCACTTCATTAAAGCACTATTGATACCATTTATTTTAAAGCAGTCTGAAGTCTTAGATGAAAAATACTTTACTTACAGCTTCATAAATAGTTAATGGTGGATTCAGGTCTGGAACTTCCCAGACAGTGACTTTACTCACACAAATTTCCATTAATTGGTTATAATTTGGTATCGTATTTCAAAGATGCTCTGGTCTAGTGTTTTGTAAGGTATGACCATGACTTATTTATAGGTTGTAGAATTAGTTTGGGAGGTTGTAAATATCAGGTTTTTTAATGAGAGAAAATATAGAGAAAAATATAAATCACAGATGATGGCAAATTGTGGTGGAGGGTATTTTTTCATAATTCTTTCTTCTTTTCCCACTCTCCTGTTGACTTTGTCTTTTGACTTTGAGCTTGGCTATATACTTTGTTGTGACTAACAATACATAGAAAGAAGTACTAGTATGCAGTTTTTCGCAGAAGATTTAAGAGCATTATTTGTCACCACATACGCTCTTGGATACCCATGTACTTCCACAAGAGAAGACCCTGGTCTAAGAATGAGAAAATCAGTTAAATAAACCTGATTCCAGCTCTCGGTCTGGAGCCTGACTCAGTAGATTCTATCCAATCCCAGCAGAGTCACAGCTGATAACACAGTCATGTTTGAGAAAGAATTCATTGTTACTGTAAGCATTAAGATTTGAAGCTGGTTATGCAGGATTATTACAACAAAACTGACTAATAACCAAGGTTTAGTATTGTACTGTGAAACTTCTTTTTCTCTACATGTATGTCAACATGTTTTAGGAATTAGGCCATGCCTATGGTTGTGAAATAAAATATATTTTATTATAAGAGTAGTTGGTCAAAAATTTGAAAAGTGTTTTCTCAGTCTACTAAAAGGGAAATGTTTTTATCAAGAGGATGATACAGATTTCTTTTTGTTTCTTAAGTGAAGCAACTTTGCTTTTTCTCTCTCCCCCAGCTTTATCGAGGTATGGTTGACAAAATTATACATATTTGAGGTGTGCAACATGAGTATTTGATATGCATGCATATATATACATATTGTATATATGTGTATATATACATATTGATATGCATGCATATATACACACATTGTATATATGTGTATATACACACACACATTGTATATATGTGTGTATACACACACACATTGTATATATACACATATTGATATGCATGCATATGTATATATAGTGGAATGATTAGCACAATCAGGTTAGTTAACACATCCATCACCTCGTATAGTTACTTGTGTGTGTGGTGAGAACATTCCAGATCGACTGTCTTAGCAAATTTCAAGTATACAGTACAGTATTGTTAACTACAGTCATGCTGTGTATTGGATCCCCAGAACATTCATCCTTTACCTGTATTTGGTACCCTTTGACCAACACCTCTTCATTTCCCTACCTGTACAGTTTTCATTCTAGGGAATTAGTTATTTTAGCATTACCTTTTGACTAACGACCAGGTTTAGTAATTTTGTTCTTCTTCTAAAGCGTCTGAGGCAGAATAACCATCAGGAAGGGTAAAGGAGGGTGTCTGCTGAAGCTGAGACAACCGGGTGTCCTCAACAGTCAGGGCCCTGCAGGAGGAGGAGGCACTCAAGGGGGAGCGTCAGTTCTTTCTCTTCTTTCTGAAGGAGGTGGCTGGGGAAACCACTGTGGTTTGTTTCAGATGCAGGCAACAAGAGCACAGAAACTGGTATCTGTTGATGAAGTGTGGCTATATTGGGCCTGTGAGTCAGGAGTGTTCCAGAAACTTTGAACCACAGAACCAGTGTGACAGTGACTCAACTCGATTAACTAGGAGGAGTCTTTAAACTGTAGGATGTGGGTAGGGAGATTTTATCCTTTTTTATTTTTTAAATGCTCTATGGGAAAATACTGTTTTGTAGTACCGCTTTTAGAATAATATTTTACAAAATTATATAAATTTCCAGTTTATTCTGTTGAAATGGCCTAGTGACATATCCCCCTAACTCCAAGAAATATTTGGGTAGCTGTAGCTCAACCCAAAGCTAAAAGTTGTTGGAAAAATTAAAGTGATGATTTCTGTCCAGATAGAATAAATTTTAAAGAATAACTTAATTAAGAATTTTTTTCTGGAATAGGTTAGAGAAAAACAATGTTTACCTAAAGTGTGGTTTGACTCTAGAAATCCTAGGTATCACATAGCTAAGATGAATGAGATAAAGTAGATAAAATAATGTTTCAAGTCTTATTAAGTATAGTCACATGACCACTTTTGGGGAAAATAAAAAAAAATGCACTGCATATAACTTTTAAAATAAATGTATTGAAAAGAGAACTTTCATAGTTCTAGAGAGAAGACAGAGCTTGACTTTAATTCCCAAGGCATTCTATTTGCCTGAAGAAGAGGCAAAATTATTGCTAAGTTTCGTTTTTACATAAATGGTTCTTGACCTTGGCTGCGTAAAGTAGCTACCACCAGATCCAGTCATCAGAATCTCTGGGAGTAGGAGCACTGCAGCCAAGGTTAAGAATAGCTGTTTTAAACATCCTAAATTAACTTTTAATAGAAGTGTTATATAATTTATTTCAAAAGTAGAAAAGAATTTTAAAACATGATATAAAAGCTTGGTCAATTTTTTCCTCACTAGGGCTGAGGTTATCAGAGCTGTAGCTTTAAGGTAAACTTTTGATAAATTTGGATAATTCATTCAATATTTGAATGATGACTAAATATGTTACTAAATTTCATGAGGCCCTGGTGGTAAAGCATTTCCTGAACATACCTGGGATTATCTAGATTTTACCATTTCAATTCAGATAGAGAAAACAAGAGATATCATCAGTGGCCTATGTTCTTTCATATAAAGAATAACAAATTGTAAATAAATGTAAAATAATGGTAAACCCTAAGACTTATTAAGATGTCAGAGTCATTTTTGAAACACATTTTCTAAGGCTAGAGACTATATATATTGTGCGGGGAGCAGGGTGTTTACCAATTTATGACTATAAGAAAGTCATTTTTATTCCACTTTTTGTCTTTAAAAGTTTTACCTTTTTTCGTTAAAAATTTTTATTTATTGGACGGGCACAGTGGCTCATGCCTGTAATCCTAGCACTTTGGGAGGCCGGGGTGGGAGGATCTCTTGAGGTCGGGAGTTCGAGACCAGCCTGACCAACATGGAGAAACCCTGTCTCTACTAAAAATATAAAATTAGCCAGGCGTGGTGGCTCATGCCTGTAATCCCAGCTACTTGGGAGGCTGAGGCAGGAGAATCACTTGAACCTGGGAGGCGGAGGTTGCAGTGAGCCAAGATCGCACCATTGCACTCCAACCTGGGCAACGAGTGAAACTCCATCTCAAAAACAAAATTATTTATTATGGTACATAATGGTTGCATATATTTAAGAGGAACGTGTGATGTTTGATACAAGCATACAATGTGTAATAATCAAGGTTATTGGAGCATCCAGTCAGGGTCACTGGAGCACCCATTATCACCTCAAGCCTTTATTATTTATTTGTGTTTGGAACATCCCAATTTCACTGTTCTACTTATTTTAAAATATGTAATAAATTATTGTTAACTATAGTCACATTATTGTGCTACCAATTCCTTCTATCTAACTGTACTTTTTACCCATTAACCATCCCCATTTTATCCCACCTCCCCCCATTCCCACCCTGCTGCCATTTCCACATTCTGGCAACCATCATTCCACTCTCTATCTCCAAGAGTTCTTTTTAAATTAAAACTCCCATGTGTGAGTGAGAACATGGGATATTTGCCTTTCTGTCTCTGGCTTATTTCACTCAATATAATGGCCTCAGTTCCATCCATGATGTTGCAAATGACAGGATTTTATTCTTTTTCTAGCTGAATGATATACAGCTGTGTGTGTGTGTGTGTCTCATTTTGTAATCATTTATTCATTGATAGACACATAGGTTGATCCCATATCTTTGCTATTATGAATAGTGTTGCAATAAATGTGGGAATGCAGGTATCTCTTCAATAAACTGATTTCCTTTCATGTGAGTATGTACTCAGCAAGGGGATTGCTGGATCATATAGTCGTATAGTATAGTTTTTGCTTTTTGGGGAACCTTTATACTGTTCTCCATAGTGGCTTTACTAATTTATATTCCGCCAAACAATGAACAAGGGTTCCTTTCTTCACATCCTAGCTAATACTTATTATTGTCTGTCTTTTGGATAAAACCTGTTTCAACTGAGGTGAGAAGGTATCTCATCATAGTTTTAATTTGCATTTCTCTGAAGATTAGTGATGTTCATCTGTTTTACTTATACCTGTTGGCCATTTGTATGTCTTCTTTTGAAAAAGGTCTATTCAGCTCACTTGTCCTTTTTTAATTGGATTATTTGTGTGTTTACTTAAAAAAATTTTTATTGAGTTGTTTGAGCTCCTTATATATTCTGGTTATTAATCTCTTGTGAGATGAGTAGTTTGCAAATATTTTCTCCCGTTCTGTGGGTTGCCCCTTCACTCTGTTGATTTTTTTTCTTTGTTGTGCACAAACGTTTTAGTTTGATATTATCCCATTTGTCCATTTTTGCTTTGGTTCCTGTGTTTTTGAGATCTTACTCAAAAAATCATTGCCAAGACCAGTGTACTAGAGTGTTTCTTTACAGTTTTTTTCTAGTAGTTTCATAGATTGAGGTCATGGATTCAAGTCTTTTATCCATTTTGATTTGATTTTTATATATGATAAGAGAAAGGAAGCTAGTTTCATTCTTCTAGATATGGATATCTAGTTTCCACAGCCAGTACCATTTATTGAAGAGATTGTCCTTTTCTTACTGTATGTTATTGGCACCTTCATCAAAATATGTTGACTATAAATGTGTGGATTTATTTCTGGGTTCTCTGTTCTGTCCAATTTGTCTATTTGTCTGTTTTTATGCCAGTATCATGCTGTTTTGGTTACTATAACTCTGTAGTATATTTTTGAGTCAAATAATGTGATTTCTCCAGTTTTCTTCCAAATGTTCAGCATGGCATTGGTTATTCTGGTTTTTCTTTCTGGTTTCATATAAACTTTAGGATTTTTTATTCTATTTTTGTGAGGAATGCCATGGGTATTTTGATAGGAATTGCATTGAAGCTGTAGATTGTTTTAGGCAGTATGGTCATTTTAACAATATTGATTCTTTCCATTCGTAAACATAAACTATCTTTCCATTCTTCTGTAATTGCTTCAATTGCTTTCTGTAATGTTTTATTTTAGAGATCATTTTAGAATTTTCATTTTTGAAATCTTTCATTTCTTTAGTTAAGTCCATTCCTATGTATTTTATTTTATTTGTAGCTATTGTAAATGGAATTAGTTTCTTGTTTTCTTCTTCAAATTGTTTGCTGTTGATATATAAAATGCTACTGATTTTTGTATATTGATTCTGTATCCTGCAACTTTACTGAATTTGTTTATAAGTTTTAAAAGTCTCTTGGTGGAGTCTTTAGGTTTTTTAAAATACAAGACCATATCATCTCCAAACAAGGATAATTTGGCATCTTCCTTTCTAATCTGGATGCCCTTTATTTCTTTCTCTTGTCTGTTTGCTCTGGCCAGTACATGTTGAAGAAAAGTGGTGAAAGTGAGCATCCATTTATTCTTCCAGATCATAGAGAAAAGGCTTCGGGTTTTCCCTGTTCGGTATGATACTAGCCGTGGGTTTATTGTATATGGCTTTTTTTTTTTTAATTCTTTCTTTATTTATTTCTTTAAATTTATTTTTTATTATTATTATACTTTAAGTTCTAGGGTACATGTGCATAACGTGCAGGTTTGTTACATATGTATACTTGTGCCATGTTGCTATGCTGCACCCATCAACTTGTCAGCACCCATCTTTTATTGTGTTGGTGAGAGTTCCTTCTATACAGTTGTTTAGAGAGTTTTTATTATGAAGATATGTTAAATTTTATGGAATATTTTTTCAGCACCAGTTGAAGTTATGATGTGATTTTTGTCCTTCATTTTATTGATGTGATGTATTACATGTATGGATTTGCATATGTTGAACCACACTTACATCTCGAGGATAGTTTCCTCTTGACCATGATGAATGATCTTTTTGATGTATTGTTGAATCTGGTTTGCTATTTTTTGTTGTTGTTGTTGTTGTTGTTGAGGATTTTTGCATCTGTATTCATCAGATACATTGACCTGTAGTTTTCTTTTTTGGTGTGTCTTTGCCTGATTTTGATAACAAGATAACATTAACCTTGTAGAATAAGTTTGGAAGTATTTCTTTATCCTTGATTTTTTGGAATAATTGAATAGAATTAGTGTTCTTTAAATATAGATAGATACATTCCTGGACTGAGCCAGGAAGACATTGAATCCCTAAATGGACCATTAAAGAGCTCTGAAATTCAATCAGTAATAAATAGCCTACCAACCAAAAAAAAAAAGACAGGAACAGACGGATTCACAGCTGAATTCTACCAGATATACAAAGAAGAGCTGGTAGCATTCCCAATGAAACTACTCCAAAAAATCGTGGAGGAGGGACTCCTTCTTAACTCATTCTATGAGGCCAGCATCCTCCTGATACCAAAACCTGGCAGAAACACAATAAAAAAAGAAAACTTTAGGTTAATACCCTTGATGAACATTGATTCAAAAATTATCAACAGAATACTGGCAAATTGAAATTAGCAGCACATCAAAACCTTATTCACCATGATCAAGTAGACTTTATTCCTGGGATACAATGCTGATTCAACATATGCAAATCAATAAATGTGATTCATCACATTAACCAAACTAAAGACAAAAACCATATGATTATCTCAGTAGATGCAGGAAAGGCTTTGATAACATTTCATACCCTTTCATGTTAAAAACTCAATAAACTAGGTATTGAAAGAATGTACCTTAAATTAATAAGAGCCATCTATGACAAACCCACAGCAAACCATCATACTGCCTGGGCAAAAGCTGGAAGCATTCCCCTTGAAAACTATCACAAGACAAGGATGTACTCTGTCACTACTATTCAATATAGTATTGGAATTCCTGGCCAGAGCAATCAGGCAAGAGAAAGAAACAAAAGGTGTTCAAATTGGAAGAGAGGAAGTCAAATTATCCCTGTTTGCTGATTACATAATCCTATCTGGAAAACCCCATAGTCTCAGCCCAAAAGCTTCTTAAGCTGATAAACAACTTCAGGAAAGTCTCAGGATAAAAAAATCAACATACAAAAATCGCTAGCATTACCATACACCAACAACAGTCAAGCTGACGGCCAAATCAGAAATGAAGTCCCATTCACAATTGCCACAAAAAGAATAAATTACCTAGGAATATAGCTAAATAGGGATTTAAAAGTTCTCTACAAAGAGAACTACAAAATACTGCTCAAAGAAATCAGAGATGATACCAACAAATGGAAAAGCATTCCATGCTCATGGATAGGAAGAGTCAATATAGTTAAAATGGTCATGCTGCTGAAAGCAATTAATAGGTTCAGTCTTATTCCTATAAAATTACTAATGACATTCTTCACAAAACTAGAAAAAAACTATTTTATAATTCACATGGAGCCAAAGAAGAGCCTGAAGAGCCATGATAATCCTAAGCAAAAAGAACAAAGCTGAAAATATCATGCTACTCAACTTCAATCTATACTACAAAACTATAGTAATCAAAACAGCATGGTACTGGTACAAAAACAGACACATAGATGATTGAAACAGAATAAAGAGCCCAGAAATAAGACCACAAATATACAACTACCTGATCTTCCACAGAGCTGACAAAACTAAGCAATAGAGAAATAAGTCTCTGTAGAATAAATGGTGCTGGCACAACTAGCTAGCCATATGCAGAAGATTAAAACTGAAGCTTCCTTACACCATCATATACAAAAAAATAACTCAAGATGGATTAAAAACTTAAATGTAAAACCTAAAACTATGAAAACTCTAGAGGACAACCTAGCCAATAAAATTCTGAACATAGAACTGAGCAGAGATTTCATGGCAAAAATGCCAAAAGCAATTGCAACAAAAGCAAAAATTGGCACATAGGATCTAACTAAACTAAAGCACTTCTGCACAGCAAAAGAAACTATCAACAGAGTAAACAGACATCCTACAGAACAGGAGAGAATTTGTGAAAACTATGCATATGACAAAGTTCTAATATCCAGCATCTGTAAGGAACGTAAACAATTTTAAAAGAAAATACAAATAACCCCATTAAAAAGTTGGGAAAAGACATGAATGGACACTTTTCAAAAGAAGACATATATGTGGCCAACAGGCAGCTGAAAAAAAGCTCAACATTACTTATAATTAGAGAAATGCAAATCAAAATTACAATGAGATACCATCTCACACCAGTCAGAATGGCTATTACTAAGAAGTCAAAAGAATAACAGAAGCTAGTGAGATTTTGGAGAAATTTACAGTCCCACACTTGGGCATGTAAATTAGTTCAACCATTGTGGGAAACAGTGTGGCAATTCCTCAAAGACCTAAAGACAGAAATACCATTTGAATCAGGCATCCCATTACTGGGTATGCACCCAAAAGAATATAAATTGTTCTGTCACAAAGACACATGCACATGTATGTTCACTGCAGCACTGTTCACAATAGCAAAGACACAGAATCCAGCTAAATGCCCATCAGTGAGACTGGATAAAGAAAATGTGGTACATATACACCATGGAATACTATGCAGCCATAAAAAAGAATAAGATCATGTCCTTTGCAGGAACATGGGTGGAGCTGGAGCCCATTTTCCTTAGTAAACTAATGCAAGAACAGAAAACCAAATACCACTTGCTCTCATTGTTAATAAGCGGAAGCTAAAAGATGAGAACACATGGACACATAGAAGGGAACAACAGACACTGGAGCCTACTGTACTGTGTAGGGGTGGGAGGAGGAAGAGGATCAGAAAAAATAACTAACAGGTACTAGACCTAATACCTGGGT
Source organism: Macaca thibetana thibetana (assembly GCF_024542745.1). Taxonomy (NCBI): domain Eukaryota; kingdom Metazoa; phylum Chordata; class Mammalia; order Primates; family Cercopithecidae; genus Macaca; species Macaca thibetana. The sequence continues at coordinate 2,566,403 of NC_065594.1, forward strand.
GATGAAATAATCTGTACAAAAACCTCCATGACACAAGTTTACCTGTATCACAAACCTACACATGTACCTCTGAATTTAAAAGTTAAAAAAATATATATCAGTAGTGTTTCTATATGCTAATACTGTACTATCTGACAAAGAAGTAAAGAAAACAATCCAATTTACAATAACTACAAAAGGCACCTAGGAATAAATTCAACAAAGGAGGTAAAAAATCTCTATAATGAAAACTATTAAAATATTGATAAAAGAAATTGTGCAGACCCATACAAATATGGAAAGACAGCCTATGTTCATGAATTAGAAGAATAAATGTTAAAATTACCATACTACCCCCCCAAAATCTGTAGATTCAATACAATCCTGCCAAAATATCAATGACGTTCTTTACAGATATAGAAAAAAAATCCTAAAATTTGTGTGGAACCACAGAAGGCCCCAAATAGCCAAAAACATCCCCCCCTCCAAAAAAAAAAAAAAAAAAAAAAGGAGGGATCACATTACTTAACTTCAAATTATACTACAAAGCTGTAGTAACTAAAACAGTATGACACTTTCATAAAGACTGGCAGATAAACCAGTGGAACAGAATGGAGAACCCATAAATCTGTGTACAATAAGTCCTCACTTAACATCGATAATTCATTCTTGGAAACTGTGACTGTAAGAAAATCATTTTTTTTCTCATCAATGTTATAAGAAAATGACATTGAATCAAACAACATTTTCCAAGGACTTGCAGCATGTTGTTTCACTTAAAGTCACAGTTTTTGAGACCCATTGACAACACTGTGGGGACTTAATGTATTTACAGCTAACTGATTTTTGATAAAGATGCCCAGAACGTAAACTGGGAAAAAGATAAGCCTTTTCAATAAATAGTGCTAGGAAAATTGATATTCATATGCAGAAGAATGAAACTAAACTCCTATCTCTAGCCATATACAAAAATCAACTCAAAATGGGTTAAAGACTTAAATGTAAGTCATAAAACTATTAAACAACTAGAAGAATACATATAAGAAACACTTCAGGACATTAGTCTGGGCAAATATTTTATGAATAAGACCTCAGAAGCTTAAGCAACCAAAGCAAAAATACACAAATGGGATTACACCAAACTACAAAGCTTCTGTATAGCAATGCAAAAACAAACAAACAAACAAAACCAAAGTGAAGAGACACCTCACAAAAGGGAGAAAATATTTTCAAACTGTTTATCTGATAAAGGATTAATACCCAGAATATACAAGGACCTCAAGCAACTCAACAAAAATGAAAAAAAATCTAGTTAATAGATGTGCAGATGATCTGAATAGACATTTTTCAAAAGAAGACATACAGTGGCCGACAAATATATTAATAAATGCTCAACATTGCTAATCACCAAGAAAATGCAAATCAAAACCACAGTGAGATACCATGTCACCCTAGTTAGAAGGGATATTATCAAAATGATAAAAAATAACAAATGATGGCAATGATGCAAAGTAAAAGGGACTCTTATGTGGTGTTGGTGCAGATATAAATTAGTACCACCGTTACAGAAAACAGTATGGTGTTTCCTCAAAAAATCAAAAGTATGACTATCATATGATTCAGCAATCCCACTGCTGGATACAAATCCACAGAAAAGGAAATCAGTATGTCAAAGAAATATTTGTACTCCTATGTTTATTGCAGCACTATTCACAATAACTAAGATGTGTAATGAGGCTATTCTATCAATGGATGAATGGATAAAGAAAATGTGGTATATATACACAATGGAATACTTTTCAGCTATTAAAAAATGAAATCCGGTCATTTGTGGCAACATGAGTAAGCCTAGAGGATGTTATGTTAAGTGAAATAAATCAGACACAGAAAGATAAATACCACATGTTCTCAGTCATATGTGGAACCTCATAAAATTTGATCACAGAAGTAGAAAGTAGAATACTAGATACCAGAGGTGGGAGAGGGTAGGGGGAGGAAAAGATGGAAATAGATTGGTTGTATAGCACTGTAGGGTAACTACAGTTACAATAGTTTATTATATATGTTCAAATAGCTGGAAGGGAAGATTTTGAATGGTTTTTAACGCAAATGATAAATGTTTGAGGTGATGGATATGGTAATTACCCTGATTTCATCATTTCATATTGTACTAAAATATTACACAGTATCCCATAAATATTACATTTATGTAATACATTAGATAAAAAATATATTAGGTAAGAGAACTTCTTCAATCCCTAATGTGTGACTTTTCTGTTATTTCCTAACGTAATATTGTTAGTAATATTGTCACATTGTCACAATATCTACTTGGTTGTCTTATATAATCGTACATCACATGTAAGCTCTCTCTGTATGTAGGGCATATATTATTACATATTATATATAATAATTACGCTTACAACTCCATTTAAAGGTAAGATTACTCCCTCATCCTTTAGGGCAAACCTGCCTTGAGGCAGGAGTATTGGTTTTCCCTCTTTCTTTCTCATTTCCTTCTCTCCTGCCTGACTGCTGTTTGCAGCTCTTCTAGGGGATGAGGGGCAGAAGTCCATAGGGAGCATCTCTGCCTTGTCTTGGCTTTGTCTAGAACTGTTGTGCCTGGTTTTGTGCCCTCAGAGCCAGTAGAGTTTAGAAGGAGGTCGTGGACTCCGTCATGTGTTCTTTGAGGACCTCTGATCTCTGGGACTCTGGTATGCAATCTCCTGATTTCAGTGAGTGCTGCTTCTGGCTGGGCTTGTTTACATGAAGATCCTGGGAATCTGAAGTCCACCTCCAGCTTCTGTTGAGATTACATCTCTTTTCCAGATGTTTTTTGGAAAGGACTTAAGACAGTCCACAAGGAAATGTGCTCTTTGTCCCAACCTGACCAAGTGCAGCCGAGGCCAGGCCCTGCCCTGTTGCCTACACCTGGGTTCACCTAGTTCTTTGTATCTGGAGTTTCCAGTCAGGGCCAGGTGGGGATCACCCTGTCTCATAGCTGTAAGGATCACAGAAAATCTTCCTGCAAAGTGCCACTGAAGCTGTTTTCTCTCGATTTAAGTTGCAGGAGGAAAATACCTCTTCTCTAATAAATCCTCTCAAAAAAGTCTTCCTCTTGGATTTGGACTTGTACCTTGGCAAGTTTGTGAACTGGTCTTGAATTTTATATATTTGTACTTCAGTTTCTCAGAAATGTCAGTTAACTATCTCATTGCATATTGTCTGTGTGTGTGTGTACGTAATCAAAATTGCAAGTGTCTAAATAAACCAAATTATCTTTTCATGTAATGCATTATTTAAAGCAGAAAATAACTAATGTACAATGAATCCTATTGAGAAAATTATATCAACTTCTTATCTAGTTACTGTCTGATAAATACTTAAAGGACTACGTTCTTATTCTAGTTAGTAAATGAAAAATCACTGGTGAGGTCTTGCAATGAAAACAGTATGAGATAAGCCACTGTTAAAATTCCAGCTTACTTCAAATATTATAGCCAAAGCCAAAAGAAGAATGAGCTCTTGTTAACCTCAGTGCAATTTTATCTTGAAGGTATTATATTTCATCTTTCTCCTTTTTATTCACAAAAATGTCAAGAAAACATCTATAAGTAGATGAAAATATAAAAATATGCTGCTTCTCCTATCTCCATAGATTTCTACACAAATCCCATCTTATTCCCAATACAGCTTTTCATGTTAGAGTGAGGTTCACTCAAATGTTTGAGTAGCAGAAGCTGCTCTAACATCACGTGAAATCCAGATCTCTTTATAAGAAATAATGGAGAAAATATTTTTTAGAAAGACCAAAGAACAAGAAAAAAAGAAGTAGAATCAGCATGTCAAAAAGAGACCATGAATAGTGATGAGAGATAAAAGACATGTCTAAAAAATATGTAATGAATAACTCCCTTTGACTGATAATGTAGACATTATTAGTGAAGGAGACATTCAAGGAAAGAGAAAAAGTCCTGATTCCCATATTTAAACTAATTGGAGTAAGTCTGTGAAGCGATTTCCAAAGATCTGCTGCTGTGTGTACAAACCTGTAGGGTCTTTAAAGGAGCCAGAGCTCAAAGCTTTGTGCATGATGTTTGCGTTTTGTTTTGTTTTCATTTGTTTTGTTTCATTTCTTTTATTCATTTTGAGATGGTGAAGGCAGCATATTAGGCTGGAAAGGGTGACTTTCAAGAACTCTGGATAGAAATCGTACTATTATCATGAAAACTCTACTTGGCCCCGCAAATCTGATGGGTGCCAAACAAAATAAAACAGGACTATTCAGTAAAATTTACTCTTTATCACCATTTTCCCTTTGCAAGGGCCACAGGAGAGCCTTCCTCCTGGTCCTCTGAAGGTTTGCTGAAAAATAAATTCACAAAAGGCAGATGAATAGAAGAAAAGGCATACAAATTTATGTAACATGTGTACACAGGAGCCCTCAGAATGAAGACCCAAAGACACAGGGGAAAGTGTCTAGTTTTTGCTTTGGTTCAACAAAATATGGACAGCCATGTAGAAATATGACTGGACAAAAAGTGTGTGATCTGATACTAATAGTCTGAGTGGGGATCCCAGCAAGGTGTGTCCATCTAGATTCCCGCTGGCTGCTCTGAGCAGTGTTACCTCCCTCTGGGTGCGGGGCAGGAACCTCTCTGGAATGGGAGTCTTATAACCTATCATCAAACAAGCTAGGTCAGAGGATTTCTTTCTGGCCATTTTCACACGGATAGGGTGAAGGAACCTCTCTGGAATGGGAGTCTTATAACCTATCATCAAACAAGCTAGGTCAGAGAATTTCTTTCTGGCCATTTTCACACGGATAGGGCGAAGGAACCTCTCTGGAATGGGAGTCTTATAACGTATCATCAAACAAGCTAGGTCAGAGGATTTCTTTCTGGCCATTTTCACACGGATAGGGCGAAGGAACCTCTCTGGAATGGCAGTCTTATAACCTATCATCAAACAAGCTAGGTCAGAGGATTTCTTTCTGGCCATTTTCACACGGATAGGGCGAAGGGAAGGTTAAGGGAGGAGACCACCCCTCATATTTTCTTATGCCCAATTTCTGCCTCCAAAGAAAGAAGCAGTAAAAACTACAAGGCAGAAATGAAATGCACAAGCAGACAGCCCAGCACCACACCCTGGGCCTGGTAGTTAAAGGTCGACCCCTGACCTAATCAGTTACGTTATCTATAGATTACAGACATTATATAGAAAAGCAGTGTAAAAATCCCTGTCCTGTTTTGTTCCGATCTAATTACCGGCGCATGCAGCCCCCAGTCACGTACCTGCTGCTTGCTCAGTTGATCACGACCCTCTTACGTGCAGCCCCTTAGAATTGTGAGCCCTTAAAAGGGACAGGAATTGCTCACTCACGGAGCTCGGCTCTTGAGACAGGAGTCTTGCCGATGCCCCTGGCCAAATAAACCCCTTCCTTCTTTAACTTGGTGTCTGAGGAGTTTTGTCTGCTGCTCGTCCTGCTACAAGGTTAGATCAATAGTTTTAGTTTTGTGGTTGTCTTTGGAGGAAAAGAGTTCTGGTTTCTGTGACCTGCCTTGGAGAAGAGTGTTTCTCATTTCTATGGCTAGCCTTGGGGAAGAATGGGACTGAGAGAAAGGAGGACAGGAAGAGGTCAGAGAAAAAAACCTTTTGCTTCTGAAGGTATTGCAGTGGCCTTCATTTTGGGATATTGTTTTCTGAGCCCCAACACTCTGAATGGTAGACCTAAGAAGGACAAAAACAAGTTCTAGGTCAGAAAATACTTCCTTGGTATTGCATTTGTTGGAATCCAAAATATGCCTCCTCGAAGTATACTTTTTTGGTATATTTCAAGTTGTTTATTCAGAGAAGCTGAATAGTTTTGAAAAGCTATTACTTTGTAAAAAAAAAAAAAAATTATGTTTATCTATGTTAGTAAAGCAAACAGGAGATAAAAATAGATAAAAACAGAGGCTTTCTCTTAGGTCACCTTATCCAGATCTAGGAAAGATGAACTCACAGAAAAAGGAGATACCCCAGTTCTCAACAAGTTCCTCATCTCCATCTGAGACCACCTTAGCCTGGATTTCACTGTCTATATCATTATGAGCATTTTGGTCAAAGTCATTCAACAATTCTCTAGGAATTTCCGAACTTTCCTACATTTTCCTGACTTCTTCTGAGCCCTCCAGACTCTTCCAACCTCTGCCTGTTATACAGTTCCAAAGTCACTTCCACACTTTTGGGGTGTCTTTTTACAGCAGCACCCCTCTCTATTGGTACCAATTTACGGTTTTAGTCTGTTTTCATGCTGCTGATAAGGACATACCTGAGACTAGGCAATTTATAAAGAAGAAGAGGCTTAATGAACTCACATTTCCATGAACGGGGAGGTCTCACCATCATGCCGGAAGGTGAAAGACACATTTACATGTCGGCAGACAAGAGAGAATAAGAACCAACTGAAAGGGATTTTCCCTTACAAAACCATCAGATCTCATGGGACTTCACTACCACAAGAACAGTATGGGGGAAATCACCCCCGTGATTCAGTTATCTCCCACAGGGTCCCTCCCACAACATGTGGGAATTATGGGATCTACAATTCAAGATGAGATTTGGGTGGGGAAACAGCCAAACCATGTCAAATGTAATGTCTAAAATAATATGTCACCAGAGTTGCCAGTTTATTATGAAAATGTTCAATCTTCTAAGTATTTTTAAATTATTAAATAATATTTTATATTGCTTTTACCTGTTTATATTAAGCAACAAAAGTAAGTGAGCATATTTTAAAAATAGGAGAAATCTGAATTAACACACAAAGTGGCCAGAAAGGAGTTGCAGTTTTAACCCTACAGGGGAGAGTTCCAACATCAGGAATATGTTGATATTGAAATGACATGGGGAGACATGCATAGAACTAGTCCTCACACAAATTATTTTTTTCATATCAAACAACTTTTTGGGGGCCAATAGATAATATTTTATGACTGACTTTTACATTCCAAAGTAGTTTCCCTTTGCTTTTAAAGCTCATGGGTATAGCATTAAAAAAGTAACTCCATTCTTCCCTTAAGCTTAATTTAATTTTTAGAAAGAACACCAGGTAGATGAACACATAAGAAGCTGATAAAAACAGCACCTATTTAGAAAAGTAGCACTGAAAATATTTTCATTTGTTAAAGAACAGTGTTAAATTACTAGTGCTAAAATCAAAGCTATATGCTCACCAGGTCCTTTCTTTTCCTCCTGGACACATAGCCAAACTACATTTCTAGTCTCATTGTGGTTACATGGGACCATGTAACTGAGTTCTGACCAGTGAAACGTGGGCAATTATAATGTATGCATTTCCAGGGCTTGCCTCTCCTGGAAACATCTAGAGGAAGAATCCACATCCTTGCAGGACTCCCAGATTTTAGGAGGTGGCAAAAGCATGCATAAAAGTATCCTGAATCCCTGCATCATTTCATGGTGGATGTTGTCAAAGGATGCCACTCACACTGGAACACCTGCACTAGATGTTGTATGAATAAAAAATTAAACAATTACTATGATAAGCCACTGTGATATTGGGTTTGTTAGAGGGGTTAGCCAATATAAAACTAGCAATTTCTTTTTGCTGTCTTGATATATTTACAAGAATGACTCAGCTTTAAAAAGAAACTAGAGATATGTATCTCAAATGGAATGAATTACATGGGGAGACATACACATATATGTGTATTATTATTTAATACAAGGCTTCCATTATTATAATTTTTCTTATTTTGCTATTGCTCATCAACTTTTAAAAGTCTTAGCTTATAAGACGAGACCCAGATTTTTGATAACTATGTCTATGCACTCCCAAATCAGAGTGGCATAAGGTGCAAAAAGAAGGGCCCCAGTTGGATTATCTAATCAATTATTTTCAAAGAAGCAGTCTGTGCACTGGCACAGGATTATACCCAATTGCCAAAATTATTGCACAAAGGAATTATTTCTCTTCTCCCTTGAATTCTGTGTCTGGTCACAATCTTAGACTATCCAGAAAGTGGCATGGTGACCACTCGATTTAATTAAAGAAAACATTCTAATAAAGTTCTCAAACATTCCAGCATCTGCCACTCATACTTCTAATAATAGTGGCAGAGCAGAGAGATTAACAAACTGCCCAAATTGTATCATGTCTCACATAATACATGATACAATACACTGAGATCTGATGTATGTTTCATTTTTAACTACTTAATTTCTACAATTTCTGCGATATTTTGTGATGGTAAATATGTCTGGGGAAATCCTCCTGAATTGGATACGAGGAGTTGGCTCACAAATCTGGGCCTGCATCTGTGTGATGAGTACAGTTCCTCTTAAGCATAGAATAAGGCTATTTAAATGCAAGCTTGGGTTTCTTATAGGAAAACCAGGACTGCTTGGAAAAGTGTTTTGATGAGGTATGCTCCATGATCCATCAGGGCAGCCTCGAGTAGGGTGAAGAGTCTGGATGAGATGAATAGCTTGTTGAAGCATAATGCCTGCAGCTGCTGTGGTCTTCGTCTTGGTGGTTGGGTCTCCTCATTAGATGGCTGGGAGCATAAAACCTGCCAGTCTGACCACTGCTAGCCTTATACTTCTTAATAGGGGGCTTCTCCAGAGGTCTTTAAGTGGAAGTGGTTATAATCCAATTGGAGGTTAAGAGTTGTGTCTCCTATTTTTTCAAACTCTTAATTACTAAACTGTTTTCTTAAAAATATGCTTGTGAGGCCGGGCACGGTGGCTCACGCCTGTAATCCCAGCACTTTGGGAGGCCGAGGCGGGTGGATCACGAGGTCAGGAGATCGAGACCATCCTGGCTAACACAGTGAAACCCCGTCTCTACTAAAAAATACAAAAAATTAGCCGGGCATAGTGGCAGGCGCCTGTAGTCCCAGCTACTCGGGAGGCTGAGGCAGGAGAATGGCGTGAACCTGGGAGGCGGAGCTTGCAGGGAGCCGAGATCCGGCCACTGCACTCCAGCCTGGGTGACAGAGCGAGACTCCGCCTCAAAAAAAAAAAAAAAAAAAACAAAAAAAAACGCTTGTGTATATACAAGACACCTCCCATTTCACAATGACAATGCATTACTTTATATCGTTACCTTGTTAGATCTTTGTCTTGTTGGCTAGATTATACTTCCTTTAGATTAGGAACTATTGTATATATTATGCTCTAAGGTTTTGCAGAAATTTAGTGATTAGTATAGATTCTAGTTTTGGAATCAACATAGCAAAAATAATAAGGTCTAAATTAGGAAAAAAATAAAATTGGAAGAAAAATTAAAAATTAAAGTTATATAATATCACACCATAGCCTTTCAAAATGTAATCTACTAAATGTGAATTTAATATACAGTTTAAAAAGGAGACTAAATATGTTTGGATAGAGCTTAAAGAGAATATGGGATATTTGATAGATTGACAGCAAATTATGTATTGTTTATGTTTGGTTTTCTTTCATTTCTTCTGTCTGATACAGGTTTCCATATTTGAAAGAAAATGTTTGCTTCCTTTTAGCCAGTTGATGGGGTCAGTAGAATCTAAAAATTATAGCTTCATCTAAGGATAATAACTAAGAATGAGAGAATGACTTTGAGAAACATTTGTGTATAATTTTGAAGCCTATTTCTAATGTAAGATATATACTATAAATAGAATTTCTTTTTAGGTGAGTACTATATTTCTAAAAGGAGTACTGATAAATGTGTGTTAATGCTTTAAAATTTTCAGTTTGAATGAAACTTATATCTTACAATGGTTGTCCAAATGAAATCAGAGAAGACATTCTATAACCAATCATTTAATACTCCTCTATAAAGTGTTCTATCCTTTTCCACTAGTTTTCCTATCATTACACATTCTTTGCTGTCATATACTATCAAAATATCCTCTTCTAAAATTAGGATTTTCTAAATTAATTACAGTATTAATTGCCATAAGGTGTTTAGAAATTATTAATAAATAGAGAGATTCTTTCTACCAAAAATGTTGAAAGCACACTCAAAACTTCAAGTAGCTCAAGGACTCCCACTTAACTAAAGCACACTTTTCTCTGAGTGAATCCTAACTGGACACCACGTGTCTTTGCCATTCCTCTCTGTAGGAAGACAGTTTCCAGTTCTGGCAACTCCTCTGCATATAAGAGTAACAGAAGTATGCATCCATCAATGTTTAAAGAACAAACATGAATCTGAGTGTGTGAGTAAAGTGGGTGCTTAAATATCTTAACTAAATGAAGGAAGTAACTTTTTACTTATTCTGAAGCATCCCAATGAAATCTTCAGCATGAACTTTACCAGAATTCCTTTAGAGAGAGAGAGTGTGTGTGTGTAGGTATATCTTAAGGTAATATTAAGACTAGCGTTTTTTCCAAAAAAGTATATAGGATGAATTAAGAAGCAACAAGACAGTTTTCTCTATTTTCAAATGGCTTCTTATTCAAGTGATTTCTTGATATGACTTTCTAACTTATTAATATTCAACTTTTTGTGACTTCTCTTTTAAGGAGGGCATAGTAGATAGTGAAAAGCTATCATTCATAGTCCAACAAATGGAAGAATATAAATGATCAAGATCGTATTTTGAAACACAACGGAGAGGCATGAAAATAAAAAGGACTAAGTAAATAGATAGATAGAAATTTCCGAGAAGGTCGAGTTCTTCCTATGTGAGCCACGATTGGATACCACTTTTCTTCTAGGGACAGGTGCTGATTCTGTGCATGGGCTGAAGATTAGGCTCGCCATAGACAGGAGGACTCCATTCGGACAAAGAGAAACCAGTGGAGACCTTGACAGCCACATAGGCTGACACTGACCAGTCAAAACTAGATAAACTCCAAACACACGCCTAGTTTCTTGTATGGGCATTTGCTGGATTTTGAGATAGCCTAAGAGTATAGGGGCTGAGTCAGAAAGCCTCAGGACTGCAATCAACTGAAGCCTGTCAGGGCTTAGGAGACAGTCATGGTACAGGAAGCGATAAGTAACAAGTATACAGTTCAGTTTCCCCTTATAATAGCTGCTATATTTCAAATCTGTGTGGAGTAGAATGCCAAACAACTAAACTCTCAATTTCCAAAGGGCAGTGATTTCATGGTGGAAGAGAGACAGAACCATCTGACTCCTCAACAAAGATACAGGAGGGCCAGTCCCAAATGGAAGAGAGAAATTGATGGATCTTGAACTTAAAACATTTGAAAAAAATGGCCAAGGTTTTAATTAAAGGTGAAACCTAGCCCTGTCCCAACTTAAATTCTGAGGGACTTGTGACTGGTGATCATCCCTTCACATTATCTGCCTGACAGAGGGAGGGAGAAAACCAACATTGTTTCCGTCCCTAGGAAAAGAACAACATCACTTTCAGCCTCTACACTTATTTTATCCACAATGTTGTCCAAGATATAATAAAAATTGACACTTGCAAAGGGAAAAGAACATGTGACTGGTAATCAAGAGAAAATACAGACATTAAAAGCAGATATGAAATGAGGCAGATACATCCCACTACTGGGGATATACCCAAAGGATTATAAGTCATGCTGCTATAAAGACACATGCACACGTATGTTTATTGCAGCACTATTCACAATAGCAAAGAGTTGGAATCAACCCAAATGTCCATCCGTGACAGACTGGATTAAGAAAATGTGGCACATATACACCATGGAATACTATGCAGCCATAAAAAAGGATGAGAGTTCGTGTCCTTTGTAGGGACATGGATGAAGCTGGAACCCATCATTCTCAGCAAACTATCGCAAGAACAGAAAACCAAACACCGCATGTTCTCACTCATAGGTGGGAACTGAACAATGAGATCACTTGGATACAGGAAGGAGATCATCACACACCGGGTCCTATTGTGGGGAGGGGGTGGGGGCCAGCATTAGGAGATATACCTAATGTAAATGATGAGTTAATGGGTGCAGCACACCAACATGGCATATGTATACATATGTAACCAACCTGCACGTTGTGCACGTGTACCCTAGAACTTAAAGTATTAAAAAAAAAAAAAAGAAATGAGGCAGATAAATGTGACTGATAATAAAAAAGACTATAAATGAAGATGATTCAAATGAGGGAATAAGCAAATAAGAACTTCATAAATATGTGAATGAAAACAGAAAAATTTAAGAAAATGAAAGACAATTTTAATGAGGAATTGAGATTAAAAAAAAATGAATTAAATAGAATATTGTAGAATTGAAAATCCAACATTTAAAATTAAAAAGTCAATTGCTGAAGGTATGTAATCACATGTAGAATGTAGAAAAAAATCCAGAATAAAGAATTAAAACAGATGAAAAATACAAAAGCTCCCAGCTACCTATTATGGAGGCTAAGTGCTGGGGTAGTGTAGTTGAGAGGTAGGGATCCTCTGCTTCCACCCAGCTCTTATAACCCACTAATAAAATAGGGATTCTATCTTGTATGCAGTGTGTTGAGGATAATGGAACCCTGATCACTCATGTCCAGACTTGTGAGGCAGTGGGTTCTATGCCAGGGGAGGGAAACAGAGAGGATCCCAGTCTTCTGTCTTTCCCCTAAAAAATGCTCAGCTAGTAGAACAGAGATGTTTGCCTGGTGGTAGAAAGAAGCTGTAAAACACCTCCTAATTTCTTCTGAAAGGGACTGACTTCAGTTGCATCAGAGATTAAAACAGGTACTCAACCCTAAAGGTACTCTCAAGAACAGTTGAGATTTTGGCCAAAAGGTAATTGAGAGGAGGCTCAAGATACTGGTGAAACTGGAGGTCTGTGAGTTTGCAGGAGAGAACTAGGGACTGAAACAACTGGGAGGAGTTCTGCTGGAACCAAAAGAAAGAACAAACACTGACATAGAAACCAGTTCTTCAAGGGAGCCAGAATTTGATTAAATTAGTTTGTGGAGCAGTTTGTGTCCCAGAGCAGTGTTGAAAACAGCAGAGCAATTGGCTGGCAATTAGTAGAGTTTAATAGCTTGGTGTGGCCAAGAATCTAGAGGAAGGGAGTCCTACCAAAACCACTGCAAGGGGCCCGTGGGCTAAGCAAAGCTACATTCCCTGAGAAACACCAAAGACTGAACACGTAGATGTCACTGAAACAATCCAGCTGGTCTCTGCTGTGGTTTGAATGTGTCCTGCAGAGTTAATGTGTTGAAGCTTAATCCCCGATGCAACAGTGTTGAGAGGTGGGGTCTGTAAGGGTTGGTAAGTCATGATGGCTCTGTCGTTGTGAATGGATTAATGCCATTATCACAGGAGTGGTTTCCTGATAACTGGATGAGTCTGGTTTTCTCTCTCAGGCACACTCTCTCACCATGTGGTATCTCCTCCTATGTTATGAGGTAGTAAGAAAGCCCTCACCAGATGCAGCTTCGTAATCTTGGACTTCCCAGGCTCTAGGACTACGAGAAATACGTTTCTTTTCTTTGTAAATTACCTTGTCTGTGGTATCCGGTCATACTAGCACAAAATGGGCTAAGACAGGTGCCTACTTCACAGCTTTGCTGGCCCTGGAGAGTAGTATAATCTTCATCCAGAAGCCATTACAATGGCAATATGGAGAGAGATGAAATTCCCATGCACACCTGCTTTCAAGAGTTTCTAGAAAGGCATCTGCCTTGCTTTCAATCAACCTTTTTCTCTCAAGAGGGATCTTGCCTAGCCTTCAGTAGTAATAATGACTGATACTAATCAAAAACGGTGACAGAGGTTTCCTAAGAGAATTTTTCAGTTTATATGCACATCTCAGCAACCACTATTTATTATAATTCTGGCTTCTTTTCTTTAGATACACAACTGTATGAAGTCTGGCAGAGTTATTACTGCTGTTAGGTAGGAGTGGTGAAATATTGACTTCACCCTGGAGACATACCTCATCTTTACATTATTCAACATCTTGATAATGCCATTTGCCAAGATAGATGATACCTATGTCCTGACATGATTAAGCAGAGCAGAGCTGTTTCCGTGGTACAGGTGATAAGTTTGTATTGATCTGTCTCATTTTCTCAGTTCTGACAACCATGTACATCAGCATGAGATTGCTGGCTGCAGCCAGTGCCATCTGTGGCCATGTAGCAGCAAGGATCTTGAAAATTCAGATATGGTTTGTGTAAAAGGCTCTGTCTTGTTAATCCCATCCTCCCATCAACCGAGCCAGACAAGGAGAAGTAAGCGGTTGGACCCAAACATCTAGAAACTCTCCACTGTAATCATACACTTTCCTCAAGAAGGAACAATGGTTACTCTTTGATACAAACAAAAATAAAATAAAATTTGAGCTGTCAAATTTTATGTAGGCTTTCACAGAAAGAAAATGTGCTCTTTGTCTTAAAGTAATGCTATACTAGGAGATGTATTATGGTCCCACAATATAGGTGAAGTAGGATGACAGTAATCATTGCTGACTTTAATAATTTGAGTAGAACCCCTAAATCCTTTATGCTAAATTCTGCTTTGTAATCACATGTAGAAAAACGAGGTGATTTTGACAAACCAGTTCTCCATTTGGGAACCTTATTCATCATATAATATTCTTGTGAGGCTCTTTTTGAACGTGAGAGAGTTTTAACAGACAGGTGACAGACACAACAGCGTATGGGAGAGTGGTATTTTCTAGGTGAAACCCTACCCTGCAGGGGTAAAGTCTAATACTGTGAAGGTTTCATGGGATTGTTTCATGATGAACATGTTTTTCGTTCTCAAAAACTTAGTTACCACACTGGAATTTACCCATTAATTATAGTGTAAGTGCATGCTGTTTCCTGATGGGGCTGTAGATAACACAGTTGGCACACTAATACACTCGAGCTCTCTGCCAGATACCTACACAATAACAAATGAATTGTAATGACAAAAAAATTGCATTATTTTGTTTTCTGGAGAGCTATAAGGAGATCTGAGAACGTCAGGTAATGTGGTAATTATGTTTCAAGAAACTTGATAATTAAAAAAATATTATGAAGTAATCTGCTGAAACATGCAGTTATTCTGTGGCCACATGTTCCATTCCCATTATGTTACACAAAATTATGGGTTAGAATTCCTATAGCTTACCTTTCGTACTCTCTCAACAAAAGATGCCAGCCTTAAAACACTGAAGAGGAGGATGAGAAGTTCTTCTTTCCATGCTACAGTTGACAAAAGGCGAAAGTTTCTAGCACAACGAAACATGTAATTTCTTTCAAATTTCTTCTTAAGCCAACATCTAAGCAGGGCAGGAGGCTCTCTGGGAGACTATTTTTCTCAATTTGTAGCTGGCATCATGTTCTGCTGATGGAAGAAGAAAGGAAGAGAAAATGTCATTCAAAGCACTCTTTGTAATGGCCATCTGGGACTTCATCTGAATGTTTGCAGGAAAAAATTCCTATGGCCATCCTGAGAGACTCCAGTTCAATCGGGCCTTCTAGTCACCGTGGACACTTGCAGAAATACTAGGTCACAAAGAAATGCAAACTGAGTTTATTGTAAACTGTGATAACACGTGGTAAGGGGATGAATTAGAATTGCATTTGGGAAAGCAGAGTCAAAGGTATTACTATAGACACTCAGGAATTCCAAGGCTGGTTTCTGGGAAAGAATGTGGAAGGAGAGGCAGGTAAAGTCACTTGTAAGAATCTGTGTTCTATTTCGATGTGGCAGGTCAGACGTGTAGCCCTAAGCACAGTATGTGTGCTCGATATCATTGCTGGTCTCGTTTCTAAGGAACAGAAGTATTGGGCGTTTGGGGTTATCTGTTCAGAATCGAATTTCAATTAGAATAGAAGGCTAACACCTGTAATTCCAGCACTTTGGGAGGCCCAGGCAGGCGATCACCTGAGGTCAGGAGTTCGAGAACAACCTGACCAACATGGAGAAACCCCACCTCTACTAAAAATACAAAATTAGCCGGGCGTGGTGGCGCATGCCCGTTATCCCAGCTACTCCGGAGGCTGAGGCAGGAGAATCGTTTGAACCCGGGAGGCGGAGGTTGTGATGAGCCGTGGTCGTACCATTGCACTCCAGCCTGGGAAACAAGAGTGAAACTCCGTCTCAAAAAACAAAAAGAAGAATGTAATTTAACATTAAACACAGGAGAGAGAAAGGTAAATTGGCATGGAGGAGCAAAGTGAAGTCACGCATTTAACAAGGACAACAGAGAGAAACATGCACGAAGCACAAATTTTCTTATAAACGAAAAAGGGATAAATACGTCTTTATGTCAGACCCTCGAAGTCCGTGTTTCTGTAGCCCACTGGTGGTGGTTGGTTTTCTGCGAAGTAGTCCTTAGACAGTTTGAGAATGGAAGCAAGTAAATGAGTTTTAATTTTTGCTTCCTATATTTTACAAATGTAAAAGGTCAGATCAATTATGATTTTCACATAAATCTCATTTATTTCTAAAAACATTATGGCACTAAAAGTTTTACATATGTATACATATATACATATGTATGTGTATGAATATATACATAATGTAATTGTATGTATTTAAATATACACACGCATATATACACACACATACCCAGCAGGTTATTCAGTTATCAGGGAATTAGGTTGATGTGGTCACCAATATCTTGATGGTGTTCCCTGCTATTTATAGTTATTACATTTGCTGTTTTCCATTGTTGTGGTTATGATATATTTGTGCCCCAACTTTAATAATATGAATTAATGGCTTAAGATTGTTCATTGCAGCATACAGCTTATTTTTAAAACTAATACTTTTTGAGTATCTATTTTGTGCCAAGCATATTTTTATGCCCTGGCGATAGGTGATGAAGAGGTCAAAGAAGGCATCCACACTAGTATGTTCTAGTTTTATGGTGGTTGGAGACAGATAATAAGTTACAAAGAAAGGAAAAATATTAGCCGGCAGTATGTATCAAGAAAAAATAAGAAATCATTATAGGTTTAAGTTCTTAGGATCGTGGATAGCCTTAGAGTGGTGAACGAAGGCTGCATTTAGAAGGAGAACTGCGGTGTGGATATGAGGAAGGAGCCCGCAATGGCAATGGCCAGGAAGGTACACCTGACAGAGGGAATGACTAAGAGTTTGGAGGCTGGACCAAAAAAATACACAACCCGGAATTTGGCCGCAAATATTGACACAGCAGAGGACTTCAGTAGAAATACAGAATGGAAATCTTTAACTAAATCTAGTGAGATGTTTTGCAATAGTGAAAAAAATGAAAAGTACAAATGCCAGGATAACAAAATTGGAGAAAAATTAGTGTTGAAATATGTTTGATATTCTATTTGAATATTCTATTTGATATTCTGTTTGCATCACTAGATGACATTAATAGAATCCTTGCATCATTGAACTATTTATAAGATCCTTCTGCTAAGAGTCAACACCTGATCAACGATCAGCTCACTTTCTGCATAGTCACAGAAAAATTACATTAGAAAGCTATTAAGGAGAGCAACAATTTGGTCTAAATGGCAAGATTTGTTTTAGAAAATCATGTGTGAACACAGCTGCTGGGGAAAATGGTCATTTGTGACAAAGTGTTTCTAAAAACGACTATGAATTTTGAAGCAGAAGCTGATGTTTCATGTCTTCTGCTATTTGTGTGGTCATTGAAACTGTACTGCTCCCAGAGTAAACTTTAAATGCCAGTGAATATTTTATGCAAGTTAAATGTTGATCACCCTCTTTCTGAGAAAAAAAAAATGCAGTACCTTAAAAACAGTTATTAGGTATTTATTATTCTCTTGCTCTCTCATTGCTGCTGGATAAGCTTACTGCAAACTATAAAGGCATCTCTGCATAATACAATAAATAAATGTATGTCTATGGGTTCCTATGTCCTTGCACAATTCCCTCTACTTTGACCCCGGACTTGCCCTGTGACTTGATTTCACCAACAGAACGTGGTGGATGTGATGCCATGCTGTGTCAATTTCAGGCCTAATTCTTAAACAGGTTTGAAGGCATCCTCTGTGACCTTCTTGGAGTTCTGACACATAAATAGTTCAGATGAGCCTGCTAGAGAAAGAAGCCATGTGGAGAGGCCTTGGGGAATGAGACACATAAGAGAGAGCCTGCTTGGGGGAATACTGAGGGGCCATGCATGTAGATGAGAGATCCATCTTGAATATTACAATGTCCATTCACTTAAATGTAATCATGTGACAGATGCCAAGGAGACCAGCAGAAGACCCCGTCAGCTAGTCCCCAGCCAACCCATATAATCATGAGACAGAATAAAATGATCATTGTTTCAACCATTAGGTTTTGGATAGTTTGATCTACAGCATTAGATAATAGAAACAGAAATTGGTACCCCAAAGTGGCGTGCTGCCATACCAGAAATCCAAAGTGTGTAGTGTTGTTTTAGAAACCAGGGGGCCGATGGAAGCTAGAGGTCTCTCAAGAAAACTGTGAACAAGGGTTGAAAGGACAGGGGAGAAATATCAGTGAAAAAAGACCCATTTTATGCAACAGTGGAAAGTATGAAATAATGTCGTCTGTGCTGATATGATAAAAGGAACCTAATAAAATGGTGGATCTCACTTAAAAACTTACTTGTCTTACTGGTCTCAAGTTTTAGAGACGTTGCTATAGTTTCTGTATTTTTGAAATCTTAGGAACAGGTATTTGACAGAGCCTCCTTACAGAGCTGCATCTGTTGAAACCATGTCCCCAGAACATGTTAATCAGAGTGTCCTTTATGGTGGCTCCATTTGTAGTCATATCCATGTTCATCTGTGATGCCTGTGAATATATATAAGGAATATCTTATGTAGTTTAAGCTGAGGGAAGCAGCTATTACTGTAGTAGCTAATCCATAGGGATGGAATCAAGTATACCAAAGAGTAGAATTCTGGAATGAGATAATAAGCAGAATTAAAGTCTTGAATTGAGCTTTCAAATCTTATTTATTAACGGAATGAGACAGTCATGTTGCCCAGCAGTTCTTCTCTCTCCTCTCTCTCTTTCTCTGCCTGTCTCTCTCTCTCTCTGTGTGTGTGTGTGTGTGTGTGTGTGTGTGTGTGTGTGTGTGTGTTGAAGGAGGAGGATAGTAAAGCATTGGCTTCTATTTTTGGTTACCCATGAACTTAAAAACAATGAAAACAGTGACATTTCTTTTAACTGTAGTAACAGTCTCTGACTGTGCTAATAGGCTGTGAAGGCTACATCAAGGAAGCTGTCATGGCACTGTTTTCAGCCCTGGTCAGATCTGGGACACAGTGTTCAATCTGGCGAGCACCATTTCAAAGAGCTGTTTACAAAATGAGTGTAAGGGATGTGAAAATTACAAACACCATATAGGGGACACGTCATACAGCTGGGGGTATTTAGACAGGATAGGAGAAGACCCCTGGGGAAGATGCTCACTGCCTTTTGTGTAGCTGAAGTCCTGTCATGCTGATGATGTCATAGACTTGTTTTGCACTCTTGGAAGGCATCACTATGAACAATTGTCAAAAGTCACAAAAGAGCAAACTGGCTTAACATGAAATGGACATTTCAAAGTCTTAGTGCTTCTCCATCAAACAGACCTGAGTGGCTGTTTCTCTAGAATAAAATAGAATGTTTTCCTGTCCAGGTAGGATGTTGGAACTGTGGAGTTTTCTTCTTACCCAGAGTCAGTGGTTTGAAGTCATCTCGGCTTACTAGTGCAATAAGTAATATTTTGTAGTGCATTTGTTGGTAAATAATTAATGATTATAGCTGCAAATTAAAACTACTGCTTGCTTCTTCAAATGGGTTCAACTCAGCTTGATTACTGATAATAAAATCTGCTTCCATATGTGATGGGATGGGCATACGAACCTTTGCTGGAGTTTCCTAATATTTTCTTTTAAAAACTACTACCTAAAAACTTAACAAAATAAACTCGTATGAGGCATTTTATTAAACTTCACCATTGTTAATAAGCATGCTGGCATTTCTTTGAGTATAAAAAGTTGATCCATGAGCTTATGAAAAGTGTCACCACAACTTTATTTGCCCAAATAAGTAGGAGTCAAGGCAGTTGCCAATGGGAGTATTCATACTTTTTGCCATGCAGTTGGGTATCTGAAGAAATGTTCTAATGAAATGATAAAGAAATGCAATGAATTTGAAAGATTGGAAAGTTTCATAAAGGAAGCATATAAAAATATTTTAATATGGTGGTGAGGCACTAGGCATCATGTGGTTTCTTTGTCCAGTTCGCCTTGTCTGAGTACTAATCAGCAAGAGAGCTCCCTGTGGAGTTACTGGAAGAAGCGTCCCTCGTATCACAGAGAGAGCTGGCTTGAACCTGGAGGATATAACAAATGGCTGTTCCTGAAAATACACTCAGCTAAACATGGAATGAGAGAGTCATGTTGCCCAGCAGTTCTCTCTCTCTCTTTCTGTTTCTCTCTCTCTCTCTCTCTCTGTTTCTCTCTCTCTCTCTCTCTCTCTGTTTCTCTCTCTCTCTCTCTCTCTCTCTGTTTCTCTCTCTCTCTCTCTCTCTCTCTCTCTCTCTGTTTCTCTCTCTCTCTCTCTCTCTCTCTCTCTGTCTCTCTCTGTGTATGTGTTGAAGGTAGAGCCCATCCAGGCAGCTAAATATGAGAAATAAAGGCATGCTTAAGACAGTAGAGCTGATACCACGTGATGAAAAGAGTCAATGAAGTATGTGAAGATGATGGTACAACAGAAGGAAAAGATGATATACTGGACAGTGTGACTTTTGATCTGGGAATTCGCTAAAATGACCGTGGAGGTTGGGGGGAGAGACGGTGAAGGGCTCATAGAGCAGTGACCCATGCAGGTCAGTCCTGGAGCAGTGATAGTTAAAGAAACGCACGCCAAGCTCAAATTCCAGTCTTTTCTCGTGTTGTCTTCGAGTATTTTTGGGGGTCAAATTAAGCAGTCCTTGAAAACTCAAAACTCGTTACTCACTTTTCCTTGATCTTCCTATTATTTCGCACCCAACGTCATTCTCCTAAGGCAGGGAAGAAAAAAATAAAATTCTCATTGATGCAGCCTCTTTCCTTTCATCCCACCCTATCCCTCATCTCACCTCTCCTTCCCACCTCAGCTTCTTCCATGTGCTACTTCACACTCTGCTGCAGCACACACAGCACTTCTACACTGTCTCCTTCCCGCACTGGACTTCCGGGTTACCCACTTCCTCTGCCCTTTGCTTTGATCGGTTTCTCATAAGATTTGATTTATGCAAAATCCTGCCGTTGTTTTTCTGGTAGTAGGGAAGGACAGGTAGAGCCCATCCAGGCGGCTTCACTGGTGGTGGTGGTGGGGAATCCATAGATGCTTATGCTGAATAATTCTTGTTTTGTCAGAGGAGAAATGGAACAGCTGAGGTTGGTGCATTTACAGATTGTTTTATGGAAACCTTTGTATATGCTGCCTGGTGTGATTGCACACCAGGTTACAGGCCACAGGACAGAAGTTTAATGTCCTAGATTTTCCATTAACTAGTGGTTGTCCAGGTCTCCTAATCACTCAGGGGTCAAGTTCCCTCTTTATCTGCAAAGAAAAACAAATTTCTAAAATGATCGTGCAAGTTGAATTAGGTTATCAAAAGTTGAATATTCCTTGTAAACAGTAAAAGAAAAATGGTGGTTGTTTTCTTAACGGTCTCAAGTCATTGACCATTCCACATTTCCCTTCCAGTATACCCAATGGTACCTGTTATCTATGACCTTCCACTTGTTTTCTTATTCCTGATTATGAGAACAGAGCTTCAAAGTAATAAAATTTCAAAGTAAAGGGGTATGCAATAAAGAGGATTTGGGGTGAAAGCATCAAAACTAGGATAAAATCAAGAAACTTGCGGCTGATATACTGTAATGTAAACTGATCATAAAGCGTAGGTGAGCAGCATTCCTCTATTCATCATTCATGATGTGGCCAAGAAACTAAGTGCTGATTAAACACCAGCTGCTTTTCTGGAGAGAGAATCCCCTTTTCATCCTCTTTGCGCTGTCATGAAGAGGGGATCCCATCTGAGTAACGTATGACCCTCTTCTCTTTCTCCTAGTTTCAATCAAGTGACTTACCAGATTGCCTGACTCAAGTTTGTTCTCTTCTGTGCACCCTGTTTATCCTATTGAGAAAGACTGTGATTATTCAGGGTCGTAATGAGGTGGGCACATTCAGTTCAGAGGAACAATATAGCCAGCTCACTCAGTTAACAGCTCCAAAGACACACTGTTTCACTTAGACTGTACCAGCAGTGAAAGTGATATTTTTAATCTCCATTTGACTGACTGAGCTGGTTCCCTACCACATAGGGAGGGAAGCAGTGGTTTTTTTAATTGGATACCCCTTGCCTTACGTCAGGTACTATTCAGAATAAACGTAACAAAATTTGACCTTAAAATATTTTTAATAGGTAAGATGAAAGAATGAACACAAAGATAATTTAAGATAGATGATTCAGAAACCTTGGTTTTGCGTCTCAACTTTACCATTTACGAGCTGTGTGCTTTGGGGAAAGTCGGCTTAACCTCTCTGAGCTTTAATTTCCTCATTTGTAGAAAGCGAGTCATAACCCCTGCCTCATAGAGATAAGACGAGGATCAACTGTAATACTGATGCAAAAAGTTTTATAAACTCTAGAGCTAAATAAACTCTTGTGTTTTTATTATTACTATGGGAACTAGGTTCCCAGCTTGTCTTCCTCCTACGCCCACCTGCTCCCCCAGCTCAGCCCCTGTTCTGATTATTTACCGGGAATACCACAACGTTTTTCTTGTCTCCAAACACGGATTGGGCCAATGGCCATGACTTCAAACACCACAAGCTAATGTCCGTGCTCGATTTCATCTCGCATGAATTATCTGTTGCTGTCCTCAGACCAACTGTCGGGTTCTTCCCAGAGAGGTTCCGTGATTAACCATGTTTCCTTTAGCTTTTTGCCTATAGCTAATTGCCGCATTTCCTGGCTTTGTGCTTTCTCTATCGTCCTAAACGTACCCCTGTTTTCTCTTACTGAGAACCTCATTAGTTACTTGCTATGTATTGGTAGCTGTGTCTAGGATCTCTGTGTCATAGGACTCCTGCTTGTCTTGCTCTTTCTTGAACTCTTAGATTCCCTGCTGGTCACAAAGCCCTGTGGTGGACACGGACCATCCACATTATTTAGACCTCTAGTGTCTCTACCATGAAGGATGGCTTTCATAGAGATTATAGGCCTGGGCTCTGCAGTCAGACAGCTCCTCCACTTAAAACTGTGCACTCTTGGTTACGTAACTAGCTTTCTATACCTTACTTTCCTCATCGGAAAATAGGGTAATGGTAGCTAGAAAATATTAGAGTTATCATTAAATGAAAACAAATGGGCTAATAATTAGTATAACACCTGGCATATATTAGGCACTCAGTGACATTATTTGTTGTTGTTGTTTTTATCATCAACTAAAATAAAACGTCTTAACAACTCTGTGTTTCTTCCAAATTAGTAGATTAAAAACAATAATGTTCTAAGGGGAACAAAAAATAAGAGCAGCGAGGAGGTTATTAGTCTTTTTTTCAGCCTGCTGTAAATACCTACTCAACAGAAATGAATATGAATCTATAAGATTGGGAGAGATAAATGCACAAAAAGAATAGATGTACACACACGTATGTACATATATACATAGCTTATATATACCTGCATATAAACCCACACAGGTGTGTATGTGTGTATATATTCATCTATAAATTTATATATAAGGAAGAAATAGGAAGAAACCTCAACATTTTACCTTCTGCACATTATGATACATTGTAATATTCAGAAGATAGACTGTTGAGCTCTCTCCTTTGCTTTTTAAAAGGGTGATATATGATGCTTAAGTCATATGAGTTGTAGCGTGAGTTAGCTCCAAATAAAAATTTGTGACCTTTAGACCTTATAATCCAAGTCACTTTTGGTAAAAGCAGCTGAAAGTTACATTTATAGAACTTATTTAGAGATTTTCCAGATAATAAGGATTGAAGAGAAACACCAAAGACGGCCCCAGAATAGCAACTAGGGCATTTCCTTTGACAGCTGCAGCAGATCTAGTGGAACTTTAAATTAGTCTCAAAACTGAATTGAGACTCTGAAACTTGACTAGCTTACTAACAATAGTGTATGGTGCTGAGCAACTACCAAGGGGGGCAAATATATAATGGAGGAAAAAAATCATAAAGCACATTATTCACATAATTTAATGGCATTTATGACCTATTAGAGCGAAAATCCACCAGAAAACAATGTTGTACATTTCAACTCCTTTCTAGTTACAGTCACAATTGTGCTTCTATTATTACTGAAAGTAGGTGCAATTGCAAATACATTTTGAGAATGGAACTACTATTTCTCTTTGTAAACTCTTTTGGATAAAGATACTCATGCCCCATCTACATGAGCTCAGTTATTCCACCTTTACTGTATAATTTGGCTCTGACATCTTCTGTCTTATGTGTCGTTAGGCAGGGTGAGGGAGACGGTTATTGATGACAGAGCGGTAACAATCTCTGGATCCACTATGGAAAAAGATTCCATCCTTGACCTTGGTAATGTATGCCAGCATTTATCAATCCTCACTGCCAGGTTTCCCAGCCAATTCCTTTGCTCTGCACCCAGGCCAAATGGGGGTTGGTTAGATGCCACCCTGGGAGTGGGGCCTACAATCCTGGAGCAGATTCCCAAAGACATACATGGGCTCCACCAAGTGGAGGAGCTGACTGGAAGGCGTCTCCAATTTCCCTTATTTTGGCAGTGTCAGTTAGGGGATATTGAGGTTATGTGCAGAGGTATTGTTCAAACAGAATCCAGAAATGAGGTTTCAGATTAGATGCAGAGGTACTGTTGTTCAAACAGAATCCAGAGATGAGGATTCCAGGTTTTAGGAGTACTACAGAGGGAACTGGATTCACTTGATTTTCAAAATATGACAGAAGAAAACATAGGAGAATGTGTTTACGGTTCTGGGCTATGGAAAACTTTGTGAAGAAAGGCTTAAAAATCAGAAGACTTCAAGAAAAAGAAAGAGTTATCTACATCAAATGCAAAATTATTGTTGGGAAGAAATACCATTAATAACATTAAAACTTAAGAGTCACTGGCCGGGCGCGGTGGCTCACACCTGTAATCCCAGCACTTTGGGAGGCTGAGGTGGGTGGATCACCTGAGGTTAGGAGTTTGACACCAGCCTGACCAACATGGAGAAACCACATCTCTAGTAAAAATACAAAATTAGCCAGGCGTGGTAGTGCATGCCTGTAATCCCAGCTTCTTAAGAGGCTGAGGCAGGAGAATGGCTTGAACCAGGAGGTGGAAGTTGCAGTGAGCCATGAGCCAAGATGATGCCATTGCACCCCAGCCTGGGCAACAAGAGCGAAACTCCGTCTCAAAAAAAAAAAAAAAAAAAAAAAAAGAGAGAGAAATAGAAAAAGAAAAAGAAAAAAAAAAACTTAAGAGGCATTGTGAAAAAAGTATTTGCAACACAGGATATACATATGATTCATATTCCTAATACTCAAATGGCAACCACAAATCAATGAGAAGGATAAATTGCTCCATAGAAAAAGGAACAAGATAAGAACATGAAACTAATTCAAAAAAGAAAAAAATATATAAAATGTAATAAGCTATAAAATGCCAATTGCAGACAAAGGCAAATTAAAATAATGGGATACCATTTTTATTCACTACATTTCCAAAACTAACAAATAAACAGAGTGACTGTAACATGCCTGTTTGTCAAGGGTATGGAGAAAACAGAGTATAAGATAGTATTGGTGGCACTATTTTTTGGCATAACTTCTTTGGAGGATCATTTGGAGGTTTTTTATAAAATAAAAAATGAACAATCCTATTATTCAGCAATTTTAGTTCTTGACTAAAATTATGCAGAAATATCTACTCATGTGTATAATGATACATACACAAGGGTGTCCAGTCAATACTATTCATGAGGTCAAATGGAGACAATCTAAATATACTTTGTTTTTGTTTTTTTTTTTTGAGACGGAGTCTCACTCTGTCGCCCAGGCTGGAGTGCAGTGGCCGGATCTCAGCTCACTGCAAGCTCCGCCTCCCGGGTTCTCGCCATTCTCCTGCCTCAGCCTCCTGAGTAGCTGGGACTACAGGCGCCCGCCACCTTGCCCGGCTAGTTCTTTTTTTTTTTGTATTCTTTTTAGTAGAGACGGGGTTTCACCGTGTTAGCCAGGATGGTCTCGATCTCCTGACCTCGTGATCCGCCCGTCTCGGCCTCCCAAAGTGCTGGGATTACAGGCGTGAGCCACTGCGCCCGGCCGACAATCTAAATATACTTAATGAAGTTATAAGTTAATATGGTAAATCTATACAATGTAGTTCTATGCAGCATTAAAAAGGACCATGGATCAAGGCAAAAATTTCAAGATATATTTTTAAGTTCAAAAAGCAAGTTACATGGCAATATAGTAACACGTTTATAAAATGAATTGTGAGTGCATGCGAATGTGCATACAGAGTAGAAAAAGTCTGAAATGATATCGGCCAAACTTCCAATTCTGGTAACTTCAGTTGGATGAAAATACGTATCTTTCTCTCCCTGTCTAACTGTATGTAAAATAAGAAATATTTTGATGTTTTTCTTGTATTTCTCATATATATAATATATTCACTTCAAATGTGTAAAATATGAATACTTATAAGCTATGAAACTATGAGGTTTTAAAAATTGCTTTTTATAATTAGAGAAAGCATCTCGCTGATATTTCTAATATCAGGGTAGCTTAAAAAGGTCTTTGGCGTGATACATACTGCATTATAAATGTATGAAACGTTAAGTCAACAACCATCAAAATAAATAAGAGTTTCCTATTGCGATAATATTATACATCATTTATATAGGACCTATTCATTATAAAATAACTAAAATGGTGTACTGTGAGACATTTAAAGAAATATCTTCTGAAATCAGAAGAAACACATTGAAATATTTTTAGAAATTACTTAGTATTTTCCATTTTGATGATGACAATAGTAGTTGTGTTTGTAGCACAACCTTCTTCAAAAGTTTTATATACATATTGTGGATGCTCTTTCGTTCCCCTGAAGTTCTAAACAAGCATAGAAGTGAACCTCACAGGCTACACATGGCAGAACCTTTCCGTGTATCTCTGCCTCATTTCCTATCAATGAAGGATCCAGAGGTGGAAGGATTTTCAGTGAAGGCATAACCTTCACTGAAAGGTCTAGAGATGAGAAATACTCACTGAGGATGAACATGTTTTAACTTCACTAGCTTTACAATATAGTTTACTATCTGGATAGTCGAGTCTCTTCATCCTTTCTAGAATTTTCCTGGCAGTTATTTCACACAGTGAAGGCCATTACGAAGCCTGTGGGAGAGCTGGAGAGGCTGCTCTTCTGTGTCTTCTTAATGTCTAAGTTGCTGTAGACCTCAGTGTTAAAATACTACACCTCTACTCCTAGGAATGCAGTTCCAGAGGAGTAAAGACCTTTTATGCCCCGATCAAAAGGCTCCATAAAGATGCGTGATGGCAACGGAGTGTTAAGGTCTCTGTGGCAGCCTGGGCTGCACAGCTTTGAGGGGCTCACTGGGCTGGGCCAGGCCTGGACGCTCAGTGGCCATGTGGTTTGCTGAGTACTTGTTTTTCTTCACTAACACACGAACTCCTGAGAAGCAAGAAAAATACAGGCTGAAGCCCGACTAGTCACTGCTACATGCTTTAAGAATATTCGCTGCCCCATGCAAAAGAGAATTGAAATTTGGAAGGTAGTAATTTATATTTATACTCTTTATTCATGAAAGAGGTTATTTGTTCGTAAAAATAGTTGTCAGAGATGAATATATTTACATAAGAATATAGTTTAAAATCACAAAGGATTGCAACTTTCTGGATCATTCTGCTGACGGACAATTTGAAAAAAAATACTTGATTGTGCACACAAATGAGCTTTGGTTTATTGCCACTTGCAGCTCTTACTTAAGTGGAGAAAGACAATTTCCTCACCCCATTTCCTAGTGTTCCAAGCTCAATAGGTCTGCCCCTTGCTCTACTTTTATCATTATGTCACGTATTTCAAAGTTATGTAGTTCCTCTTTGAATGCATGTTTTCCATTTTTCTTCTTATATTATGTTCATCCTATTTCTTACTGTAATGCAAATAAAAATGTATATTCAGGTTAAATTATCTAACTTCTGGTAAGTGTAAGAGACCATGTGAGACTCATGTTTTGTATCATTGAAGCTGCAAAATTATGTGAGATATGTGTTACTAGTTTCAAGATGGGAAAATTGAGTCTCATAAAGCAGAACGATGTCTCCAAGTCCAAGAGCAAGTTCATGTTGGAGAAAGACATTTAGGTGGTTCTGAATGAGCTGTGTCTTACTTATCCCTCTGACCTCGTCTCATACCACTTTTCTCTTTCCCCACTAAGCTGTAAGCATAATGGCTTTATTTATCTTTATCAAATACTCGAAGCTCTTTCTCATCCTAAGAACTCTGCATTAACTCTCCCCTCTGCCCGATAATCTTTTCATGATGATCAACATATTGGTGGCCCCTTCCTTTCATTTTGATTCCACTGTAAATATCGCCTCCTCCAATAATTCTTTCTAATCTAGTGCAGTCAGCCACACAGTGCCTTTCTCACACCAATGTACTTTAACTCTCAGCATAGCCCTAAGAAATATCTACTACTATGTTTCCTGCCTATATTTAAAAATAAATCTCCTTTTATAAAAGTACAAGCTCCACAAAGCACAAACATTCTCTTGTTTCTCACTGTTTCCCTCGGCACCTAGAGCATCACCTAGATGGTACCCAGGAGAGGTTGGATGGCTGATTGGTGACTGTCTCTAACTTGCTGAGACCAAGGGGAGGGTGGGCACATGAGAAAAGTTTAAACCCTGGCTCTTGCTCTCAGGATTTGTAACCCAGCACCTGGTGTGTCTTCAAGCAGAAAAACTCCTATACAATTAGATTAAGACTATGGTGTAGATTTATCAGATACTAAAAATAAGTATCTGTATATAAATTTTGAGGGGAGAAAATTTATTCCAGATATTTAAACTAATTTTGTATTGATAACCTAAACTTATGATAATATGTGTCTTTAAAAATACCACATACCAAGGACTTATTACAAAGTAAGTATGGAAGAATAATGTGCCCACGTTTTGAAACCTTTTTTGATATGGAAAAACATGATTATAGCAAGATGCCCAGGAGAAGACTTAAAGGAGTTTGTGATAAAGAGTAAGAAATAGAGACCAAGGGAACAGAGGCCAGAGATCTCAGGCAGTAGACTGTGGTCTCCTTGAAAGTAGAGATTATACAGATAAATTTCTGAGTCTTCCCATTCCTTGTGATTATACCTCTGGTTCTCACCTTCTCGTTACCCGTGGAAGACAAAATACACGTCTATTGAATGGTTGAGAGCCTATGGAATTCAAATCCAAGGGAGAGGACATGGTTCTTACCTCCTAAGTAGTTTTCTGTGCAAATGATAGAAACAGCATCAATTCCAAATGGAATGTATATTAGGCACATTAAGGCCTGGGACTCTCCAGGGTCAGTTGGAGCTTATCTGGGGACAGATCGGAAGGGCCCCATTAGGATGTTGCTTTCCTTAGCATGAGTTGGTGGCATGGTTAAATCGAATTTGTGGGAGGCCATTGCTTGGCCTGAGCTTTTGGACTCAGCCCCAGCAGACCAGACCAAACCAGAATAAAGTCATTCATGCCAGGTGTCACATCATCAAACTGAACTTTGAAACAGACCTGTTTTTCCCAAAACAGTAGATTCACAGCAACTGATCAGAAGGGCCTAGTCTTCCTGAGCTGGCATGATACGGAAGTCCCTTTGTTGTATCTCTGTAAGGAATGTCACTTGGAAACAGCCAATCCGCTTCGGTTGCCTCTTTCTGCTTTCTTCAGTACTTTACAGCTTACAGAGCCCCGTCCCATTTGCTCAGCTCATCAGAGTGCTTGTGGATCCACAGCTGGAATGCTGCTCAGTTCATGAATTGTGAATAAAAGACAGATTTTAAACTAAACTTGTTGAAATTGTGCTTTTTGAGAGTACTAAAATTGTATTTTCATAATCTTAACATGAATCCAAAGACTAGTGTGAAATTGGTTGTCATCCATCATCATATACTGTCCTATACCTTAATTTATCCACATTTCAGGAAGAAATGCAAAATAAGAATAGTATTTTTTTCTATTTTTTACTAGTCTTATATAAAAGTATTTTGCTTCTATTCTATTTGGATATAATTGTTGTATGTTTGGATTTCTATGTTTTCTTACCATTCTTTTAAAATTATAAGTTTTTCTTGATTATAACTTTTATAATCATGGAAAACAGAAATGCCTTTCACATATTTGCCACCCAAAGAGAACAACTATTTTGGTGTATTTCTTTATATATTTGTTTTACATATGTAAAATCATTGCAAATATTGAATTTTAGGTACTGAAGTCAGATAAATTGGTTCATAAATTTTCAGTTTATAATTAATGCCAAATATTCCCAATAAGAGGAGAAAACAATTTACTTAATTAGTTTGTCAACACTGAACATAGAATAGGTTTATATCTTCCCTTTTTTCACATAAAGCTGTTTTATATTTTAGATTATTTTTAATCTGAATATATGTTGTAAATTTTTTTTTTTGAGACGGAGTCTCGCTGTGTTGCCCAGGCTGGAGTACAGTGGCGCGATCTCAGCTTACTGCAACCTCCACCTCCCGGGTTCACGCCATTCTCCTGCCTCAGCCTCCCAAGTAGCTGGGACTACAGGTGCCCGCCACCATGCCCAGCTAATTTTTTGTATTGTTAGTAGAGACGGGGTTTCACCATGTTAGCCAGGATGGTCTCGATCTCCTGACCTCATGATCCGCCTGCCTCGGCCTCCCGAAGTGCTGGGATTACAGGCATAAATTCAGATTTTTATTGCAGATGATTGCCTTATTGAACAGGGAGAAAGGGTGAGAAAATTTTAAGTTGCTTACATAACTATTTCCAGACTCTTTTCAGAAGTTTGGGACATATATTGCCTCAGCAACACATACATAAGATTTCTATTTCACGTACACCCATCAGCATTAGATAACATGTTAGAAATAGAACTCTAATTTTACGAGTGAAAAAACAGATTTCTTCATGAATTTCTTTTTTAACATTTCTTGTTTACAAAATGAGATAAAATATTTTCAATATGCATAGTGGACACTCTTTGTTAATTGTTAGTCGCTTTTTATAAATATCAGCACTGCCATTTCTATAGTAATAATTCTATTTTTACTATGAGGATGAAGCAACTAAAGGCCCAGCCTCTTTCCAGAACTTTAACTCATTGAAATAGATAAGAGCACCTCACAGCAAAGACAGCAATGAACTATGCAATTTTACATTATCATCTGAGTTGTGCTTAGGCAAAATATTGCAAGAGTTTTTATTTTTTGTTTGTTTGTTTGTTTGTTTGTTTTTAAGAGGGAGAAAAGGTTCCGGGAGTTGCAACAATTTGTCCGTGGTCAGACATCTAGTAAATACTGTACTTAGAGTTTTAAGACTGTAATTTCAAAATTTTCCACTGTATCTGAGGTTCTCACTGATGACATTCAAACCCCTAAGAGAGACAATCTGGGGAGGATGGTGAGCTTTCAGAATAATCATCGCAGTTTTCCTGCCTACCAACGTATGCATTTTCATAAAATCAATCATCCAGAGCTATGCACCAGAGCAAAAAATATAGCCACAGGTGGCATTAGCTTTCACCTGTTAACGGGCACCTTGGACTAACCAGCAAAGACGTCTTCCAATTACTTGTACCATCTGAGCCTAATGGGATTCTTAGAAGAGAAGCTCATGTATAAGGCTCTGCTCTTCTTCAATCCCTTGATCTGTGTCCGAAGTGCAGAATGCCATCTCTTGCTGATCTCTGCTTATGGAGCTGGTATTTGCTACACATGTTTCAAATGCACATGGTATTTGAAAAATGATCCTTCATCTGAACCAGCTTTGGAGAACTCATTCCACAGGCTGCACACAAAGCTAGGGATATAACGTAGGCCTGGGAGGCACAGGAAAAGAGCAGATGGTTTTTGAGGATCTGATAAAAGCCAGCCAGCCAATGTGTGTTTTCAAATGCTGAGATGACTTTTGTTTTTGGTTGACATCACTTGGACCTTCCCTCAGCAACCTATCATTAATCAAACAATTTGCCCTGCTTATAACTTCATGGGTCTGAGTTGTAAACATTTGTGAAATTGTAATGTTTGAAAGTTAACGATTGGCCAGTTGAAGGCCTCTGAAGTTCATAGCATTATTACCAGATGAGAAATTTTCCACAGCTACTTGTGAATATGCTGAGCTGTTTGCATTCACATTTTCTGGGTATCCTGATTTCGAAATGGAAATTATTACGAAAGAAATTGATTTCCAAGTTCGTTGCTCTCAGAGCAGTGTAGCTGATGCTCAAGTTCCATTAGAACGAGGCTATTTAATACATGAAACTCACGGAGAAGGTCATTAAGTTTCAAAAGAGCCACTTTGTCCTCAGTTTTCATTCTTGTTTGGTAGGCTTCCCTCCTGGCGCTGTCTCGGGGTCTAGATTGGACGGGAACTCATATGTCTTGGATAAAGCATTTTTATTGGTTTGTTGTTTTTTGGACGTCTTTATTGAATATAAAAGGGAGACTGGGAAATGCCAATAAAGGGAAATTTGTTAATTGTTTTCTTTCTTTTAAAACACATTTTTTTTTTTTTTTTGAGACCGAGTCTCGCTCTGTCGCCCAGGCTGGAGTGCAGTGGTATGATCTCAGCTCACTGCAAACTCCACTTCCCAGGTTCCCGCCATTCTCCTGCCTCAGCCTCCCGAGTAGCTGGGACCATAGGCGCCACCACCACGCCCGGCTAATTTTTTTGTATTTTTAGTAGAGATGGGGTTTCACCATGTTAGCCAGGATGGTCTCGATCTCCTGACCTTGTGATCCGCCAGCCTCAGCCTCCCGAAGTGCTGGGATGACAGGCGTGAGCCACTGCGCCCCGCCTAAAACACATTTTTAATGTCTTTTAATCTCTTCCATCTTTCCTTCCTTTCCTCCTTCACGTCTTCCTTCTAATTCCACATATCACAGACATTCTTACAGGATGCAAAAACCTGATGATAGTATTAGTGATGACCTGGCCAACTGACAGCAGGCAACCATATTCCTAACAAGCAGGGCCTGAGTGAGCAGAGAACTGTGAGGCTGAGTCTGTCAGTACAGGGGCAGATCCAGTCTTTATTTAAAAGTGGAGCGTTTTCTTCATCATAAACTTTTTTTTTTGCATTTGATTCTTGTAAATGTTGTATTAAATACTATGCGTTTTGATTACTGAATTTACTGACGCCTCTTAAATTCTGTGCTAGCAGCAAATGCCTCGCTTGTCTTACCCTACCATGTCTCTGTTAAGGAGTATGATAAACCCCTGTAGAAACAGGAATACGGTAGATAAAAGCTAGGACAGTCTCTCTATACAGAAATTAAACTCATCTGCTAGAAGCTGCTAGAGAAAAAGAAAAGAAAAAGCATTTCTCCCAAAACCACTTTGGATCCTGGGAGAATAGTGGTGCCATCCAAGTCTCTAGCTAACACTTTAGCCATGGTTACATTTGCATTCATCTCTTACTTTTGAACAGGTTCTATGCCCATTCTACTTCTGTGCTTTTAAATGATGAAATAATTTTTATTCTGAAGTAGCCTATTAATTCAAATTATTTTTCCTTAAGAGATTATTTTGAAATGTGAGGTTGATATTTTTATCAAAAGCGACTATTATATATACACTATCCCCTTAACTATGATTTTCCAATGGCTCAAATAATTTTCAGAATCACATCTTGACTTTTAAAAATCACATTTGTTTAAAAATACCTCTTAATTTCTCCCTCCTGGAGCTATCTCGAGGTCTAGATTGGATAGGAACTCGTATGTCTTGGATAAGCCGTTTTTATTGGTTTATTGTTTTTGGACACCTTTATTGAGTATAAAAGGGAGATTGGGAAATGCCAATAAAGGGAAATTTGTTAATTGTCTTCTTTCTTTTAAAAGAAGTGTCTGTGTCTAAGATTTCTGTGATGTATCTAAAGCCTTTTTCTTGTTAGCTGTGTGAAGTTTAAGGAGTGAATTGTATCATTACTATATATTCTGCTTAGTTAGTTATCAGAGACTTTTCACTGTATTTGTATAATTCTTCACAGGTTTGGTTGGTGGTATGATTACCAGGCTGAGAGGGTTTTAAATACTTTTATTTCCAAGTACACATCACACCAAATATAACACCATGTACCTGCTATCCCAATTATACACATCTGAAAGGAGGAGTTTCCCGAGGCATAAATCTCTCTCTATAAGTAGTTCATCTTATTTCAGAGAATATCTTTGAGTAATTACTACTTACATTTCTCCAGTAAAGACAATACTCAGTTTATTGGAACAGCTTATTTCTCAGTCACGTAACCCCTTCAGTCTACAGTACTCTCATTTATTCTCTCCCTTACTGCGGAAGAAGTCACAGGATGTGCAGTATAATTAAATATCCTCACGATCTCCAGTGCTAGGATTGAGAAAAACTGGAAGAAACAGAAAACTGGTAGATGGCTCTATGTGGTTCTTTTCATGTAACAGTTCACGGTATCCTTTTTTTACTTCTCTTTTTTTTTTTTTTTTGAGACGGAGTCTTGCTCTGTCACCCGGGCTGGAGTGCAGTGGCCGGATCTCAGCTCACTGCAACCTCCACCTCCCAGGTTCACGCCATTCTCCTGCCTCAGCCTCCCGAGTAGCTGGGACTACAGGCGCCGCCACCACGGCCAGCTCATTTTTTGTATTTTCAGTAGAGATGGGGTTTCACCGTGTTAGCCAGGATGGTCTCGATCTCCTGACCTCGTGATCCGCCCGTCTTGGCCTCCCAAAGTGCTGGGATTACAGGCGTGAGCCACCGCGCCCGGCCCAAGGTATTTATTTTTCTTTGGGGTCTATGATTTGTTGTTAGTTTCCCTACTGTTCCAAATTTAAATTAATTTAAATAAGTCCCATTTGGAAATTCGCAGAGAAGTGAGTCTGAATTGTTTCTCCCAGAGAGGAGTAAACATCTGTCCTTGATCAAGCTCATAATTAGCTCAGCTAAGGCAGAAGATGAAATAAGGTGAAGACGATAAGTAGAAAACAGAACTGGGGTGTGGAGCAAAGGAGGAGAAAAGAGTAAAGACTAAGCAAAAATCCACACTAAGGGCTTAAGGTTTATATACCCCTGGTCCCTTGGTCCCCTTCCTGATGGCCCAGCCAAGAATACTCATGGAGTCTGACTCCATGCATCATGCCACACTGGCAGCTGCACTTTGAGCCCAGATCACAAAGGCATAATGCATGTCGCCTCTTCATGGAGAAACGTCTGCATCTGGCTGGGTCTTGCCCTGGCAGAGGGCACATTCATCATCCCTGGGGAAGTGTGTTTGTGGGAGCAACTGTGAGAGGACACTGCATAGAAGGACCGAGGGGCCTGTTGGTGCATTTGCCAGCTTGGTCTGCTTTGTGGTAATAAACTCCAGGAATGTCTAAACCTGGACTTGTCAGAAAGAAGAAGGTTGTTTTTGTTGGAATGTCTGGGGTTTTATTCATGTTCCCCAAGATTCCCATTTCAGAATCTTTAAATTTTATGAGTATTTTTAAAGCAATAAAACAGTGAGTTCTTAAATATGGTTCTAGGACATAGAACCTCCCAAAAGTCTAGATTTGGTTCACCAGGACAGTCCACGCCACATACTTTGACCGTCATCTGAACCTCTCCCCTCCCCGTCCACCACACTTCAACATTTTCCACTCATAACATCATGACATTGTAACTGTGCTCTCTGGCAATTGTGTCATTGGTGATTAGTAAAACACTGAAACAATGACATCATGTCTATAAAATAATCACAAAAAATGCTGAATATTAGTGACTAAGTCTCAGAATGGAATTTCAGCAACGCCTGTGGTGACTAGGTTCACTTTGTATATTCTGATCTTGCAGAATTCGAAGAGATTTACTTTCTACCTCCTTCTGTTTCCTAATTTTGCCCTTCCCCCATTTCTCCACTTTCTCAGCTCCTTCCTTTCCCAAGGAGTTTGCAATAAGAAGACCTGTTAAGTTTCAAAATCACCCAATTTACCCTCTGATCTTTATTGGAAGCGTTTCTTCATTTCCAACTAGAAGCACAGATCTTCTGTAGATACAGGTACTGTTTGAGCTTCCAGACACTTCACAGTTCACAAGCAGTGCTTGAGGTATGGAAATTTTAAAGCACACACATTGTCCAGATGAACGCAAATAAAAACCTGTCTTGCCTACTTGGATCATGGAAACCAGGAATACAGATCACAAAAGTTACTGGTATGTAAGAGTTGGAATTCAGTCCAACACCTTCACTGACTGTCTTGAACATTTTAAAAACACAGTAGGCTTTTAAGCTTAAGCCAGAGTGAATTGTAAAGGAAATACCATCCATGTGGTAAAACATCAAAAATGCCCTGCACCATTTGCTACGTCACTGGCTTCTCTCAGTTCATTATTGTTGCTGGGTCTTCAATTAACCTCCAAGTTTCTATCTGTAGAAGAAGTGCATGTACATAATTACAAATATTAAGAACATGCTCTTTTTCTATGCTCATGATAGTACTCTCTTACCATTAGTAGTCACTTTTTTAAAATTTTATTTTAGCAGTGGTCTAGCATTTATGCTCTAGACATATTTTTTGAAGTGGGACATGAAACCCAGGGGTTGCTCAAATATGTTTTAAAGTCTGTCTTGGAATCAGAGCTGGTAAGGAGATCTCCCACTTCTCTTTATTTCACAAGAACTCGCTTGTTTGGATATAAATTTCCAGAAGACAGGAACCTTACTGATGTACCACCCTGTTCTTTGTGCAGAGTAGATGCTCAGTAAACATTTGTTGGAATGAATGGTGAATAAATGCTGTTCTGTATATTTTATTTTTTTAAATAAAGTTTGAAAATCACTATCATCTTTTCATCTTTCACTTCTGTGATGCCTTCACATGATTGCTAAGAGTATTTCGGCTGGCTGTGAACTCACCTAACTACCCATCAAGATTTCTGAATGTGAGGCACCAACACCCAAAGCAGCCTCATTACTACCCCATTGAAAGGGTTGATTCCTTGACTCTTGTGCTCGTTTTGCATCAGCGAGTCCTGCTACAAAGATCCTTGAACACGTGGTGATTTTAATGGGGCTAATAGATTTTGAGATTTCAAATTAAGCACCTAGAAAAGGACCCAAACTGGGCAGCCTTTTTAACAAGTCTTCCCTGTTCAGTGGTCCGTTTAGCATAGAAACTTTCTGTGAACTCTGTAGGTGACCTTTTCCCTTTCTTTGTTTCCACTTAATCAGATTGCATGCGACCTTTGGGAGCCCAGGGCTTGGATGTTGAGAAGAGTACATGAAAGGATTAAAAAAAAATACATTTTTTGGTACATTGCCTTTGGAGGCATATTAAAATCCTCTTGAATGCTGTTGTCTTTTTCTCATTGAAAAATACCCAGTCTGTTTTCTATATAAACAGGCCTTTTCTTTTATCTTGGTGATACTGTTTGACAATCCAACCTTATGGCTTAACTATTTTATTTGTCTCAAAATCATTTTTTTTTAGCATGGCTCGAT
The DNA here is from genome assembly GCF_024542745.1 of Macaca thibetana thibetana. Classification (NCBI taxonomy): domain Eukaryota; kingdom Metazoa; phylum Chordata; class Mammalia; order Primates; family Cercopithecidae; genus Macaca; species Macaca thibetana. The sequence goes on from NC_065594.1 coordinate 2,603,999, forward strand.
CATTAGAAACAATCTCACTCATGTTGGAAAAGAATTGTTAGTGATCTTTCTTTCAACTAAGGAGAAAAACAGATACACAAATAGCACTGTTCCCCTGTAGGATTTGCATTGGTTGGTCCGACATACTTTCTCTGATTGTTACCTGAAACTGAAGGGGAACTATGGTGATCTGAGTGTTCCTCCCATCTATCATTTGCATGAGGACTCTTGCCTAGACCACCAACTTAAAAAAAAGAAAAATAAAGATTGCTGCATTTTGGAGACTAGAACAATGCTGCATTAGAACAACGCTGCATTATTTTATATCTTTAAATGAAGGTGAATCAGGAAAAGGCATTAGGACTATAAACAAAAGATCAGGTGATGTATGTTTGCGAATTGGGTTTTGGCGAAATTACGGAGCAGATGATGTTTGCTTTTGCTGTCACTGGGGTCCTAAATCTCCCAGTTTGCTCCTGCCCTGCTTTTTCTTCACTCTCCCTGCCTCATTATCTCATTCTGTAGAGAACTCTTCTCAAATCTCAGTCAATAATAATGTACACTTGGAGTCGGGAAACTTTTTCTGTAAAGGCCGAGATAGAATGCACTGCTGTTAGAGATTTTTCTGTCTTCGTGTTTGTAGTATTTTGTTAGAGACAACACCTTCCCAAATGCAGTGCCTCATTATGAATCCATTTCCTCTGCCTTCAGTTGCTTTCTCTAAGCCAGAGACTTGAATGAATATAGGAGGAAAAGTACTGGTGCAAGTGGAAGAATTTTGATACTCTGGAGGCCTCCCATGCCTCCCCTCGCCCAAATTTACAACCCACAGCAAGGTGACAATCGCAGTACCTCTCTCACATTTCTGAACCATGGGGTTGACAGCCTACATTCTGGCAGCATGATTCCCCTGGTTTCTGGCAGGAAGGCATGTTAGCACACTCTATATTTTAGTAGTTGAGAATTTCTCTTAGATTCTGGCACACCATTTGATTGTTGGCCCTCATTTACAGTGAGAGATGTTAGAAATGTATATTTGCCAGTGTGTCTTTCAAGCTGCTTTGCTGGGAAGTTGAGAGCACAGCTGCTAATCACACCTAACCTGTATTCCTAGATCACGTTTCCAGCTGATGTCATGCCTCGCTGTACTAGATGGTCCAGTCATGCAAATGGAGTAGAAGCTTTGGTGTTGCACCCAAATGGATGTCAGATAGTGTGGATCATTACCTGTAGAGTTTACTGAGTACTTTTTCCAGATCTTGAGTGCCACAATATAGTAATTTTTCTGCAACCTTAAATGGAATAATTACAAGACATTTTTGATGGAAAATTAGCTATGAGGCCTTAAGGTCTTGCTGCAGAGAGATCATTTATCACACTATTTGAAGAAATTTTGAAAACTAGATTTATTTGGAAAGCAGTTTTATCCATCAAATGCTATATGCTTGAATAAAAGCTACCATAACCTAAGTTTTATAATTAGACAGCTGGAAACTCTACATAAATATTTGACATCCCTGGCAGATTAAAATGAAACTGGGTCACTCGGAAGACTGGTAATGGAATCTTGGACCTAACTGAGCCAGGTTCTTTCACATAAGGGAACCTCAGTTCACCATTCAACTTAATTTAAAGATTACTGGCTAATTTGGTTTTAAAGGTACTAAAGGTGAGGAATGGAGGTATCAATTAAAGAGGCTCATGCAAGATCACAAATTAGAGTCAGAGTCTGAACCAGACCCTAAGTGAACTGGATTCCACTCTATCTGTCCTCCTTTTGCGCAAGGTCTAAATTTGACTTATCCCTTGCTAGTGTAATTCTCTCAGGAAAGGTCTTTTGTTCATAGATCTTTGTAAGTGTACTCCGAATCAAACACAGAACATCAGACACAGTGATTGCTCAAACAATAATTTGTGAGGGAATTTAATTAATTCTATCATGAGCATTTCCTGACCTCCAGCATCTCATACTCCTTTGTTTACTCATGTACCTGCGTCTAGGTAAGACCTTATGTCTCTGATTCATCCGCAACAACTTTCTTCACAATAGAAACTGTCAAGGGCAACTATGTGTCACTTAGGTGTTTTAATCTTTGCACAGAAATGTTATTTTTTCTTGCCATTCTGGAAGAATTTCACAAGCATTTCAGAGACTGACTAAATGATTACAGAATTTGTGCATTTCTGCCAAATTGTGTTGAATAATAACAACAAAAATAAATAGCATTAGTCCTGAAGTCATGCAGGAGCAGGTTTAGACAGAGAACAAAGCACGGTATGTGTGAATTGGCTAACTAACATGCTTCACACAACACTGGCTGTATTGTCAGCAATAATAAAATCTGAGAAAAGGTCTTGGCAAGAGTGCTGTACATTTCTTTGTTTTTAAGCTTTGATAATATGTTGGCTGTGATGTGATCTTTAATACACCGAGACATGTAAAATGCAGCTTGTTTTTAAAAGTCATTGCCAATGACTGACAGATATTTGTTTCAATGGCAGCCATGATCTGAATGTCTCATGTCATTCTGTACTTGCTCACTTTTCCATGAATAACTTACCGTGTAAAGCAGACATGTTTGGACTTATTTGAACTCATTATATAACCCCAGGTTAGTGAAGGCTGTCTTGGAAGACTCAGGGAGAACTGCTGTATCTCTAGGACATTTCACTCTGTTTCAGTTCTATGATTTTGTTCTTCCTATATTGACAACCAAAGCACTTCAGTTTTGTGATAAACTATCCAACAGATCAGCATTCAAAAGTTTGTCCTGAGGCATTTTTGTGTAAGTTCCACCTATTATAATGGTTTATTTGGCAATTGAGTATTTTATGTGTAATTTTGTTCATGAAATGAGAACCATAAGGACATCCAGTTTTATCATTACATGCAGGAATCAACTTATCAAAGCCAAAGTAACGGATGCTTAATGCACCCTCAATAGAGCTAATTCCTTAAGGAAAGTCCCCATAAGGAGTCATAGAAGTTACATTTTAATGTAACTTCTATGCATTTTAATGAAAAACCTCCTGGGAAAATTATGGGTTATAGATAATTACCAATATCCTAGGTTTTTATTTCATTAACTCACATTTATCTTTAATAGTTAATTTACATTATTGCACTGAGGGACTGAGTTTCCTGGGGAAGAAAAGAGAGGGCAAAGTCATTTAGGAACATAGTGCATTATCTATGAGGAGCAAAGCAGTGGGGAAAGGTAGAATGAGCGGGTAGTAGTATTAGGATATTGAAAGAATACAAAGAGAGGGTCAGTTCTTTGGTTCAGATTCTACTAATATTTCTTCAGAAGACAGGAGTCTCTAAACTTGTGTTTGAAAACTGGTAGTCATGTTTTCTTGAGCTAATAAAGTACTTTTAAAAGCTTTGAGTTTGAATGCTTTTAGGTGAACATGCTGTCTCTGGTACCAGAAACCCTAGTGTTTTATAGTCCAAGGCCCTGAAGACTTTGGAGTTTAGAAACTCAGATTTACCATGCTTGATCTGTAGAGCACTATCATGCAAAGTGCTGTGGAGTTTTAAACAGTATGTGAATTCTATGTAAAAATATTATCTAAGCTCAGCAGAAAACTTACAACCCAGAAGGAATTTGGGTCCTATCTTTAGTAGAAACCTATTAGCCGGAAGGGATAGGGGTCCTATCTTAAACAGAATAACTGTCTGCCAACAATTTTGTATCCAGGAAAACTATGTTTCATAAATGAAAGAGAAATAAAGTATTTTTCAGAAAGCAAATGCCTATGTTTACTAAAATCTAGGATAATTGTTGCTTTCTTCCTTCAAAGAAAGTCCCAGCATAGGCCAGCAAGAAAACCTAGGAAAACCTCTTCTGGACATTGGCCTAAGCAAAGAATGTGTGATGAAGGCCCCAAAACCAAGTGCAACAGAAAGAAAAATAAATAAGTGAGACTTAATTCAACTAAAAAGCTTCATATAAGCAAAAGAAATAATTATTAGGGTAAACAGACCACCCACAGAATGGAAGAAAATATTTGCAAACTATGCACCCAACAATGGACTAATACTCAGAATCTAGAGGAAACTGAAATAAGTCAGCAAGAAAAAAATAATAACCATTAAAGAGTGGGAAAATGACATAAACAAACATTTTTCAAAAGAAGTTATACAAATGACCAAGAAACATGAAAAAAAGTCCAACACCACTTCGTTAGGGAAATGCAAATTGAAACCACAATGAAAACAGCATAGAGATTTCTTAAAGAACTAAAAATAGTTCTACCATTCAATCCAGCAATCTCACTACTGCGTATCTAACCCAAAGGAAAAGATATCACTATATGAAAAAGACATCTGCATGCATATTGTTTATTACAGTCCAATTGACAATTGCAAAGATATGGACCCAGCATAAGTGCCCATTGACCAAAGAGTGTATAAAGAAAATATTATATATATAAACACACAGCATGGAATACTGCTCAGCCAACAAAAACTGAGATAACATGCTTTCCTGCAACTTGGATAGAGCTGGAGACCAATGTTCTACGTGAAGTAACTCAAGAATGGAAAACCAAATACTGTATATTCTCACTTATAAGAGGGAGCTAAGCTATGCGTATGCAGAGGCATACAGAGTGGTATAATAGACCTTGGAGACTTAAGAGTGGGGAGGATGGGAAGTGGATAATGGATTTAAAAAATGACATATTGGGTACGGTATATAGTACTCTGGTGAAGGGTGCACTGAAATCTCAGATCTCACCAGTATATAATTTGTCCATGTAACCAAAAACCACTTGTACCCCAAAAGCTGTTAAAATTTTTTAAACATCTAAAAATAAAGCAAAATAAAAATGGAAAAAATATATGTAAGAAAAGTTATATTGATGTCCAAGGATTAATTCTAAACACCTGGATGTCAATGAAAAGAATTAACAAGTACATGGTTAAGTTTACCTTCAAAATTGTAACCCTTTGACCACAGGTCTCCCGTATACAAACTACACTTCCTTTTGTTCTCCCTGGACTCTTTGACAATGCCATTCTAGTCTATTATCTTCCTTTCATCAATTTATCTTCCTTGTCCCAAAGATTTACTATAATATAAATGTGTATGCTTTTAAAATGATAAAACGTAAGTAAAATTTTAAATAAATTATATTTATTTTCTAAAATATATGAAGTGATGGAATAGTAATAACTATTAAGTTATTACTATTAGTAATTAATATTCCATCACTTCATACATTTTAGAAAATAGAAGTATTGCCCTGCAATTTAAGATTGCACATTCGTATACACATAAACATCCACATTTATATGTAAGCTGCATCAGGGCCGAGACTATGCATCTGAAATAAATCCACTGATTATTTCAGACATTTTCTCATATGTTGCAATTATCATGTAATAAGCACTAACTTTAATGCAACAAATTTTCTTAAGAAAGCTGTCTATTGTATTCTCTAGTTTTTTTCCTCATGCTTATTCTATAATCTACTTAGGGCTAGCTTCTTTCCTCATCATCCTATCTATACAGTTCTACAAATGTTAATAACCTATACACTACTAAATCTAATGGTATATTTTAAAAATTCTTTTTGCTTAATCTCTTAGCAACATAACACTTGACCAACTCTCAAATCTTTGGAAATGTTTGTCTCTTGTCCTTTGTGACGTTACAATTTGTTAATCTTCCACTTCTCTGATCACTTCTAATTTTTTTCTTCACCATCTCATTCTGTTCTTCTGGAAGCCAAATGTTTAGAATTTATCTTGGTCCAGTCCTGGGTGTTGTTTACTTCTTTATATGTACATATCTTTTGGACTTAAGCATGCACAATATTGATTATCAAATTTGAATAGCCAGCCTTGGACATTCATTTGTTTGAAACCAATATTTCCAACTGTATACTGAAGATTTCTTTTCGGATATCTCAGAGGCATCTAAAATTCAGTATGTCAAAGAAAACCATGTTCAACCCCATACTTGAAGCCAGTGCTGTTCACTGTTCTCAGTAGAAAGACACTGCCTTACATACACTATACATGGTACATGCCAATTCAAAGGTTTTTGGTATTCGATATGTATCTTTTCTTATAAATTCAGCTGGAAATTTTTGGAATTACACCACTATCTATGCAGTTGAGCACTGAAGAAATATATAAGCCATTTATGCATTTATTTTAAAAATATTTATTGAGTAGTTTCTGTCAACTATGAATTGTTCTGTGTAAAGGGTTATAGTAGTGAACAACATACATCAAAGTGTTTCCTTCATAGAGCTTATACTCTGTGGACATTTTGCTTCCTACACAATTATATCCAATCCATCATCCTAAACGTTTGTGATTTTACCCCTAGAATTACTCTTTTTTTTTTCCTTTGAGACAAATTCTCACTCTGTTACCCAGACTGGAATGCATTGACACAATCATGGCTCACTGCAGCCTTTATCTCCTGGGCTCAAGCAAATTTGATAAATTTGTAGAGAATTTTAATTTATGGTGTAAGGTAGGGATTAAACTTTATATTTTTGCAAGTGGATGTTCAGTTATCTCAGCACCATTTATTGCAAAGACTCTAATTTTTCCCAATAAATTATCCCAGAAACATTGTCAAAAATAAATTGACCATAAATATTTAAGATTGATATGTCTTTTCATCCTTTAATGGCAATCTGCTTGTGTCTTTGGATCTGAAGTGAGTCTCTTGTAGATAGCATACAGTTTGATCACTTTTTAATTCATTCTTCCAATCTCTGTCTCTTTACTGGAGACTTCACTACATTCACATTTAATGTAAATGGTGAAAATCAACAATTTACTTCTGTGATTTTGCTATTTGTTTTCTATCTGTCTCATGCCTTTTTTATTCCTCAATTCTTCCATGATTGGTTTCTTTTATGTTAAATAGGTATTTTCTAGTGTTCCATTTGATTCCCTTCTTGTTTCATTTAGTATCCATTTTTAATTATTAATAATAACATCTTAATATATACTAATCTAGTTTAAATTAACACCAAATTAGATTCCATATTATCCTGAAACTTTGGTTTTATATAGCTCTGATACCACTCCCCTCTTATGCTGTAATTGTTACAAATTACATCTTTATGAATTGTATGCCCATCAACATAGATTTGTAATTATTGTTTAACACATTTGTGTCTTAAATAATATAGCAAAATGACAAGGGATAAACAAAAAAATGTATTAATATTGACTATTACATTTACCTATGTAGTTATCTTTACTGGTATTTTTAATTTCTTCATGTGGATTAGAGTTACTCTTTTCCTTCTGTTTACACCAGAAAAACTCTCATTGGAATTTCTTCTAGGGAAGGTCTGGTAGCCGTTGAAGAAAACTCTACAAATCTCTCACTCAGTTTTTGTTTACCTGGGAATGCATTAATTTCTCCTTAATTTTTGAAGGATAGTTTTGCTGGATATAGAATTTTTGATTGACAATTTTTTTTTTTACTGATTCAGCATTTTAAATACCTAATTCCACCACCTTCTGACCTTTATGGTTTCTGATGAGAAATTAGCTGTCAATCTTATTGAGGGTCTTGTATACATGATAGGTCACTTCTCTTTTGCTATTTTTGAGATTCTCTGTTTGTCTTTGGAATTCTACAGTTTGGTTATATGTGTTGGTGTTAATATCTTTTATTTATACTACTTTGAGTTCAATGAGTTTCTTGGATGTGTACATTAATATGTTTTATCCAGTTTTGGAACTTTTCAGCTGTGCCTTTATCAAACATTCTTTGTTTTCTTGTCTTTTCTTCTTCTGAGACTCTCATTGTGTATATGTTGGTGTGTTTGAAGGTGATTCACAAGCCTCTGAGATTGTTAATTTATTTTCATACATTGTTTTTCTTTTCTTCAGACTGATCATCTCAGTTTATCTAATTCAAGTTTGCTGATTCATTCTTCTGCCTGCTGAACTAGCCATTGCATTCTCTGTAAATTTTTCATTTCAATTATGGTACTTTTCAACACTAGCATTTCTATTTGGTTCCTCTTTGTCATTTCTGTTCCTTTATTTATATTCTTTGTTTGGTAAGATATGATTTTCAGTGTTCCTTTATCTTTAAATGGTATCTTTCAGCTCTTTTAGAATACTTTAAATGGTTAATGTAAAGTTATTGTCTAATTCCTCAAAAACAGTTTCTATTAATTTATTTTATTTCTTGCATATAGGCCATGGCTTATTGTTTGTTTGCATGTCTTGTAATTTTATTGGAGAAAGTACATTTCAATTGTATAATATGGCAACTATGAAAATCAGAGTCTGTCCTATTTTTTCCTACAAAGTATTTTAGTTATTGTTAAACTGTTTTCCTTTGTCTCAGGTGGAAGTAACTAATACATTTGATTTTAAATATTGAAGTGCCTCTGTGGTAATCACTTCAGTCATTGGAGAGTTATGAGTGAAACAAGCAACTATAGTTCTCTGAAAATATGATCTGTTCTGTTCTCTGTGATACAAGGTAACCGTATGAGTGATGCAGACTGATTTCTCCAAAACTGCTGCTGAGCTGGGGAGTGTAGGATGAAACCAGAGTAATTTAAAATACCACAAAACTCTCTCACAAGGTTCACTGGGTTTTCTTAATGAAGCCAAATTATGGATGCTGTAAGCTTTATTTTTTTTTTTAATTCTGAAAAATTTGATTCTAACAGTTTATTCTGGTTTATTTATTAGTTTTGTGGAGGAGCAGAACTGGAATTCACTCCTTCACCATTTTCACTGATGTCACTCAAGAGTTTTATTTCTGGACTCTTATTTCTATTCCATTAATCTATATGACTGTCTTTATGCCAGTCTTTACTACTATCTTGATTACTGTAGTGTTGTAATAATTTTTGAAACTGGTGTCAGTCCTACAACTTTGTTTTTCTTTTTTCAAGATGATTTTGACTATTACCATGAATTTCCATATGAATTTTAGTACCAGCTTTTCCATTTCTGCAACTAAACCAGCTGGGACTTTGATAGAAATTGTGTTGAATCTTTATGTCATTTGGGAACTATTGCTATATTAACAGTATTACATCTTCTGATCCATGAACGTGGGATTTCTTTCCACTTATTTAGGTCTTCTTTAATTTCTTACAACTATGTTTTGAAGTTTGCAGAGTATGAGTGTTCTACTGTATTTGCTAAATTTGTTCTTAAGTATTTTTTTCATATTATCGTAAACAGAACTATGTTAATTTCACTTTTAGATTATTTATTGCAAAGGTAGATAAGTGTAGTTGATTTCTCCATAAAGTAAATTTTTAAAAATAAAAACATGGTGACACCTGTCTCCCTAAAACATTTCATTATCTTCCAGATGTTCTCAGAATAATAACAGAAATCTTTAATACAGTGTAAAAGTGCCTCAGTGCTCTGGTTTCTATTAACTTCTCTTATCACATCTGTCCCTGATCTTCTCCTCACTATCTGAGCTACACTGTCATGCTTTCCATCCTCAAAATCCAACATAATTATTTCCATAATAAGGTCTTTGCACATACTACTTCCTCTACCTGAAATTTTTTCTCCCTCTCCTGCCACAAAACCAAACAAAAGAAGACTTCTGATTTTCAGTTTTGCAGGTAAGGAGATTGGAACTCACCACTGCATCCTAACAATAAATAAAAAGCTAAACAGACTGAAAAAAGTCAGTAACTTTTTGTGGATCCAAAAAACATGAGGACACACAGCAAACCTCTGACCCTAACATTGGCGAGATAGGGAAATATATGAAATTCTGGCATACCAGAATAGGCAGTCATGAGTGGAAACCAGTGCTGGGGTCAAAAATAACTGATGTGTAATTGAAGAATTACTGGAGGCTAGATGTGGGCAAGTCTGACAGTTAAAAAGTCCAGCGGGACTCAGTCATAGAGCCCACTCACACTTTTGTGAATTTTACCTCCAGGAGCTCAACCAGGTTCTTATGGTAAATATCTGAGAAAAAAAAATCGCTTCATGCTTCCAGCAGGGGGAGGAAAATAAACAACCATCTTGAAATATGTTAGAGCACCTGTTCTTCATAACAATACCTGGTCTCAGGAGAAACTTGTTAACAAGAGCCTGACTTGCTGGAGTAGTGTCTGAGCTTAGATGATGGGAGAAAAATACCCAACTTTAGCCAACTCTAGCATTCCATGTAGGAGAAGGAAAATACCCAATCTGTCCAACCCCAACCGTTCTGTTCTACCTAAAACGGGGAGGAAAAATACAATCTACTTCTAAATAACACATGGTTAAAAGAAGAAATATAAAAAAAAATTTAAAAATATTTTGAACTAAATGAAGAGAAGAACACATGTCAAAATTTGTGGAATGCTGCAGAGATAGTGCTTGGAAGGAATTTTATAGCATGTGAATGCATATATTAGATGACAAGAAATGTCTGAAATCAATAATTTAAGTTTCCACCTTAAGAAACTTAAAAAAGAAGTAAAAATTTAATTCAAAGTAAGCAGAAAAATATATAATAAGTAGATGAATTAGAGCAGCAATCAATAAAGAAGAGAAAAATCAATAGAGAAAACCAACAAAACTAAAGGCTGATTATTTGAAAAGAATAATAAAATTGACATACCCTAGCCAGGCTAATTTGAAAAGTGAGAGAAAGGATACAAATCACTAATATCGTAAGTGAAAGATGGAGCATCACCACAGATCCCATGGACATTAAAAGAATAAAAAAGGACACTATGAACAATTCTATGTCTGCGAGTTAAATAATAGGTAAAATAGACCAATTCCTTGAGGACACAATCTGCCAAATCTTACACAAGAAGAAATAGTCAATTTGAATAGGTCTATATCCATTAAATAAATTGAATCAATAATTATTACTTTTCAAAATAGAAAGCACCAGGCTTAGATGGGTTCCCTGATGAATTCTACTAAATATTTAAAGAAGAAATTATACCATTTTTCTACACTCTCTTCTAGAAATAAAAGCAGAGGGAGTAATTCATAACTCATTCTATGAAGCCAGCCTTAACCTAATACCAAAACCAGCAAAAGACATTACAAGAAGCAAAAACTACAGAACAAGATCTCTCAGGAATATTCATACAAAAATCTTCTATAAGATATTAGCAAATTTGATCCAAAAATGTATAAAAGATTTATCCACCATGGGCCAGGCGCGGTGAATCACGCCTGTAATCCCAGCACTTTATGAGGCCGAGGCAGGCGGATCACAAGGTCAGGAGATTGAGACCATCCTGGCTAACACGGTGAAACACTGGCTCTACTAAAAATACAAAAAGTTAGCCGGTCCTGGTGGTGGGCGCCTGTAGTCCCAGCTACTTGGGAGGCTGAAGCAGGAGAATGGCGTGGAACCGGGAGGTGGAGGTTGCAGTGAGCTGAGATCGCACCACTGCCCTCCAGCCCGGGCGACAGAGCGAGACTCCATCTCAAAAAAGAATAAAATAAAGAAAAGATTTATCCACCGTGACCAAGTGGGTTTATTCCAGGTGTGCAAGGCTGGCTCAGCACTCAAAAATTAGTTAATGTAATCAATCACAATAGGATAAAAAGGAAAAATCATGATAATATCCATAAATTTAAAGATGACAAAATCAAGTACCTATTCATGACAAAAACTCTCAGAAAACTAGGAATCAATGACAACTTTCTCAACTGGATAACAAATATCTACAAAAAAACTTATAACTAACACCATTTGTAATAGTGAGAAACTAAAAGCTTTCCCACTAAGATCAGGAAAAATGCAAAGAGGTCCCCTCTCATGACTCCTTTTTGAAATCATACTGAAAATTCTAAGTAATTCAATATGACAATAAATAGAAACAAAAGGTTATATAGATTGGGAAGAAATAACTAAAATTGTGTTTGTTCACATATAATGTGGTCATGTATGTAGAATATATAAAAGAATAAGCCAAAAACCTTTTGGAACTAATACACTATTATAGTAACGCTTCAGAATACAGTGTTAATATACAAAAGTCAATTGCTAACAAAATACATTCAAAAATAAGATCACACAAAAGTGCAAAAAATAAGATATATATGAGGAAAGCTACAAAACACTGATAAAGGAAATCAAAGAAGTTAAAAAATGAAGAGATAGTCCATGGTCATTAATAGGAAGACTCAATATTGTCAAGATAACAGTTCTTCCCAACCTCATCAATAGATTCAATGCACTTCCAATAAACATCCTAGCAAAATAGTTTGTGGATATTGAAAACCTGATTCTACAGTCTATTAAGAGGCAGAGACCCAAAATAGCCAATACAGTGTTAAAGCAGAAAAACAAAGTTGGAAGATTGACATTACATTACTCAACCTCAAGACTTACTATAAAGCTACAGTAATCAAGACAGTGTGGTAATATCAAAAGGACAGACCAATAGATGAATGGAACAAAATAGAGGTCCCATAAGTATGCCTACATAAATATAGTTAACTGATTTTCAATAAACGAGTAAAGGCAAAAAATACAATGGAACAAAGATAGTCTTTTCAACAAACGGTGCTGAAACAGCTGGACATCCATGTACAAAAATCTAGAAATGGATCTTACACTGTTCACAACTATTAACTCAAAATGAATCATAGACCTAAATGTAAAACACAAAACTATAAAACTTCTGGAAGGTGACATAGGAGAAAACCTAGATATCCTTGTATATGACGATGACTTTTTCAATACAACACCAGAGGCATACTCCATGAGATAAATAATTGATAATGTGGACGTTATTGAAATTCAATTTTGGAACTTTTGACTTGCAAAAAACAATATCAAGACTTGCAAAAAAACAATATCAAGATAATGAAAAGACAAGTCGTGGACCAGAAAACAATATTTGCAAATGATATATCTCGTAAGGAACTATTACCCAAAATGTACTGAGAACTCTTAAAACTCATCAACAAGAAAACAACCGAGTTAAAACTTGGACCAGAGATCTTAAAAGACCCATTATGAAAGAAGATAGACAGATGGCAAATAAGCATATGAAAAGATGTTCCATATCGTATGTCATCAGGGAAAGGCAAATTACAACAACAATAAGATACCTATTAGAATGGTCAAAATTCAGAACATTGAAAATGTCAAGTACTGGTGATGATGTGAAGCAACAGGAACTCCCTTCAATGCTGATAGAAATGCAAAATGATAAAGTCACTTTAGAAGACAGTTTGTCAGTTTTTTATAAAACTAAACATATTCTTTACCAAAGGATTCAGCAGTTGTGCTCCTGATATTTACCCAAAGAGTTGAAAACTTTTGTTCACACAAAAACTCATACAAGGGTATTTATAGCAGCCTTATTCACAATTGCCAAAAACTTGGAAGCCACCAGATGCCCTTTAGTTAGGTGTCTACATCCAAAAAAATGGCATATCATTCAGCACTGAAAAGAAATGAGCTACCAAACCATGAAGAGACATGAAGGAACTTTGATGCATATTACTAAGTGAAAGGATCCAGTTTGTAGAGGCTATATACTGTATGATTCCAACTATAATGACATTCTGTAAAAGTCTAAACTATGGAGACCGTAAAAAGATTAGTGGCTGTCAGGGTTTGGGAGCTGGAGGAGAAGGATGAATAGGCAAAACACAGAGAATTTTTAGGGCAGTGAAACTACTCTGTAGGATACTATAAAGATGGGTACATGTCATTACACATTTTTCCGAACTCATACATAGAATGTACACCACCAAGAGTGAAACAATGTAAACTATGGACTTTGGGTGATTATGAGGTGTCAGTGATGCTTGTTTCATCAATTGTAACAAATGTACCACTCTGATGGAGGAGGTTGATAATGGGGTAGGCTGATAGGGGCAGGGAGTATACGGGAAATCTCTGTACCTTCTCTCAGTGTTGCTGTTAACCTAAATATGCTCTAAAAAGTAAAATCATTTTTAAAACAAAAACTAAAGCTCTTTATCTAGTGCCTATTACATCTCCAGATTGGCTCACATGTCTTCTGTTTGGTAAAGCCCTTGTGAATAACCAGTCTAGGTCAGCTTCCTTGCCACCTGCCTATTAAGCCCATCTTTCCTTTTCTTTAGAGTCCTTAAGTAGTTTTTAATTGCACATTTCTTAAAGCAATTATGTGATTAATGAATATATATACATTATTCAATATGCTGTTTAGTGAAGGGCCTTCCTTGTATTTGCTGCCTGGGGATTTTCTTCTGCCCAGTGCAATATATACTCAGTATTCAACAAATCGGGGGGTATTGAAGAAGTGAACGAATGAATGACATGTCAAGAAGTTTTATGTATTTTCTCATTCAATCATCTGTCACTCGTTTTAGGTAGGTAATACTCTCCAATTTAGAAGTGGAAAAAAATGAGGAGGGTTAGGTAATTTTTCCAAATGATAACAGGGAATCATGGTTATGCCAGGATTCCAAACCAAATCTCTCTTCCTACACAATCTATACTTTCAACTAAACTATTAGATTACCTCATTCAATTCGGGATGACTGTGTACTGTATTTAAAGAAGGCTCGTAATAGAGTAGCTAACGAATCTAGCAAAGAGGAGAAACGTTCACCATCCATGAAAGAAATGTTTGATGAGCTATGAAGGGGATACTGTAATCTCACACAGCATAGTAGCAGGATTTAGGACGGAGAGTAAGGCTACGAGACATTTTCCAGTGTCTCAGATGAAGTAAAGGAAAGGCTCAGAGTTTGGGAAGTAGCATTTGTGAGGAGGGGAAGGAGAGTGGTAGAGTAAGGTGGTACAAATGCCCAAAGATTGTGGTTAGTGGGAAAACAGTTGGAAGCATCAGTGAGAGGCAAAAAGAACACCTACTTGACCTTCTTTTCTTAGAATATTGAGTTGTGGGAGAATGAGCTGATGTACTAGAGGAGAGGTATAGAGAAATACTTTCCTCAGTGAAAAGCTGAAGTTAGTTAAGTCCAGGAGATCAAGGAAATCTCTAAGAGTGTGCATATGGACGGTAGATCATTGGTTCTCCAAAGGCAGTTCCCATAGCTGTATTTGAAGTGTTTGGGCAGTGAGGACTGGAGGTCTAAGTCACAAGTCAGGAAGTGCAGGACATTACAGAATGGACTCATGAAGAGGGATGCAGACCCTCATGGATTTTGTCCTAATGGTCTATTGGAGATTGCTGGATGCAGAATAGTGGACAGAGGTCTTGGCTTATTTACCTTGAGGTTGAAGAAAGCCTTAGCATCTTCAGTCTGAGGTTGTTTGGCCTGGAGTGATGGTGACTCAGTGGGCACAGTGCCCACACATTTTGAGGAGGGGTGACAATTGAAGGGACTACAATCCTGCAAACATTTTGAGTATATCTAAATCTATAATAGGCCTGGTGCGGTGGCTCACACCTGTAATCCCAGCACTTTGGGAGGCCAAGGCAGGAGGATCATCTGAGGTCAGGATTTCAAGATGAGCCTGGTCAACATGGTGAAACCTTGTCTCTACTAAAAATACAAAAATTAGCTTGGCATGGTGGTGCACGCCTGTAATCCCCGCTACTTGGGAGGCTGAGGCAGGAGAATCACTTGAATCTTGTAGGTGGAGGTTGCAGTGAGCCGAGATCATGCCACTGCACTCCAGCCTGGGTGACAGAGTGAGCTATGTCTCAAAAAAAAAAAAAATCTAGAATATTCCTATATAATGCACAGCATTTTTAGAGATTTATTTTTCCTATTGCTAGGATACTGGCACTCTTAAAAACATGGGCATGGTGAGATGAATGGAAATTCACTTTTGAGAATACCAGTATGGGGAAATGGGGGACTACGAAAAACAGAATGAAGTATTCAAAACAAATGACTGGTTATAGATGAGTTTGCTAAGCTAGGAGGGAAGGCCTGGGAGAGAGGCATCCGGGAAGACAAGAGTATGGTGCCTGGGAAAACAAGGAAATGGTGAGCTCAACTGAGAGCAAATCAGAGGGGGGAACATTCAGTAAACTGGGCAATTGGACTCAAGTTTTTTGGAGAAAGTTGGTAACAGCAGACAAACTCTCTTTCATTTATGTATCAAAATCATCTTTTGGTGAGAGAGAGACACTTTTTCCTCATTATATTCATATTTCAACATGTGCCTTGGAATCTAGTGCAACAATTTCTAAAACCATATTTATCCTTCATATATAATGAAACAGTTTGGGTCAATCTTTGACCTAAAACTTTCCAGTTTACCCTACTTTCAAATTCAAAAATCTGCCACTTCCCCTCACCCCCATACCAAATTCCAGTGGAAATTTTTCATTTTAGACAATGATCCTGTTGCCTATCAGAAAAAAGAGTAAAGATAGTAACGTGTTGTTTTGCTATTTTTACATCAAGGTTCCCAGTTAACTTTGTGACATTTAAATTATAACGTTCTTTAAAAATGATTTTATTTGGTCCAAGTGTGTGTTGTATAAGCTGGTTATCTCTGTCTTCTCTCCCTTTAAAGATTAAAGAAAGGTAGTAATAGTCTTAAGACATTGGGGAAAAGATACAGTTTATTTTGTTTCATCCCCGGTGGCCCACAAAATACCACACAGGGTCACAGAGTGGCAAAAATCTCCATTTCTCAATCCCACAATAATTTGAAGATAAATTCTCCTATTCCTAGGTAAACATGAATACTGCTTACCCGTGTAGTTTATGATCAGCAGAATGGGTTCTAGAATAGTTTAAAATTGAGATCATGTCTACAAATCCAAAGCATCAAATACTTCTTTCAGGGATTTAGTGGTAAAAGCAAAGAAAAAATGTTACCAGATCCCTTTTCTGATCATAGCAGCCAACTATAAAATCCCTAGTCTCTTTTTTCTTTGTTCATTTCCCTTAACGTATTGCATTTTAATCCTGTAAAACGTTGTTTCATGTAAGCCTCAATTCTAGGCATAGTTATTTCTCATTCTCAACTCTCATGATATGATGACTATTACACTATTGAGGAGACCTTCATGAAAAAATGATAGCTCTACTGTTGAACTGTGTAAAAATGATTCTAAATATATTTTGGTATGGCTAGAGTGGAATTTGAGGTATGAAGTTTTAACTTTATGACTGATTCAAACAGCTTTTTACATACATGCAGCAAGTGTTTTTGAGCTGTGAAAAAAAATATTTTCCTGAAGAAAAGTGGCGGTTTAGGTATTTTTTGCTGATAAAATAAAATGATGAGACTGGAAGTTTAGTATTTAAACATCATTAAAAACCATGAGTATTTTTTTTCATGCTAAGAAATTGCAAAGCCAAAGTACTTTTTCCAATTAAAACAGTAATTAATAACAGACTAATTTCTAATTTATGCATTAGACCATGCCAAATGGAAAATTAGGGAGAAAAATAAACAGTGTCCATGCAAACTATTTGAAAAGGCAAAGTAATGCATTTCTTGTTTCTTTTCCACCAAGATTTTATTATCAGTTTCCATTATCTCTAGCTGACTTGTTCAGGTTCTGACTCCAAGTCCAATGACTTAAATTGTTTTACCATTACTTCTACTCCAGTGTTCCAAGGCTTCTTGACACCACATTAGAATGTGGCTACCAGATGTTGGCAATGAGCTGCAAAATTAATCTAATTGGTTCTTAATAATGCCATGGTATATTTGAACACACTTGATAACTGGGCCTCCGATTCCCTTTTTTGTTTAATGAAGAGCTGCTGTACTTTGATTATAGGTGATACTAACCTGTAACCTGTCTCATGCGCTTGCTTTGCCTTTCTACTCAGCTGCAAGCAATCTAGATATTCAGATTAATTAATAAACTCTGTAGCCGTATCATCTTCTCCTGCTGCTCTGGCCTTGTTCTCCGTGCTGAGGCCAGAATGCAGCTCTGGAAGCTTTTGAACATGACGTGCACACTCTGACTCTTGGCCATGGTACTCCCTCTGCTCCCCCACGCCCCACTCAATGACTCAATGTTCAGCTACATTTTTTCCTCATGCTTCTTTGATTCTTTTCATCTCCCGTCTCCACTCTTCCTAATTTTTTATCCATCACCTGTGTCCTCTGAGTGCTCCCTTTCAGAGGTGGTATAAATTCCTCTCTTACACCACCAACCTTTCACCGATGTTCCCTCCGACTCTTAAAGAAATCCTGGCTCTATGCGGAAATGTTTCCTTTTCTGTTCCTCTCTGAAAGGAAGGTTTTTCTGGTCTACTCAAAGCCTAGAAGAGGGATTGGTCTTCCTTGGACTATTTGATGCCACTTACAAAGAATTTTTCTTGTGCCTTGATGCCGAGCTGCTTTCCTTCTTGGTTCATGCCACCCAATGTTCTCATCTATAGCCCTTCTTATTGTTAGGATGAAACAACCCATATTGTGATGGTTCTCCTGCAAGTACTGATGACCTTAGCACGCAGCTCACAGTCATCCCCTACAGCCCATGTTGTGCCTTCAGACTGAACAATTTCAACACACGGGGCCAATGTAGCCAACACTTCGGCCTCAAGGTTTTTTGACACTGTCAGGTCTGTTGACCTTCAGCATACTTCAACTTCCTACTCTGACTCAATACCGCAAAAAATTTAAACTCTCCCATCACTACTGCTCATCCTCCTATCTTTCTCCTATTTTAAGGTTCACTATACCTGCTCACTGTCACTTGGAGTCCTTCAGTTCCTTGATTCCTCAATTATCCCTGCTCTATTAGTCTGTGCATATACACCGAGCCTCATTCACTTTCTTTCTTCTTGACTGAGTACAGCTGGTGGTCGGATGCTTCCTCACTGAACTCTCTTGCATTCTTGCCATTTCATTGTATCCCATTCAGGAACATTCATCCAGGGAACTGAGGCCTGATGACATGAACAATTCCAAGCTCCCCTTTCTCTGAAGCCAAGGTAGTTATAGCTGCATCCGTTATAGCTGCATCCATTATTATCTCCTTGTCATCTCAAGACCAAGCTCTCCTCCTCTTGACCCTATTCTCTCTGGTTTCTTTTAGGATCTTGTTCCATCAAGTAGGCATCTTCTCTACTATATGGTTAATGTTTTCTCCTGCCTCTTTTTTTTTAAATCTATTCTTATTTTCAGTCATTGATGCCATTATTTCCAGAGTCATTCAAGTTAGGAATTGGGAGGAATTTTGCCTGTTTTTATCTTTCATGCCCATATCTACTTAATAATAGTAGTGGTAATTATATTCAGTCACAGAGTGACTACAACATGCCAGGCACTGTTCTAAGTGTTCTCTGTGTTAATTCATTTAATTCTCAAAATTATTCTATGAGCTAGATATGACTCTTATTACCATTTCACAGATAAAGACATCGAGGCACAAAGAAGCTGAGTAGCTTTCCCAGGAACACCATGCTGATAGGTGGTGAAGCAGAGATGAAGCACGAAATGCTGGTTGTAACTCCTGACCGTATTACGAATTTTCCCACTGCAGTCCTGCTGCCCAGCTCCAGGCGCTTACAACTCTTACCTCCATTGCGGTAGCTCCCCAAATGGCCTGTCTGGCTCTGGTCTTGTGCTCCTCAGAGTCCCACTCTGTGACATTTCCCCCATAGATGGCCTTAGCAAAAAAATCTTAATTTGACTTCACTGCTTAATAACCGTGAGTGAATGAAGGAAAAATCATGACTGTTTCATTGGAGTTAATTCTGTAACTGTTTGTTTTTTAAAGATTTTACTTTAATGACTTATCAATTTTGAATGGGGCTGAAGAAGGGAATGAAGTAGTTACGTCTCAGATTGAGACTAATGGATTCAAATCCTGACTCCAGCACTCACTGGCTATTAGACATGGGGCAAGTTACTTAACTCCTCTGTGCATCAGTTCCCCATCTTTAACGTGAAATCATAATAATATTTACATCATAAGGTGGTTGTGAGGAATAAATTAAATGATATATGTAAACTGTTTTTAAGTGTGCCTGGTATCGCATAAATTGCTATATCAGTGTTAGCTATTATTACCAACATGTGGAAGCTAGGCAAGCTGGTTGGAGAACAGGATTAGAATGCAAAATAGTCTTGAGAAACTGTCATACTTTTCATCAGGAGACAATCATAGTGTGCCTGCCAGAATTCATTATAGTACATATCTGTGATGAGCTGCATAACGTTGCTTTGTGATGGAGATATGAGCTGCATAACGTTGCTTTGTAATGGAGATATGAGCTGCATAACGTTGCTTTGTGATGGAGATCTTGCACTTGGGTTCTGAATCATGCTGAAGCTGTATTTTGGTATTTGAAGTTGCCCTCCTTGATTTGGAAGCAGAAATAAAGGCCATTGCCAAAGTAATTCCATATAGACATGTATCCTCTTCCAAATACGTGTAAAGTTTCTTTTAGACAAGCATAAGGACTGTAGTCCACATGACATAATTTTCAAGATACTATGTTAACACCCCAGAAAGCCAAGAAATCAATCTCCCTGCCACCACAGCCCTCTAGGAAACATCTGTTGGACTATTTGCCATGAGAAAGAATAAAAGAAGGCCTGGTCGCCCCAGCTTAGTGGGGGAATCAATCTAGGAGGGTTGATGGAGGTGGCCTGCTGGCTTGGGAATGGAACTTCACTCCAGGTTTTTGAAAGCATAGAAGTATTGTAAAAGATGGTACAGACAATGGTGGTGGTTCATGTTGACTTGTCCTCCAAATCATTCAACTATTGGGAATAGTTATTGTTCAAAACCTGTCTGTTGCTCAAATGCCTATTCCACCTTCTTTGGACTCTAAAAAAACCAGGCCCACTGAACATGTGATTTGTACAAAATTTGTACAAATGTTTATAGTCCAGTAATTTATATTCTGGTTAAAACTGGCCATATTTGGCAGTCAGGTATATGAAGCAATGCTAGATTTTGAAGTGCCTGATAAAGAAAGAAAACTAAAGTTCATTTCCACCTGACCTTAGAAATAAGTAAGTACCTTACAAAAAGAGGAGGGGGGCATGGGAACCAAAAGAGATGGCTTGACAGCAGACAGAAAATGATTTAACACTCAGACAGGGTAGAAAATTGAGATCCACAACTATGGCCAAAAGATACAACCCGAACGAACTGCTCCAAAATGAGAGCTAAAGGACACGAGCATTACACAGACTTTTCCCATCACAAGATGTAAGCTAATCTACTTTGCTAAAAACAAACACATTTCACCCCTGAGAGTGTATTAAGAGCTCTGAAAAGAGTCTGAGATTTAATTTGCAAGACACATTTCATCAGATATTCAGCATTTTCACTGTAGAGTTCCTGGCCTCTGGTGTTCTTTACTTTCTGATTCCTGTGAGTTAATGAGAACCACGTTCACTCAAGGAGAAAGTCACAGCCTAACATTTTCCTAACCCTTCTGTTTGCCAACAAGTAAAAATGCTTTCATGTCATTTTTATTTTCTAAATAAAGGTTTCAAAGAATTTAACAACAAACTACCCACATCTATTTTTATAAATAAAGCAATGAGCCGAACAAGTTAGAAAGTGCTTTATCAATTTCCCTTTCTGGGGTGGAAGTGGTAACTATTGCACCTGTTTTTCTCTACTGGTACCATTGTATGTTCAACTTTACAACATTGAAGAATATATTAGAATTTGAAGAAAACGTCAACAAACGTTTGTTGAGCACGGGTGCAGCCAGTGCTGCTAATCATGTAATATGGCATAGCTATACCGTGTTTAGTGTTCCTGCAGATATCGCCGATCATTCAGCGTCTGTTTAAAGGAATTGTGTGTTAAAATGTTGCTTTAAATGACCTCAGAGCGAACATGATTTTGTCTGTGCTCCACAGTCAGAAAGTACGTAGCAATTAGAATAATGGTGAACTGCAAACTCACCGTGTTGATGATTTGCTGTATACTGACAGAGGTACTAAAAATATTCTGAGGAAGACAATCCGATTATTTGATAGGCCTGTGGTTAAAAAGATGAAAATGCTGGGGGTAGGGAATTAGTGGAAAAACGAGTCATGTTAATCTGAGTGGTGTTTGAAATAATACACATGCCATTTTAAACGGACAGTCATTGACTTACGGCATCATGCTTCACTTATAAGGCCTGTTATAGAGACAGTCTTAAATGATAGCTCAAATTGAATGTGCAATATGAAAGTTGTCTTTTTCTCTTATTTTTAATTCATTCCACCTTATCAAATATTGTCCTTTCTAGAAATCCTTTCTTTGGGTGCCTGATCTCATCGCTTGCTTCTGCATGCCTCCTTCAGCTGTCTGTCGTAAGCCCTCATCCTCGCCTGCCCAGACACAGGCAGTAGCTTTCACCCTGCTCAGTCACCCTCCAAAGCCATAATCCAGACCCACCCGAAACATTTCTATGACCACATCATTCTCTTGCTCAAAGTCTTCAGCTATTTTCTAAAACCTGATGATCTAATCTAAGCTGAACCCAAAGCACAGGCATCTCCCCAAAACTGGAGTTAAGGCTGAAATATTGAAGAAAGGGTAATGGATATATAAAAAGTTGGGGCTCAAAGGGTTGATGCGTTGAAGTGTTTAGTACACAACTAAGGCATCTCACTCAATTTGATAGGCAACAGACATCTATCAGTTGGTTTTTTTTTTCTTTAGATCAGTAGTATGCTTTAGGAAAATGAATCTTGCTGTGGTGTTTACCATGAGCTGGAAGGAAAATTGACTAAACTACTGCAGTGATTTTAAGCAATAGATAGTGAGGCTCTGAGTAAGGATGATGGCAGTGAAAATGGAAAAGAGGAGAGAGGTATGAGTGGAGCTATCATAATTTGTCACTGATGGTAGGGAAAGAATCAGGAAACAATGAAAAATACAGAGTCAAGCATTTGTAACAATTGCTTGGAGAAATCTTTCATTGCTTAGTTTTACCATCAAAGATTTAGAAATAAGTTTCTGTTCAAGCCTTCTTGGAAGACAGTGATAGTGAGTTTGATTTTCCAAAAGGGTCAAGTAGAGCAAAGAGAGATGCTCGGCGATAGGCCAGCCATAGTCAGAGGGAGCTCCCGGACGCTTTGGCCACGAACTCCTGGCTTCAGCTTCTGTCCTGTGGCCTCTGCAACTTTCCTGAACAAGTACCAGTCACAGCACGAGAAAGACCTTACTTACTGTCTACAAAGGTCACACCCATCAAAACATTAAAACACTAGTGTTAAGCAAGAAAAGGCACGAGCAGAGAACTGCCATGCATCGGCGATGGTGGCTGAGGGTCTTTCCCATTACAGTAGGCACCAGCGACCAGAACAGGCTGGCTTCTGCAATCTCAAAACCCCTCGCCTCAGGGAGGACATTGCAGGTCGCCTTATCAGCTGTGCAGCACTGGGCTAGAATTGCATCATCACCACAAGATAATCTCCCAGGCTACTATCCTAGTCCACATTCTACCAGAGCGATAAACAGCATAAATAAATACCACAGCCATTTACTGAGTTTGCTGTTTTGAAGGGTTTTCAGCTGGGAGAGGACCACATGACCTCTGTACAGCTGTTTATGGGTTCTTTCTGACTGGATGTGAAGCACTGAGTTCTAGAATTCTTGGAAGACTGCCTTTTCCTCTAAGCCTGACTAAGGTCAAGTCCACCTATAACTTCATATAAACGTCTTTGGGCCACGTTTACAGGAAAAGACGATCCACTGGTTGGAAGGAACAACTGAAACTTTTGAACCGTTTCCACTCATAGCAGAATGTGGTTTGCTGGGATTCGCCCACTTAGCAGCCGGTCACTAAGGCATTCGTTGGAAATGAGTAAGTTGGGAGGCAGGAAAGACTGGCAGATTCTGGCTTTCTATCTCCCTCTCTGCTTTTAGACTCAAAGAAACCGTATGCATGTGGACAGAGGTGCCAAGCCCTATGGCACTTGTGGTGAAGGAGGCCATTCTTTGGAACACTTAAAGGCCAAAGGGCTGTTTTTAGAAGGAAAGTACTTCCAGCACTATACTGTGGCCTTTAACTTAATTAGTCAATTAAAGCAAGAAAATCTCTCAAAAGAATCATGCAGATAAAAGGAAGTTGCTTCCAGGGAAAGCAAAGTCTTTTGCAATGCCAGGACCAGAGGTGTGTCTAAACATTTTCCAAAGGGTATTGTTATGTGCTTTAAAAAATTCGTTCTAGGTTCTCAATGGGCTCCTGTCTTGGGATCTGCAGGTACCTGCATTACAGACTTAGGAGATGGGCCCTCAAAAAAGTCTTGCTATTGCAAGTAAAAATGTCAATCTATATTATTCCCATTTCAAAACTTAATTTTTGGTTAGATTAAATAAGCAACACAGTTAACAATATCATCTAGAGGTTCTTTTGTTGTCATTAAGTTAGGACACTATGAAATTTTAAATATTGAAATATATGGTATTTTAAGTTCTGGGATACATGTGCAGGATGTGCAGGTTTGTTACATAGGTAAACGTGTGCCAGAGTGGTCTGCTGCACCTATCAACATGTCACCTAGGTATTAAGCCCAGCATGCATTAGCTGTTTATCCTGATGCTCTCTCTCCCCCCAACCCCGATATTCCCAACAGCCCCCAGTGTGTGTTGTTCCCCTCCCTGTATCCATGTGTTCTCATTGTTCAGCCCCCACTTATAAGCAAGAGCATACAGTATTTGGTTTTCTGCTCCCATGTTAGTTTGCTGAGGATAATGGCTTCCAGCTCCATCCATGTCCCTGCAAAGGACATCATCTTCCTTCTTATGGCTGCATAGTATTCCATAGTGTGTATGTACCACATTTTCTTTATTCAGTCTATCATTGATGGGCATTTGGGTTGACTCCATGTCTTTACTATTGTGAATAGTGCTATAACAAACACACATGTCTTTATAATAGAATGATTTCTATTCCTTTGGGTATATGCCCAGTAATGGGATTGCTGGGCAGAGGGCATTTCTGGATCTAGGTCTTTGAGGAATCACCACACTGTCTTCCACAATGGTTGAACAAATTTACATTCCCACCAGCAGTGTAAAAGCATTCCTGTTTCTCCACAGCCCCGCCAGCATCTGTTGTTTCTTGACTTTTGAATAATAGCCATTCTGACTGGCATGAGATGGTAATTCACTGTGGTTTTGATTTGCATTTCTCTAAGGATCAGTGATGTTGAGCTTTTGTTCATATGTTTATTGGCCACGTAAATGTCTTCCTTTGAAAAGTGTCTGTTCATGTCCTTTGCCCACTTTTTAAAGAAGTTGTTATTTTAAAACTAATATCTTTGCCTTTTTAATGGCACTTGTAAAATGTGGGGATTCCATAGTACTTTTAATCAGTTCTAAAATTCCTCTACTCTATTAGATTTAGGCACTAACTTTTCCTAAAACACATCTTTAATTGAGAACATTTTTCCAATAATTACACATACTTCTATATTCTAGCTTTTGTTCTCACATAGAACTCGTATTCTAGTGGGGGAAGATAGTAAAGTACTAAGATACATAACATGCCAGTGTTTAGTGCTTTCAAAAAATAGAAAGGACAGGAGAATGTGAGAGGAGAGAAGAGGGAAACTTGTGATGATATCTAATGATGATCGATATATCATATAATAAAAAGGTAAAAAATTAATAAAACATGTCAGGCTATCACCTGAATTATTCAGGCTCTTTTGAACCTGCTACTGGCAAAAACAGAAGACAATTTGTCTTCCAGTTTGGTTTTCTTCATTGATTTAATTCATAAAATGATTAATTAAACTGTTCATTTTGTTTGATCTCATGTGACCTCATGACTTTAATTTCTTCAGCCAAACTTGAGAGTGGTGACAAAATCTCATTTGGAAAGTATTTGGAGAAAATTGTTATTCTCATATGGAAGATGTTTTAATGTCAGTTGAGCAAATACTTCTTCCCTTCTAAGTTTCATTTACTCATTGGGTCTTTCAGACCTATTTGATGTATTTACCAATGCAGTTTCCCATCATACATTTTTCTTTCAGTACTGATACTTATTCACAGTATAAGACAATCAAGCCATTTTGTACTTAAATGATGTTGAGGACTGCCAGGTATTTTTTCAGATATGTGGATACAAAATATAGTTTTTTGTGATACCCTTCTCTCTCACTGAGTATATGGTCACCAGACTTTTTAGGGATAATTTAAGTGGAATATTTCTCACTTATCTTATTAACTCAATAGATGATATTACAGAAAAGCTAATTTCCAAGGAGTTGACTAAAATATATAACTTTTTTTTACAGAAATAGAAAAATTTTGGTTAGAAATAGTAAATATTCTCACATATTAAATGTTATTAACTATTCTTCAATACTGAATTTCTGAAAAATAATTTCCAGATAAGCCAAAAAGCACAGTACACTGCTACCTCTGTGTTCTGTACTTCATAAACTTTCTAAGTCTTGCATTTACTTTTGTGATAATGATTCGTCAATGTCCAAATTTTTTAATTAAAAAAAGTTATTTACCTACCACATGACCTCATAAATATTTTGTAGAAAGGATGTTCTAATCTACTTCTGCACTCTGATTTTGCAGAATCTCTTTCTATGCATTTTATGTGTTTATTTTTTAAAGTATATTTTATGAGTTTTTCCTCATCCTAAGGTAAATTCATGCTTATTGCAGAAAACTTGAAGAAATTATTCAAAATGTTACTCTGTAAGAAAAAAACTTTCAAGGGATGTATTCTTTAATCTTTTGCATAAATGTTTGCATTTAGGGTTTGAAATTTTAAAGTCTTGTAAATTTTCCTGTGTCATTAGGTCTGTATGAATTAAAATAGTAGTCAGCAACGAAGACACCAAAGGGGATAGTTTTACAGGATGTTTTACATTCATTGTGTTTAGTTAGTAGAACACTGTTATCATCCAATCATTCATAGCCTCTCTGATTTTTTTATTCTTTTATTCATCAATTTCACCATAAACTTGACTTGTTTGAACTGTCATAATAAACATTTATTGGTATTTAATCATTAAATTAAATTTCATTGATTTCTACCTCATCTTTATTGTTTTCTTTTTACTTATTTTCATTTTTCCCTTTATTTCTTTTTTCCAAAGCACGAGGATGCTGAAATAAACAAAACAAAAATCTTCTGTGTATTAGTTTGCTAAGGCTGCTGTAAAAAAGTGCCAATGACTGCGTGGCTTAAAAGAGAGAAATGTGTTACTTCCCAATTCTCAAGTCTGAGATCAAGATGTCAGCCTCTTGGTTCTTTCTGAAGATTGGAAGGAAAGGACGGTTCCAGGCCTGTTTCCTTGGCTAGTAGATGGCCATCTTCTCCCCGAATCTTCACATCATCTTGCCTCTGTAGTGTCTATATCGAGCGGTCCCATTCTGATATACTGAGGATTAGGAATTCAAAATATGAATTTCTGCCCAGAACACAATTCTCTCCATAACACCCCATCATGGAAGCATTTACAAGCTAGTGGGGAGAGGCCTTTGATAAATAAGGACATCAGATAACAATAAGTGATATAACAAAACATAAAAGCAGAGGAAGAGTGAGGGCCAGGGCAAAGGAAGTGACCTGGTGCATATAACGCTTTGGCAGTGGGTTAGACATTTCTCTAATGTACAGAAATGTAAGTAGCCAAAGTCAGGGCCACACTGGATGGGCAGTATTGCCAATAGATTGTATAGTTTGTGCTTTGTGGGATGGCAATAACTGACCTTTTTGTGAAGACTTGTCTTTTTATTTGGTGCAGTGGGGGCAGTTTAGAGGGCCCTTCTTTGTGTAAAATTAAGGCACTAAGTCTACTCATGAAAGGAGAGGCTGAGACAAAATAATGGTAAATTACACAAGCAGGAGGCCATGGGCCTGAGGCTGTCTTTGCACTTTGAGTGCCTACGTTACAAACTATAACCTAACTTAGTGGATGCACAAACTGAAAACCTATCTCAGGAGTATAAAAAACAGCCAAGTCTTGACCAATCGTGAGCAGCCAAGCTTCAGCCAATCACAGGCAGCCAACTAATCAAATCATTTCCAAATAAGGCAAATGCATGGCTGTAGCCAATCAAGTTATTTTTGTACTTTACTTCCTTACTCTGTCTGTAAATACGTCACTGTTGCAGAGGGGAGTTCTCTAAACCCCTTCTGGTTCTGAGTGCTACCTGGTTCACGAATTATTCTTTGCTCAAAAAAACTTTGTTAAATTTAATTTGTCTGAAGTTTTTCTTTTGACAATGGCTATACTGTTTTTTTAAAAAATAATATTATAAAAGTCTATTTTGAAGGTTAGTAAAGCAGTGGCTCCAGATAAATTATGATAATGTTATATAATTTATTTTATATCTTTATATAATGGGACCAGTAGAAGGAAGTTGAGGCTATGAGACTCTGGGAAATGAGATGAGAGAGAGGACTCAGGTTAGAAGAAGAATAGTCCCAACACTTCTGAGCTAATGAGGGGGTAGCCTATGGGGGAATTACCTGGGAATTGGTCTTTTATTGGATTTTGGAAAAAGTGATGCCTGAAAAAGAATTTTTTTCTTCTCTGAATTGTGCTTTTCATATAGTATTCACAGGTTTTCAGAAGCTCTTTGGAGAACTGTTGCAGTCTGGCCTTATTTTTTTGTGACAGTGGCTCTGTGTCTTCTTGAACCCAAGTTTTAGGGACCTCATTGACTCAAGGGAGACAAGGCCCTGAGAATGCAGTAGTCCCTGGAGGACCTTGACCAACAGCAAAGGTCAGCGTGGCTCCTTTGCCTACAGGGCAAGCTTCGTAGATCTCTTGCAAAGGAGGAGGGGAGTTCTGAATACTAAAAGAAAGGAACCTTTATTGACTAGTTCACCAGGATGAAAGTGTTGGAGTATTTGTATGTGGTAATAGATTTATCATGGAACATGTGGAGTCTTGAAGACACATGATCGTGCTCTGGAAAGACGTGGAACAAACCATTTCCTTGGCATTCGATTTCCCCGTTGACCTACCAAAAAATACCTTTATGAAATAGCAAAATGACATCCCCAGTATATTCACAAACATTGTTTTTTTAAATCTTATTAGTAAGTTTAAGCATATCTGTCCCATACCAGTAAATGCTTATACAAATTTGTTAATAAATGAATACACATTCTCATTAAATATATGGTTGTAAAAGTCATGAGGAGTCATACTCAAAATGTATATGCAATTTTAGAAATATATTTTTAAGATACTTAGGAGCTGATAGATTTGTTAAAATTTATCAGGTTTATAATTTAAGTGAATGCAAAGCCCTAAAGCAGCAAGCCAAGTGCTGAAATAGCCTTAACCCGAGAGTATTTGCTAATATAGCTGAGACTACGTTTTTGTTTTGAAGGTCTCTTGGGACAAAGGGAAGGAGTCTAAGCCAAGAGCCTACCATCATGGTCAATCTAATAGGAAAAGTGGCTCCCCTGAAGGGAGGATTTCCCCAAAGCCAGAGCTTCAGGGAAAAGGTGAACTCAAAGTAAATGCACCCCAAGTGGCCACGTTTCGGGGGCTGCCCAGAGGCTGCCTTGCTGCCAGAGTTAAAGAACACTCTACAGACCTTGAGACCCAGACTGGCCTTTCACATGCCCGGAGAGTCCGAGTGTACTCAACCTTAACGTCAATTTTAAGGCATTTTAGACATTTTTCCTAAATGCCTTTTAAAATCAAAAGTAAAACTCATCTGTAGGAGTGTACCTTTATTCAAGGTCTTAAATAAATTCCACAAATTTCCTGGAAAAAGAAGGCAGAAGAGTCAACAATAAACATGCAAGAATACAAGGCAATGTAAGAGAAATTTTTTTTGAAAAAAAAAATAGAACAAAGACTTTATACGTTAAAATTATTAGGCACATTATAAATCGACTTTATTTCTATATTTTAAAGAGTGCTAGGCTTTAAGGATTTAAAGAAACTTCAGGGAAACAGAAAGCTGTATAAAGCAATGTAACAGATTTGAAAAGGAGCCAAATGGAACTTTTAGAAATAAAAAGACTAAACATACAAAATGCTGAAGAGAGTGGTGAGCACGTGGGGGAATCTGAACAATGACTATAAAACTGCAAAAATCATCATGTCCCAAGTTGTTTTAGAAAAGATAGAAACAATGACAGCCAAAATAACATATAAACCAAGGGGATGCATGGAGGTACATTGTTTTAAGGTTCTTATTGTTATCTAGTTGGAGATTAAAAGTATTAATAAATTTTAGATTTTGACAAGTCAATATATTCCTTAGGTAACAAGTAATAGGGAAGGAAATAACTTCCAAATTAAGAAAGAGAAAGCACAAAAGGATACAAATTAATCAAAAAAGTTAAGAATAGAAAGAAAACATAAAAAATAGGAAATTAATACAAAAATACAAGACATAATAATATATTTAAACAGTTATTTTATTAAATGCCATATGGCAATTACATTAAATATAAAGGAACTGAGTACTATAATGCAAGTATTTCCAGACTAGACTTTTAAAAATTTAATTATATACTGTTATAGAAGACATATCTAAAATATATATAAAATATAACATGTACCATGTAAATACCAACTACAATTTTATAGACTATCAATAGTCCTTATATGAGTGGACTATCACATACACATTGATTTGCTGCTGCAATGACAATATACATTGATATAAGCTATATTGATATTAGAAAATTATACTTCAGAGGGACATTCCTTGAGATGAAGTACAGAACTGTATGACCCACTTGCTGAAAGATAACATCATTCATCCTGCATGTAGCATTCCCTCAGAATACACATACAAAATCTCTCATCCACAATGATGAAATTCACAAAGCTCTGAAAATTGAAAGACTTGCAAATTTGCTGCCAAAACCTGAGCTGAAATTATGTAAGGTCATTTATAGTCTTTATTTCATTTCACATGAATAGTGGTGGCTTTGCTGTAGAATATTAATGTGTTTCAATACAGGATGCTGCTCTGACCCTTCTCCACAGGTTACATAATTTGCGGTACATGCTCTGTATTTCAAAATTGTTTTTTCCCTTTTATTCACAATCATGATTATAGTGGCAGATTTTTAACCAATCTATTTGGGTAATATATAGAGTCTTCAAAGAAAAATTGCCATTAACGAGTTTGGCCAAGAGAGAAAAAAGAGAGAGACAGAAGGGGGGAAACGGGGGGAAGAGAGAGAGAGACCACTGAAAGAAGAAACAGACAAAGATAAACCCATGATCATAATGATGGCAAAAGATTTTTAACCTATCTCCCTAAGTAATTGATAGAAACTTCAGACAAAAATTATGATTCACAATCTTGGTTGAGTATATATAAATGGCATGTAAATGATATGGTGCCCAACTACTACCGAAAAAAATTCTTTTAAATGAACATGGAACATTTTTTCAAAACTGAATATATAAATCAAACTTCTACAAAGTTTATAAGATTGAAATAATACCGAACATGTTTCAAAATGGAAATATAGGTTACAAAATGGCAAGAGAAAAAACTAATTATTAAAAAAGTAGGGATGGTGGCCCCTTCAGAGGGTAGAGGGATCCATGCTGAGAAAGGAACGGGGGAACTTTTGATTTACTGGTAGGAGAAAAGGTAAAGCATGTCCTACATCTCAGGATTTTCATATTAAAAAAGCCATAAAAGAAGCATTGGTGATATCATCAATGGTTAACAAAGGGTCAGTTGTTTGCTTGAATCAACGCTATAATATTTTATGGTATACAATAATCACTTAGAAGCAACTTTTGATTATAAGGTATCACTGTGTAGAGTTGACTCAAAAAGCATTCATGTACACATTGCGTTCACAGTCCTGCACTAGATTCTTTCCTATATATGAAAGCACAAGTCATTTTTTTTTTTTTTTTTTTTTTTTTTGAGACGAGTCTCGCTCTGTGGCCCAGGCTGGAGTGAGCGGCGCCATCTTGGTTCACTGCAAGCCCCGCCTCCCGGGTTCCCGCCATTCTCCTGCCTCAGCCTCCCGAGTAGCTGGGACTACAGGCGCCGCCACCTCGCCCGGCTGATTTTTTGTATTTTTAGTAGAGACGGGGTTTCACCGTGTTAACTAGGATGGTCTCCGTCTCCTGACCTCGTGATGCACTCGCCTCCGCCTCCCAAAGTACCAGGATTACAGGCGTGAACAAGTCAGTTCTTTAAGGAGCTTAAAACTTATGAAGGAAAACACATGAAAAGATAATCTGAGCACAGAAAGCAAACATAAAAGCTGTTGAATATATAAAGCAGCACCTACTGTTTCTGGGAATAGCAGCACAGAATTGATCATATGAATTAAACTAACGGAGACGAAGTAGTTTAAGGAGAACCAGAAGTCACACTGGACACTAAGAACAGGAGAATTTTTGCAGACAGAAAGGAAATTACAAAGGTGACGTTGTGGACAAAAATAACCTGAGCAAATGCAGGAAGTAGAAACCTAGAAGTCTTTTATGTGAAGAAATTCATGTTGGAAATAGTAGAGAAAGAAAAGAAATCGATTGTTGAGTTGGTTTTTATGTGGGTTATATATTCTTAAAAGGCTGGATAACAGTCTAGATGGATTTAGATGTTATACTATCTATCAAGAAAAGACTGGGTTTTTTTCAGCTGTGTAATTCTATATATATTGAGAGAAAAGTAAAAACAAACTACAACTAATAATTTTAACTCTTCTGATTTTTTGCTGCATAGGAGGAAGTACTATTAACTCAGGATTTTGCAGAGTTTTAGTTGTTTCTAGAACCAGGCAACAAATTAGAGAGGGTTAAGTATGTCTTCTAAAAGTTACCCGTTGCATCATCATATCACTAGCTATGTCATTTTGCTAGTAACATTTTTTATTGTTAGTATTTATTAGCAAGTTCAAACAAAAGGAAAACTAAAATCTCAGGTTTGAAGATTCATTCCTGAGGCCCCCCTCCACCCATGGAAAAAAAGAGAGAGTAGAGAGGGAAAGAGAGAAAGAGAGTGAGAGAGAAGGCAAGGGGAGAAATAATTAACTTCCTCTAAATTTATTTCTGCGAGTACTTACCAACACTTAAGGAGGTCCCTTTTATACTGGAGTTTCACAAAACCTCAGAGAACCTGAAGTCAGATCCTCCAGTCAAGCCTTTCTACAGTCCCTGTATAGCTGTGTGTTCTTTTAATTTATCTGAGGCACATTTTTCCTAAAGACTTTCTCACATGTCTGTGTGAGCAGAGAGCCTGGGTTCAAGTCCTAGCTACCTCTACTGTTTGTTAGCTGTATGATTTAGAACATGTTTTCTCATTGACAAAATGGAAAAAAAAAATAGTATCACCTACTTCCTTAGAGTTATTGAGAAGACTAGACTTGGGCCTGGTGTATAGTAAGTACTATTTATGTTTCAGCCATTATCCTTTTTTATTCTTTGAGATGGAGTTTCGTTCTTGTTCCCCAGGCTGAAGTGCAATGGCGTGATCTCAGCTCACTGCAACCACCACCTCCTGGGTTCGAGCAATTCTCCTGACTCAGCCTCCCGAGTAGCTGGGATTACAGGCATGTGCCACCACGCCTGGCTAATTTTTTGTATTTTTAGTAGAGACTGGGTTTCTCCATGTTGCTCAGCCTGGTCTTGAACTCCCAACCTCAGGTGATTTGACCACCTTGGTCTCTCAAAGTGCTGGGATTATAGGTGTGAGCCACCATGCTCAGCCTCAGCCATGACTATTAAAGAAGATTATGGGTAACATCCAACATGAAATTGTGAGTAAATAAGATATAACATATACCACCTCTATGAAAGCAAGATTCATTCATTTTATTTATTATTTTTTAATTAAAATATTTGAAGAGTTTTATTTTGAGCCACATCTGAGGACCGTGGTCTGTGACACAGGCCTCTGGAGGTTTAGGAGGTTCTGAAAACCCAAGGTAGTTGGGCTATAGCTTTGTTTTATACATTTTAAGGGGACAAAAGTTACAGGTGAAGACAGAAATGCTGTAGTTAAGATAAAAGGAGGTTGTGGAAGCCAAAGTTCAGAGAGAATAGATGGTAAATGTCACTCGTTGGACCTTAAAAGGTGTCAGACTCTCAGGAAAAGACCTGGTAAGGGAAGGGGATTCTCTACAGAATGCAAATTTTCCCCACAAGAGACAACTTTGCAGGGGCATTTCAAAATATATCAAAGAAATAGATTTTGGGTGTAAAATATTTGGTTGTGTTTTATTTCTGGTTCACCACTTATAGCGAAGCTGGCCTGGCAGGGGCTGGGACCAACTTAGCTGCACACGTGGTCCCTCGGGTGGAGGACGTCCTGTCACACCACGATGCCGGAGTCATTGCAGGAAACTTCGGGTTGGACCGTGGTAAACAGAGCCCCAGGAGATGCTCAGCGTCTGCACACATTGCATTGCTCACATCTCATTAGCCAAAGCAAGTCATGTTGTTATGCCTCATTTCAAACGGTGTTCTAAGTATGGATAGTTGGAGCAGTGCGAGGAGAATGGAGAGATGTGTGATAACTGGGAATGCTATCCATAATTACCACAGAGGCTAAAGCCAGATATACTCAGGCTCTCACAGTTTATTTTGTTAACTTTATCATAGCAAAGTGTAAGTCATGACTTCTTTAGACAACTTTTTCTAAATTTCAGTCAACTGCTTGGTAAACATATTGGGAAATATGCTGGTACCTTTGTGACTTTAAGATAGCTGATTGTCCCCAGTGCTTCACAGGTACCATCTGACCACCTAATACCCTCTCAGTATTATGTTCCAATGAGAGATTCATTGAGGCTCAGGTAAGAACTAGTTAATAGTTCCATGGGTTAATTGAGATTTTGGAGTCAGATTTCATGAACTCAAAATTCAGATGTTTTTCTGTTTTTGAGACCCCAGGCTGGAGTGCAGTGGTGTCATCTCGTCTCACTGCAGCCTCGACCTCCCTCCCAGGCTCCAGTGATCCTCTCACCTCAGCCTCCCAAGTAGCTGGGACTACAGGCGTGTGCCACCACACCCAGCTAAGTTTTTGTGTTTTTAGTAGAGATGGGGTTGTCTCGTGTTGCCCAGCCTGGTCTCCATCTCCTGAGCTCAAGCAGTCCACCCGCCTTGGCCTCCCAAAGTGCTGGAATTACAAGTGTGAGCCACCATACTGGGCATCAGATGTGAACTTAATAACTGTGATTCTAGGTATTTACTCCCTACTCCAGGGAGGATTTCCATATTGGATATAGTACATACTTAAAACACAGGATGTTCGGAGGATAAAGCGAGATGGCTTTTGAAAGTGCTTAGTAAATTGTCCTTATGGACAAACACTAAATGCTCCTTATTACTACCGCCACTTTGAGGCCCCTGGAAAACAGGACATTTTTAAATAGAAGCTTTATTTTTCATATAAGAAATAGAAATTGGTATGTCAAATACTACTCTGGGTTTAAGGATTCTGCAAATTCTTAAAGACAAGTCATTTCAGCAATGATGCAGTGTAGTCAGTCAGCCCAAAGAAAGACACAGGGAGAGGAAACTGAAATTAGATTTGAGGAGGGGGGGCATTATTACATGTGTATGTGTATCACATGTATATATGGACATGTGTATATATATAATGTTTCTGTATTATATGAATCTTGGCATGAATAATATATTCATCCATTTTTATGTAATCCAAATAACAAGTTCTGTACAAATTAGTGGCATATGTTAGTCTATCAAGAAATGGAAGTAGTTTTTCAGGATAAGCATTTTAACGTACTTTTTAGTGAAGTTGGTGACAAAAAATTGTATGTTCTCACTTATGTTGTTAGTTTAACAATTAATAAAACTCTTCTTGTGAACAACATATGAGACTCAGCAAAGTTAAGGTAATAGGAGAGAGTGAAAAAAAACATAAACAGATAATCTACTCAGGATCAAATATAATTTTGAAGGCTACTTCATGTAGATTAAAATCCATGAAAACTCATTTCATGCTTCTATAAAATTGCTTTCAATTATTTTGAAGGATTAGTAAATACTGAGAAAAGTGAATAGAGCAGCCCAGTGTAACAAAGATTTAACAGGATGACTAAAATTAGCTTTTAAAATGAATACTGCATTTTTGAATTAAGAATTTGGACAAAGTCCTACTGAGGCTTATCTGGGTTTGGCTTTGTGCCTGCAAAAGTACTTATTATGGTCAACCTCTGCTACTGAAACATTTATTACGGCTGGATGGAGTTGGACTTGGTCAACGAGAACGATGCTTTTAATTGCATTCACTCATGATGCTTATGTTTTTCACAGTATTTTAATTCAAAATAGTCCATTTTACTGCAGGACAGATTTTTCTATCCCATTTACCATGTATAATTTTTTAAATAACATTTTTATTGAGGATGTGTAGAGCTAGATTAAGCTTTAGAAAATAAATGTTTATGTACCAATGGTCAGATCAATACATAAAATAGACATTAGTTGCACACAAGAAGCCCTCCTCATGCTCCATTCCTCTGTCTACTCCTGAAAGTAACCACTATCATGGTTTATAATAACATGTATTAATTTACCTGTCTTATAACTTGGTAGAATAGAATTTTATATTATAGACTCTTTTGTTTCAACATTATAGTCTTAGATCCAGACATGTTTTGACATGTAGCGATACTTTATTCATACTTATTACTGTATAGTATTTATTCCATCAATATATCACAATTTATCTATCTGATAGTCTATTGATGGGCATTGGGATTTCAAGTCTAGGCTATTATGGATAGTGCCACTATGAATTTTTAAATATCTTTTGATGAATATGTGTATGCCTTTCAGTTATTCATAGTCTAAAACATATCCTAGAACTTGAATTCCTGTACCTGTTGACCAACTTCTCCCCATTTCTCCCACTCCCAGCCCCTACTAACCACCATTCTATTCTTTCTATGAATTCAACTTGTTTAGATTCCATATATAAGTGAGATAATGCATTATCTGTCTTTCTGTGTCTGGCTTTTTTTCACTTAACATAATGTCTTAGGAGTTTTCTTTATACATATATATTCAGGAATATATATATATTCAATAACATATATATGTTGTTTTTTAAATAACATTTTTATTGAGGATGTGTATTTTTAGTAGAGACGGGGTTTCACCGTGTTAACCAGGATGGTCTCGATCTCATGACCTCGTGATATGCCCGCCTTGGCCTCCCAAAGTGCTGGGATTACAGGCATGACCCACCACGCCCAGCCAAGTATTTATTTTTATACTGTAGTAAATAATATTTTTTAATTTCATTGTCTATTTATTCTTGAGATGTAAAAAAAATTATTTTTATTAAAATATGCTGGCAATTTATCCAGTAATTTTGCCAAATTTACTTTATTTAATTAAAATATTTAGCTATAGATTTTGGGAGGATATTCTGTATATATAATCATCTTAACTCTGAATAATGATATCTTTTTATTTATATATATACACACACATAAATATATATATATATTCAGACTTAATACATACCGCCAAACAGTTTTGCAAAGAAGCTATTACAATTTGCACTCCCATCAACAGAGTATGAGTTCCTATTATTTAAATTGTTGTCAGCACTTGTCACTGTCTTTTTTTCAATTTAACCATGTAAGTCCTTCAATTTTGTTTTTCTCTCTCAAAACTGCCTTGGTTATCCTTAGCCTTTGCATTTCCATGTAAATTTTATGATTAAGGTTGCAAATTTTCACAAAATCTGCTGTGATATAGATTGGAATTGACCTGAATCTATGTATTAATATAGAGAGAATGAACATATTTCCAATAGTGAGCCTTCCTGTTCACAAACATGGTGTACCCTTCCAGATACATTGACGTCATTTACAAGTGCTCTTAATAATGTTTTCTCGTTTCATTGTAGAGGTCCTCCACATTGTTTGCTAGGTTTATTCTTAAGTATTTATTTATTTATTTATTTATTTATTTAGAGACGGAGTCTCACTCTGTGGCCCAGGCTGGAGTGAGCGGCGCCATCTTGGTTCACTGCAAGCTCTGCCCCCCGGGTTCCCGCCATTCTCCTGCCTCAGCCTCCCGAGTAGCTGGGACCACAGGCGCCCGCCACCTCGCCCGGCTGGTTTTTTTGTATTTTTAGTAGAGACGGGGTTTCCTCGTGTTGGCCAGGATGGTCTCGATCTCCTGACCTCGTGATCCACCCGCCTCAGCCTCCCAAAGTGCTGGGATTACAGGTGTGAGCCACCACACCTGGCCAGCATTCTCTTTCCTAACCTTCAAATGGGAACTTAGGTTATTGATTTTCTATCTTTATTCTTTTTCTTCTATATTCCTTCTGTATACTTCCTTCTAAGTAGTGCTTGATCTGTATACTCCATATTTTGATAGATATTTCATCAGTTAAAATATTTTCTAATTTTCATTTTTAATTCTACCTTGACAGAGGAGCTATTTGGAAGCTTCCAGCTTACTCTCTGAATAGTTGGATATATTATATTTAGCATTTCATTATTTACTTCTATTTTAATTACAATATGGGAAGAGCATATACTCTGATTTATCTGAATATTTCAAAGTGTATTAATATCAGTTTTGGTAAATTTATACATGCTATTGAAATGAAGTTTTATTCCATTATTGTTAGTTGTAGTATTCTGGTAGTATTCTGTATGTTACAATTAGAATGAGTCATTTAATATTGGCCAGTCTTTTGGTTGCCTTCTTTTATTACTTATTGAGAGAGAGATGTTAAATTCTCTATGATTGTAGATCTTTCTCTTACTTCCGTCTATCTTTACCTCATATTTATTTATTGTATGATTCATTTTATTTACACAATTTATAGCCTATTTATATTATTTATATTCTATATATTTAAAATATTAACTGGTACATAGACATTAATATTTGTTGTACTTTCCTGTTTATCATAATAAACTATCCTTCTCTATCTCTGTTTATGCACTATTACTGCTTTTTGCCTTAAAAAAGCAGTAATTTTTCTACTTTGCCTGATACTATATTGCGACACAAGCTTTCCTTTACTTAGTGATTGTATAGTATACCCTTTTTCTATTCCTTTACTTGCAAACTTTTGCATGCATCTATTACAATGATTCTCCTATAAGCAAATATAACTAGATATTGTTTATTTTATCCACTCTAAGAATCTTAGATTTTTAATTGTAATATTTAGTCTACTCACAATTAATCCAGTTGCTGATATATTTGGGTTTATGTGCATCATCTTACTTTTCATTTTTCTGTGTGACCCATCTGCATATTGCTATTCCTTTTTCTCTTTTTCAAGTGTGTGAATCAACTACTTATTAATTTTCCTTTTCCCCTTTATTAAGTGGTTACCTATGATTCTCCAAGCTTACTATTCCCTGAGACATGCGATCCCTGACATTTTACCACCTAACAGGGTTTAGGAACTTTTCCCTTTATCTGACCCTTTTGCATTATTGTTATCTTGTGTTTTAACTCTATTATTTTTTAAACTCCAGAAGACTTATCATTTATTACTGTTGTATAGGTCATAGGTATTTATATTTACCCACGTAGTTACTCTCTCATTATTCCTTATTCTTTCTTGCATTTCCATGTTCCCATCTGAGGCCATTTTTCTTTTTCCTGAAAAACTCATTTTATTATCTGAGTGCAGTTATCCTTTCTCCATTATGGCTTTTCTTAAAATGTCTTTATTTTGTGTCTATTTCTGAACGATTTTTGATGGATATAGAATTCTAGATTAGAAGCTGTTTCAGCGCTTAAAGATAACTGTGTTTACGCGATGAAATGGAAGTCTTTTTGCAGTTTTAGTTGCTTCTGTAAAAAAAGTTGTGTCTTTTTTTCTGACTGCTTTAAAACTTTTTCCACTTTGTCTTAGGTTTCTAGTGTGTTCACTAAGATCTGCCTTATAGTATCTTTCTTACTATTTCTTCTGTATAGGTTGCCTACGCTTCTTGAATCTGAAAGTTGATGTCATAAATCACTTCGGCAACATTCTCAGTTTATCTGCTTTTATATTATTTTTGTCTCATTTTTCTCCTTTTGCTCTTTCTGAAACTGTATGCGTATTAAAATATTTCATTAAATTTCATGCATCTCTTTTATTTTGTTCATTTTTAATTTTTTTGGTCTTCTCTTTGATTCAGTTTTTCTGATTCAGCTCCTCTCTATGATTCAGATCAATTTTCTATTGATCTGTCTTACAGAATCCTCTTTTCTCTTATAAACCAAGCTATCAATTTATTGATTTTGGTTATTTTGTTTCTTTTCATCTCTAGGATTTCTACTCAATTCTTATTACAGATAGCAATATTCTGTTAAAATTGCAACCTTTATTATATTCTTTATCTATTTCTCCATCTTTCTCTTTATTTCCTTTATTTTAAAAACCAGAAATATTTGCAAAACTTTGTTTCCAACTCCGATATTTAGATCACCTGTAGGTCTATTTGTTTCCATTAATTTTCCCCTTAGATTTTGTTCTAAGGTTCCCTTTCTTAAATTTTCTAGAAATTTTTGGTTAAATATCAGTGTCTTTACAAATATTTATAGTCTCCTAATTATTTTACATCCTGCAGAGAACAGTCACTGTTTCCTTGGCAAGGTAATTGAAGGAAGGAAAGATCATTTTAATTTAACTCAATTTGAGATTAAACTGACTGTCAACTGGACTGCAGACTCCTAAGTTTTCGTCTGCTTTTGATGTGATCATACTCTTGGCAGAACCTGCTGAAGGCTTCCAACTCAGAGCCTGGAGAATTTCCTGGGGCCTTTTCTCCTGGTGAGGTCTCTACTGCAATTCCTAGACCTGCACTGTTCTGCCTTTCAG
Organism: Macaca thibetana thibetana; assembly: GCF_024542745.1. NCBI lineage: Eukaryota > Metazoa > Chordata > Mammalia > Primates > Cercopithecidae > Macaca > Macaca thibetana. The sequence continues at coordinate 2,644,580 of NC_065594.1, forward strand.
AGGTTCTCTTCTGCTTAAACTTGCTGCTTCAGAATTCCTCAAATGTCTTTAGGGAAAAACAATACACAGGGGATATATGGAAAACGTATGTATCTTCTGCTCAGTTTTGCTGTGAATCTAAAATTGCTCTTAAAAATGAAGTCTATGTTTTTTAAAACCCCAAAACAGTAGCAGGCTTAGTTTTTTACTCTCCTTCCCACTGACATGCTGGCCTTTCAGGTTTCTAAATTTGTCTTTCCAGCTGAGCTCCATCAGACTACCAGAGTCTCTGCAGGTTCCTGTGTACTCAGTGGCAGTCCTCTGGCAGGGAAAACCCTGCATTTTTACCTCCTTCCCTTCGTCTAGATAAAGCTAATGCCTCCAGAGTAAAAATGTTGCAGAACGTCCGTCATCCAGCACCCCAGCAGCGTCACGTCCCTGGGATCTTAATCCCCGGTGATGTCTGATTTAGTAGCTCTTCCCAGGCTTTACACAGATTTATCTGTGTGTATTTCATCCAATTTTTAACATTTTGCTTTTCTTGTAAGGAGTATAGGTCTTATCCCAAGCTATTCTGTTATACTTGAAAATGGAATTTCTCCTAAGTAATGTCATTATGATTATTATCTAATACACAGATCTGTTATAAAGCTTTTTTGTTGTTTATGGAGTTAACCTTGTTTGTTTAGAGGTACATAGATATAGTTTAACATGAGATTTCCCCTAAGAAGTTTACCCATATAAATAAGCTGCAGATAAATACTCTTCTTCTTGAACAACTAAGAATAAATTGTGAAGTACATGAAAGAGAGTCATAAATTACAAATATTTAGTATAATTAATGTTTAAATGTTTTGGTAGAGATTTTAACACTAAAGAAATTTAATTGATCTTGTAATTTTTACTTAGCACTGTGCATAGGTTCTAGAAGAAAACTCTAACAAAATGAATAAACAGTGAATTCTGATTAGTTTTTTTAAATGTCATTAAATTTTTTTTGTGGGCTGGGTGTCTCGTGCCTGTAATCCCAGCACTTTGGGAGACCGAGGCAGGTGGATCACGAGGTAAGGAGTTAGAGACCAGCCTGACCAACATGGTGAAACCCCGTCTCTACTAAAAATACAAAAAAAAAAAAAAAAAAAAAAAATTAGCCAGGCATGGTGGCATGCTACTCAGGAGGCTGAGGCTGGAGAATCGCTTGAACCCAGGAGGCAGAGGTTGCAGTGAGCCGAGATGGCGCCAGTGCACTCCAGTCTGAGAAACAGTGAGACTCCATCTCAAAAAAAAAAAAAAAAAAAAAAAAAAAAAAGGCCGGGCGCTGGTGGCTCACGCCTGTAATCCCAGCACTTTGGGAGGCCAAGGCAGGTGAATCACGAGGTCAGGACATAGAGACTGGCTAACACGGTGAAACCCTGTCTCTACGAAAAAAAATGCAAAAAATTAGCCGGGCGTGGTGGCGGCGCCTGTAGTCCCAGCTACTCGGGAGGCTGAGGCAGGAGAATGGCGGGAACCCGGGAGGCGAAGCTTGCAGTGAGCTGAGATCTTGTGACTACACTCCAGACTAGGGGACAGAGTGAGACTCCTTCTCAAATAATAATAATAATGTTAATAATAATTTATGAATACTGATTAGGAAACAAGATTTTGACTGAGAAAAATAAGCCAATAACTATGAAATAAAATACTTTGGTTCCAATTTGATTGACAAAATAAATAACGGTATTGCATTATTACTCAAAACATAAATATCCATGAGTCCGTACTCATAAATAAATGATAGAATAAATAAATAGGAAGTGTACAAGTATCCTGTGCAGAAGAATCTCAAATACTTTATACAGATACCCTTAAAGAAGCAGACTGTATCTCCCTATTCCTGAAATGTGGGCTGTGCAGAGTGAAATCATTTTTTCAATGAGTACAATATGGAAATAGTGAAAGAGTAAACCTTCAGTGGAAAAAATCTGACAAATACCACCTGAGCCGGATCATCAGAGTCAGCCTCGCCAGTGATAATTCATATTGACAGCATGTACTATTGATCTGATATAAGGAGAAGGGCACTTTACTTCTGCAGTCTTCTTCCCAAAATACATGGCCCCAGTCTTAGCATAAGAAAAAGATGAGACAAACCCCCCAGAATGGGCATAGTACAAAACACCAGGACTCCTAGAATATGTCAAGGTCATCAAAAACGAGCGATGTCTGAGAAAGTGTCACATTGTACTGGGGCCTACAGAGACATAACAACTAAATGTCACACAGTATCCTGGATGGGATCCTGGGGCAGAAGGACGACATTCGGTGAAAAATCAAGGCTATACGAATAAAGCATAACTTTGGGTAATAATAACATATGAATATTGTTTCAGTAGCTGTGACAAGCATACCCTAGTAATGAATGATGTTAATTATAGGGAAAAACTGGATGCAAGGTATATATATGAGGGCTCTGTACTGTCTTTGCAACTTTGTTGTCAGCTAAGAATATTCTGAAGTTTTTTAAAAGTTTGTTTTAAAAAAGTTTGCTTTCACTGTGTAAGATAATGGCATATTATGCCAGTTTTCCCTATTCCCAGTACACATAACGTAACTTAAATTTCTGAACAGCTAGTTGCAAGACTAAAGTGAGTTTCTCATTACAGGTTGAAGTAGTCATTTACTAATTGTCAGTAACTCTGAATAAATTATATAAATATAATGTATACAAGACCAAAGCCAAACAAAATTGATTATATTTTTACTCTAAATTTAACCTATAATTTCATGAAATATTCTTCATACCCTGAGTATGTAGGCAATTAGATAAAAGTGATACTTGGGTTGAGGAAAAATTTATTGAAGTATGTTAAGTTTGCAAACATTTTTAATACAGTCCTACCTAGATGCTGCTTCTAGCCTGGCAATTATTTATCTCACCATATCACCTCGCTTCATAGTATACTTTGCTATGTAGAATGAATAAAGTTTTTGGTAAAAATTCCGTTTGTCTTTTACAAATGTATAGTATATTCCAAGAGCAAAATCTAAGTTGATTACTTATTTACTTATTTATTGTTTATTAAAACAGCATTGTTTTGAATTAATCACTCAACTGTAATGACAATTGGGATGACAATTTTGTGACTAAGAATTTCAGCACCATTGTTCTTAGTCTAATCACTTACTTTAATAATTAGTAAATCATTAGATCACTTCCTTGTCCAGTTAGATTTTTGTTCATTTTTATAACTTAAAAATGCTATTTCAATAAAGATTATAAAACTACTTGAATTTACAATACACATTTGACATTTAAAAACACAGAAAATATTTATAATTTTTACTACACGTGCAAACTGCCTGGCTGAATTTGCACAAATCTGATATTTTCTGTCTTAGCTCTATAGTCACTTGTCTCCAAACTCTCATGACCTTCTTTTTATAGATTATGCCTAAGATACCATCTCTAATTAAATTTCTGTGTAGTGTGAATAATTCAATTTATCAAACTCTTGTCATTGAGACAACCAATTCCCCATATTCGATGTAGTTATTAATTTCAATTCCTCTCGATAACATCTTCATTGACAGACAGCATCCCTTCATTTTTGTGGACCTCACAGATAATTTACACAGGAGAATTTGATATGTTTTTGTTTATTTTTTCCTCCAGAAAAAGAATCCTAAAAAAGATCCTTGTGAAAGCACTAGACACAAAGATGTTGACATGTTATGCCTCTAAGCAACGTAATTTATGTTTGGGGGAAACGCCCAATGTTGGGTTCTGACCATCAATATTTCTGAAAAAAAAAATATAGACTTTACAACAAAACAGTTTACTTTTTTAGTATAGATTATCAAATAAAAAGGATGGGTTGAGCAATTATGCAGCCTGTAGCAACTTATATCAGAAATAGAAATAACCCAGATTCAAAAATAACTTACAGGCCCATCAGTCAATCAAATAAGGGTGCTACTGAAAAAAGACCTAAATATCTCAGTCACAACAAGGACAACTATTTTCAGAGAGGGCACTGTAGACAAAAACACTGTTTGCAGCTGCAACCCAGCCCTACGGAGGGCTACAGACTGGGTTGGGAGAGAGGCCGGTAATGAGCAAAACGAACTCTGTCGCCTAGCTCTCCAGTGAGAAATGCAGGCCAATCAGACCATTTTTAGCCTGCCACAATTGTCCAGGGAGCCTCAGGGCACAAAGGTTGCACAACTGCACCCTTGAATAAACACATATTTGGATTAGTGTCATAAGAGCATGCACGATTGGCTTTTCTCCAAAGCCCCACATTTTGACTGCTGGGACAGGGAATAAAGCAATGTATTATACGGTAACCAGTGGGCCCAGGGGCAAGAGAAAGAATCCATCCAAGCGTCTCAGACCACAAGCCATAAAGCTGCCTGCTGGAACTGCAAGCATCCACAAAGAGCCCATCACTCCTTCGTCTGCCTGAGAAAACTTTCAATGCCTGGTGCTAAGAAGCAGAAAGAGCCACACTGGCTAGGAGGGGGCTAGTGATAGAATCGGAGGAAGATGAATGAACCACATGTTAAGCTGCTTCACTGTGGAGCCCAGTTTCAAAGCCCTGGTAAATAATTTGCCATCCACTGTTACCTGGAATAGGATGAAAGGCACTGTGTGAGTCGATCCATTACACTACTTAAGATAACTTTGAAAACATGGGAAAACAAAGTGATTCCATTGCCTTTGAAAGTAATATAATCTTGCAAAACTACTTTGGTTCTTAAATAAAATATAAATTGGATGTTGGCATTTGCAATATGAACCGAAGAATTATGATGGGAAGAGTTCACGTGACTGCATGCATCATCAGTCATGGAAGAATAGGAACAGCTTTGGAAGACAGCATGGAGAGGATGAGACGCCAGTGCTTTCCCATCGTCAGAGCCCTCAGGCTCTGAAAGAGTGGCCCTGGGAGCAATCTGGAGAAAGGTGGCACTGGCATGGCAATGTCATCTGTTTTTCATATGCCCCTAAGTGAGCTCCAAGGCTGGAAAACCATAATTTGGGAACTTCTCCAGGCCTTCTAAAACCATGGTGCTTAAGTTTCTGAGAGTATTTATAAGTGACAGTCATACTTCCAAGTACCATTAACTAGAGTACTCTATTCATGACATATCCTACTTGGTTTAGATATGATAACTCACTCAGCAATTCATTTACTTATGCACTCATTTATTCACCTAATGTCTATTGATTATTTAGAATGCATCAGGCACTTGATCCAGCTGCTCAGAATACAAGATATACACCTAAAGTCTGACTTTCATTCATTAACAACCACATGGATGAAGAAAACATAAAAAAAGAAACCGTTAAAATATAGCTGGATTATAACCTAGCTCGCATTTGCACAGAGAGCTATAGAAGTCAGCAGCTAACAGTTAGCTTTGGGACAAAATTCATAAGATGAATGCTTCTTAGGACATGTCACTTATGCAAAGGTTCAGTATTAAATACTTCAAGTCTTGAAACTTCTGAGGACCTCTACAGTTGCTTTACAAAGCAATATGTGGGCTCTGTTTAGTAGAAATATTTATCAGTTACTAGTTTATTGGCCCATATACTTTGTACCTCATCCCAGGCCATTCTTCTCAGCCTGGAGGAAATTTGATAGTTATTAAGGACATACAATGTAATAAAGTGTATATAGGTGAGAATGTATTTCCTTTCTCTGTCAGCTGAGAGGACCCAGAAGCAATAACACTCCAGTAGCAATTAGCACAGCTCCTGCCCAGATCATGGCTTCTAATACCATTCTCCAACAAAGGAAGCCTAAGCCCCTTGCAGAAATAGGTGATTCTAGGGCTAAGGCAGAAAAAGGAGGATGAGCCTGGGGCATCTTGTAGTGTCAGTAAGTAAGGCAGCATTTAATACAAACAAAACACCCCAAAAACCCACCTGACGACGATGGGGGTTATGTCCAAGGGACACAAGAGCCAACTGAAAGAGCCCAAATTGCCACATACACAGCAATTTGAGCAACCGAAAACTAACACAGGATTGGATCATAACCCAGAGTTGATTACCCATATCCATGTGTCCATATTGTTATCAATTAATGGTTGAATAAATAAATACCTGAGAAAGAAGAGATGCAAATCCTGTGCAGAATCATTCCATTTAATGTATAATTTACATTCTCTTCTCCCTCCAGGAAGTGGAGCATCACATCTCACCCTGCTGTAAGTGTGAGCTATACAGAGTGCCGTTCTGCTGAGGAGTGCATGTGGAAAGGTGAGGAAAGCAACCACAGCGGATACAGTTGAGAAACTCTACCTCAGCCCCGCGGCCAAGGGCAGCATGAACAGTGACACATTACGTTGGTGGCATATACTCACATGATGTGGTGATGAGAAGAGCATTTCCTCCCCCAAACCCGTAACCCCATTCTAATAATGAGAAAACTATCAGAAAACCCCAAACTCAGGCACAGAGTGCAAAGTGCCTGACCAGCACTCCTCAGAACTGTCAAGGTCGCCAAAAAGATGGACAGACCCAGCAACTGCCACAGCCCAGAGGAGCCTAAGATGAGATGAATAAATGTCGTATAGTATCCTGAATACCATCCATGAGCAGGAAAAGGACATTGGGTGAAAACCAAGGACATCTGAATAAGGTATGGACTTTAGTTAATAATAAGGATCTGTATTGATTCGTTGGTTGTGACCAAAATACCGTAGTAGTATATAAGGTGTTAACAATAGGGAAAACTGGGCACGGGGCAGGTGGGAACTCTTGGTATTAATTTTGCAACTTTTTTGGTAAATTTATAACTATTCTAAATAAAATATTTATTCTAAAAAAGGTAGAAACTTAGAATTCCCTCTGGTAGCCTCTCTGCTGTCCCCTTTATGACAAAGGTGAGAAGAGAGGAAGGAAAGGGAGGTCCTTGGATGGCAAAGGTGAAGGGAGTGAAAGCTCCATTCCTCCTTCGTCCGTCTGTGAGAGTAGGGCCTCTTACCGTCCGGGGTGCCTGAGTCTGAAAGGCACTGTGGCTCTGAGAGGGCATTTGGCTTGTACACAGCAAGCAGGGAAGTGGGAATTCACAGGAGGAGCCCTGAATCGGCTGCCGGAGCTGGGGTGCCTGTTCCTGTAATGATGCACTGAAATTACTTCCATCCTGAATGGAATACACATATGCTCTCCCCAGAGAAAGGGGCTGGTTTTTTATGTGAGACTTGTTTTTAAAATCATCACTTGCTGTTGATGCGTATGCAGTGACATCATGGTGCTGGTCATAAAAATATAGTGAAAGCAGGAGAGACATATCATCTTTTGTCCACACTTAGACAAACAACGAACATTTAGAAAATTCCAGGTTGTTGCTGTCAAGTACTAAAGCCACCACCATCTGCAGAAGGCATGGCAACCCAAGGTGAAACCCTAAAATGGAATCTCTCTGAGTCAGGGTCTCTGCCCACTGAACCAGCCTGAAGGTTAAGCAAGGTCAAGAAGCAGCTGCAGGGGATGAATCACCAGCTTCCTCCTCACCAGCAGGGACTCCAGCCTGCTCGGCATCTGATGTTATGTCTGTGTACCTGCTTTCTGGTCTCAGGCTACCTCTGCTAGCCGTGACATCTTGAACTCTCTTGACATGAGTGTGCCTCTTTGCTGGCCCCTGTCCGAGTTTGTCCTCTCACATGAAGGGTGATTCTGTCCTGGCAAATCAATCTTATCAGGTTTGATTGCCGGATCTTCTTTTATTAGGAAGTATATGGCCTGAAAATGCATGGATTCAAGCACTTTTCAGAATGTTGGACAGATCTGCAGAGATTAAAGGGCGGGTGTCCACACTCAAGGGGACAGTTGTTTGCAGAGCTGGATGTCCTTACTGAACTCTGGAGGGTTGGCAGCAGGTGAGGTTTGGTGGAGAGAGATCAGGATCATTTAGAGTGCCTTATACTCCCTGCACATGCTCTTGGAAATAATGCTATACTCTCTCCCAAACAGTGGGTGTTCAAACCCCCCACATAGGGAATACTGTTGATGTGAGTCGCTGTTACTTGTGACAGCTTCTTACTCCACAGAAGTGCTGAACACAGGTAATCGGGCCACATTCCTTGGTGCAGAGTGATGCTTAAATATCACAGTCCCTCCATCGTGGTTGGTAACCAGCCACTCTTCTGAGCCTCGATGTGACTGGCCGCTCCCCCTTCTCTCCCAGGCCCTGCATCACCCAGCCCTCCCCAAAATTCAGTGGCAACAGATGCCTGACTCAGGATGCAGTTGCAAGGGTGCTGAGGGTCCCTGCTTCAGTGCCTCAGCCGCTGCTGTCACTGGGATATCTCAGCCGCTGCTGTCACTGGGATATGCCAGAGCATATGCCAGCATTTAGGGCGTCACTGCTGGCTGTGCTGAAGGTAGAGAGCTGCTGCAGATAGAATGAACCAGAACCTTTGAGGGGGCTGGAGCTTCTGTATTTTTTGATGACTTGTCCAATTGGGAACTACTAACCAAGGCTTCACTATTCCTGTTTGCTGAGTATTTGTTGGTAAAGGGCTAAGTAATTGTGTGTGTGTGCGTGTGTATGTGTGTGTGTGTGTGTAATTGCAGATTTTTACTGGGTGTGTTGAAGTAGGAGGAGGTAAGGCAGTTGCAAAAAATATAACATGCAGACATCAAGAAAGATGGCAATTTACCTGAAGCACATTTTATGCCATCATTGAGCTTATCCCTGCCTTTTAAAATTTGTCATTAGTTGAACAGACACAGTAAACATCTTTGATCCATTCTTTCAATTATTTGGCTTCCTAAGTATGTTTGCAAACTTGCCGCCTCATCTTCATTGCCTTTGTCATTGATTTTTGAAGCAAGAGTGGCTTCAATAAATTTCTCTTTGCATCTCTATGTCCAATGTCTCCCTCCCCGAGGCCAATCTCCTCCACAGCCATCAAAGTGATGCTTACAAGACCCAAAACTGATCAAGCCTTCGGCCGCATAGATTCTGCAGGCACTCTCTATCATGTCAGTGTAATGCATTAGTCTCTCAGCGTAACCAGGAGGTGTTGATGATGTGATGTGTCTGTTCTTATCTCTTAGCACTGCCTTCGCTCCGCCCACATATACAGGCCTCCTTTCAGATGTATCAAATATTTAAAGTTGTCTGAGCAAACCATGGTCTGGTTGGGGACCCTCTCTCTGCACAGACCACTCCCTCTCCCTGGGAAGCCTCTTCGGCCTTTCTTTCCTTCCTGCTGCCCACCCGTGTCCCCAGTAACTGTGCTGATCCGGTTGACCACTTAGCTTCAGCCTGAACCCTTGGTCACTTCTGGTGAAGGCCTGCTCTTGAAAAACGCAAGGCCTTCTTGTCTTTATAGGCCAGTGTATGTACAACTCAGCCATGCAGTCATCACCCAAGTGTGTCACACCTTAAGGGAATTCCAGGCCCTCTGTACAGCACACAGCAGGTAATCAGCTGGCGATCATCGAATACACAAATGAATGGTGAGAACAGAAGGAGCCGGCTGGTGGAACAGGCCCAACACCGTGTGGAAGTTGCCAAGGCTTGGGCCTTGCACCCTCTGAAGCAATGGCCCAAGCTGAACCTTGGCCCCTTTCAGTCACGGCTGTAGCTGGAGTGTCTGGGACATGGAGCACCAAGTCCTGAGGCTGAACAGAGCAGCGGGACCCTGGGCCAGGCCCACAAAACTATTTTTTCCTCCTGGGCCTCTAGGCCTGTGATGGGAGGGGCTGCTGCCAAGATCTCTGACATGCCCTGAAGACATTTTTTCCCATCGTCTTGGTGATTCGCATTTGGTTCCTCATTACTGATACAGATTTCTGCAGTGGCTTGAATTTCTTCTCAGAAAATGAGTTTTTCTTTTCTATCACATTGTCAGGCTGCAAATTTTCCAAACCTTTATGGCTGCTTCTCTTTTAAACATAAGTTTCTATTTCAGATGACCTCTCCCGAGTTCAGAGTTCCACAGATCTCTAGGTCAGGGCCAAAATGCCACCAGTCTCTTTGCTAAAGCATAGCAAGAGCAACCTTTGCTCCGGTTCCTAAGAAGTTCCTTGTCTCCATCTGAGACCACCTCATTCTGGATGTTATTGTTCACATCATTACCAGCATTTTGGTCAAAACCATGCAACAATTTTCCAGGAAGTTCCATACTTTCCCACATCTTCCTGTCTTCTTCTGAGCCCTCCAAACTATTCCAATCTCTGCCCATTACCCAGTTCCACAGTGACTTCCACATTTTCAGGTTATCTTTATAGCAGTACCCCACTCTCTGTGGTACCAATTTACCGTATTAATCTGTTTTCACATTGCTATAAAGACCTACCTGAGACTATGTCATTTATAAAGGAAAGAGGTTTAATTGACTCACCGTTCCGCGTGGCTGGGGAGGCCTCAGGAAACTTACAATCATGGTGGAAGGGGAAGCAGTCACCTTCTTCACAAGGCGGCAGGAGAGAGAAAAGCAGGGGAAACCACTGCTTATAAAACCATCAGATCTAGTGATAACTTACTCACTATCATGAGAACACTGTGGGGGAATCTGCCCCCCATGATTCAGTCAGCTCCCACCAAGTCCCACCAGGTCCATGACCTATAGCTTTATCATCCCTCTATGATGTGTGATGGGCAAACATTCTTTAGAGATAAAAGTTTCCTGTTAAATATTTGGAAATATATTTAGGAAATAATGCTGGTGCACCTGACAAATAGGTGCACTGTTTAGTGACTTCATAGCCCATGTCCCTCCTGGAACACATAACCTCACTGTCTCATTCTAGACTAGGGAAAAGCTGACCCATCCCCCACACAGCTGCAGAGAGATCTTCCTAAATAAGATGTTATCACCCCTCTGGCTTAGGAGAGACAAAACAAACTTCCTATGACTCTCACTACTTTGAACAAATGCTTCACAAAGCCTTTTGCTGTGGGGCTCAAGCCTGCTGCTCCAGAGTCATCTCCTTCTCTTTCTTCCCTTCTGTGCACCTTCAATTTCAGCAACACTGAACAACTAACCTTTCCCAGAACATTCTACATTTGGCCATGTCTTTGTGCCATTGCCTAGCAAGTTCCTTTTGCCTGGGTAGCCTATCTTTACCTTTTCATTTACTCAGGCCGGCACCTTGATCTTGGACGTGCAAGCCTGCAGAACCATGAGAAATAAATTTATGTTGTTATAAGCCACCCACTTTATGTCATTACAGTAGCCAGAATGAACTAAGACGTGTGTGAATGTCAAAATTTTGCTCTGCCCCTTACTTTGGCATTTCAATAGTTAAAATGAATAAAAGGTAGGCATGCCTCATCAGCTTGTGTAACAACTTAAAATGTTTTCAAACAGGCCTTCCAATCCTCCAATCTAGTTCCATTCCTCCCACTTCCAACAATTTCTGGACTCTCCAAAGAGAGGATCAGCGTGTAGCTCAGGGGCCATTCTGCCGACTGCAGCACTATGCAATATATGCCCTGGTTATTCTCTCCTGCTTTAGTTTTAACAGAAGCATCACTGCTGCCACTAGCAATGGTGCACTCACACCATGTTGGCATCTCCTAAGAGCCACAAAGCCATGTTCATCAGGATGTGAGAATGGGATGGGAGTTTCTGAGCAGAGGTGGCATGTGGTTGCCTGTGTCCCAAGGTGGGTCGGCCTGTGTTCAGGATCTCACAAAATATCTCATGAAAATAGTTGTGGGCTTCAGACTCATTCCTTGCTCCCAAATCAAAGTTTAACACAAATCATGGGCTCTTGTGTGGCTCTGGCATGGTTCGTCCTTTGACCCCAAAGCCAATGTTCTTTCCACCATCACCTACTGCTTTACACATCCACAAAGGAAGTGACACACAAGTCTGTCTAAATACAAAACCACAAATCTGTGATTCTTGTTTGTTTGACCTGAGAGCATGCTCAGTAATACTTGCCCTGGATCATCCGTTCCCTAAATTGTCTATACCCAAAAGCGTCATAGGCAGAGCTCTGGTGGTTTTAGGAACTTCTCCCAAGTCATCCTTCACCCCACTGACTTGCCATTGTCAAGGTTGCCTGTTACCTTCCAGTGGCCCATCCAATGGGTGCCCTGGTCCTCCTCCCACTGCCTCACTTCTCAGCATCCCACACAGGTGGTTATGCTCTTCCTCAGAATACTGGCTTTCATGACACCGTAGCTTTCCCCACCTTTGTTAGCCTTACCTCTGAGCTCCACTGAGTGCTTCTCAGGAGCTTTTCCTTTGGGTTTCTAATAAAAATCAGATTCCCCAGGATTGTCTGTGTCCCCATTACTTTCTTTCTCAGACTTCAGCTGGATGTCTGCACTCCCCCTCGGCTCTGATACCCTCTGCCTGCTGAGAGCTCCATATTGGTGTGTTAAGTCCAGGATTTTCTTCTATGAGCAATCGTGTCTCATCTACCTTGACACCCTCAAAACCGAGCTTCCCATCCCACCCTTCTAATCCTGTTGCAAGAATAAGCAAGACATCATAAGCCACAGTCTGAGATGAGATTTAACTTAGAGAGTCTTTCTTATCTGTTTAAATAATGTCACAATCTTCAACTTTCACATTCAGTTTATGGTAAATTCTGTGTAGTGAGTCTTCTGAACATACTTTGAACCCACCCCACATTTTCTATATTCAGTGCTTCTACCTAAATCTGAGCCATTATTATCAGATGTCTTCTTTTCTCTTGGCCTGACCCCTAACCCCATTCAAGGTCAATATACCACGTGGAGTCAAACTTTTCTTGATTAAATATCATTCTACCATTCTCTGACTTCAAGTGCTGCACTAACTGCATTTTCCTGGAGTTAAATCTCATCTCAGACTGTTGCTTATGATGTCTTGCTTATTCTTCTACACTTGCCTCGGCTTACCCCTTCATTCCCACACTCTCCTCTATCCTCACTACACTGACCTTTGCAGACTCTTGACCAACTTTTCCTGACTTAGAGCTTGCATATGGTGTTCTTTCTATCTGGGATACCTTGCCCCTTGTCCTTCACATGTGCTTCCCCTGATATTTCACCTAAATAGGATCCATTCACAGCCCTTCATTAATGTTTTACCTAAGCATGGCCTTTATAGCATATTTCTAAGTCTGTAATTACCTATTTGTGCATCTGTTTATGATCTGTCTCCCTCTACTAAGCTATGTGCTGTGTGTAGAGAGGGCACCATGTTTATTTTGCTCTGTATTGTTTATTCATGAGCTGTATAGAGCCTGCTTGGCTGAAATTTTTTAAATTAATGAATTTGAATATTTATAGTTGACATATTATAATTGTACCTATTTATGGGGTACAGTGTGATGTTTCAATGCATGTACATGATACTTAATGATCAGATCAGGGTAATCACCATATCCATCACTTTAAACATTTATTGTTAAATAATAGGAAATGATTCAAATCATTAGTCATTATATCAGGATATTATTTATCATTTAAAATGATGTAAGGATGAGGATTAACATACAAAGTATTTATGGAATACGGTTACTAAAAAGCAGGTTGTAGAGCAATATGGTTTAATTGATCTTCTGTGCCAATCTATCCACATGTCTGTTCATTTGCCTATTTGTTCTTCCATCCATTCACCTTTCCTCTCACCCATCATCCCCCTATGTATTTTAAAGGGTGACATATATCTATATACACATACATATATATACACACACACACACACATATATATACACATACATATGCATACACATATGCATATGTATGTGTATATATGTGTTATATATACGCATATATGTGTGTTATATATACACACACATACATATATGAATATGTATGTATATATGTATATGTATGTATATATGTGTGTGTATATATATCACCCTTTAAATTTACTAAGGGAAGGAAAATAGATCCTGGTGTAGCAACCACAATGTCTCGTGTATATATATATCTCTCATATATATATGTATGTCTCATATATATGTCTCATATATATATATATAGAGAGAGAGAGAGTAAATTTTGTCTAGCAATTTATAGATGGTCCACTCAAGCCTGTGAGTTTTAGAAGGAGCTAACTCCGCCTCTGGTCTCAGGGGTGGGTGACTGATTAAGACCTAAACTGGTATCAGTATAACCCCATCACGTGGCTACAACTGTGGATTCAGAGGTGAACAAGTAAGTCCTTTCAAGGAGTGGGATGAGGAAATATGCTTGCTAAGAACTTGTGGTAATGACAATTCTTGCTCTCCTAAGATAACTACCATAAGTGACTCTCAGTTCCTCTCCTTGAGCATGAGTGTGCCCCACCAGTGCTCAGGACCAATCCTGATACCATTAAAAAAAAAAAGAGACAGGCTTGGATGAAGCCGATACCATAGGAAATAGAATAGAGCGGGGAAACTTGGCATCGCTAAGCCGCGGCATCAGTAAACCTTTAACCTACCCTGCCTGTGGCCTCAGATCCACACAGACCCCCAGTCCCCTTAGTCATTCAGATCAATTGATTTTAGTGGGCTTTTCTCTTACCCAAATCAAATGTACCATGATTTGGTGTGCGTGTGTGTGTAAATATATGAGCATTGGCAGATAGAGACCTACAGACATAGAGAAAAAAAGTCTGAAGTGACATCCAACAGAATGTAGCAATGTTCTGGGTTACAATGATAGTTAACTTTTTGAATCATATTTGACCTTTCAAATTTTTTTTCAATAGGCCTGAATTACTTGTTTGATCAGAGAAAAACATCAACAAAAGCAACAAACCATTTAGAAAACAAAAATCAGGCAGTTGCATTTGGAGAAAAACAGATTAAGTTCAGAATGTGGTAGAAACGGTGTGTGTATGTGTGTGTGTGTTTGTGCATAATTCTCATTATTATCTGTGACCACAAGTACCAAATGAGCCAAAGTATGATACCTTAGCCAAAAAATACATATGAATATAGTAGAAACTTTTTTTAAATAAGACAGTGTCAAGGTCAAGGGTGTTAAGAATGCCACTGTTCTTTGCTGAAGTCAGACCACACTTGAAGCATCATTTTCAGTTTCGTTGCTACGTGAGTTCAGGAACCGGCTGACACATTCCAGGGATACTGGAAAAGGATTTATGCATTTGGAAAGAGATGGAATTTTAAGACTTTTGATTTTTTTTCCCATTTAAGATTCTATAGTTCTCCGATTTTCATGTTGCTATTGGACATTAAAAAAGCAATCATATTAGAAACAAAGAAACCACAGACCAGAGAGCTTAAGTGACGTGCCAAGACCATACAATTGGTTAATGCCAGGGTTTTGCCCAGAAGCCACTTCGTAACCCGCACACTTATTAAAGAGGAGCAGACAGACGAGATCTGTCCGGAGGACAGCGACAGGGATGACTTGGGCAGCACAGATCATTTGCAAATGACTCACGCGTAAAGAACCAGAGAACCTCGTGAGGGCGGGAGAGCATAATGTTGTTATCAAATAAAGCTGTCATGGAAAGAAGAATGCCACTTGTTGTGATTAGCTGAAATCAAAAGAACCACACAGAGTTGATGGAGAGCTTTCTTTTTCTTTCTTTAAGAATATAAGTAAGGATTTTCTGACATGGAGAAGTGTCTATAGATGGTCTAAGGTGACTCGAGAGCGGGAAGGGAAGGTGGCAAAGACTTGTCGCTGCTCCGTTCTTCCATGAATAAACGCCATGGCTTTTAAAAAGCTAGGCACCTGGCTGCCCAGGTGGGGAGCACGTCGCCCTGTCCCTTGGCAGTAAGGTGTGGCTTGTCACAAAATAATTTATTCTCTTTACAAATTAAAGGTTGGCAGCCACATAATGAGTTTATTTGCTATGTATTGCAGGGCTTATATGATTCAGAAAACAGATCCACACTGCCTGGGCCTCA
Source organism: Macaca thibetana thibetana (assembly GCF_024542745.1). Taxonomy (NCBI): domain Eukaryota; kingdom Metazoa; phylum Chordata; class Mammalia; order Primates; family Cercopithecidae; genus Macaca; species Macaca thibetana. Next base: position 2,660,381 of record NC_065594.1, read on the forward strand.
CTTTTGAATGGCTTCACACCTAGAGAGACTGCAGCCTTTATTTACCGTTCAGTTGTTAGGGGTTCAAGTAATTGCTGAAAGTGAACCACAGAGAGACTTAGGAAAAAAAAAAAAAAGGAAAAGAGGCACACATGTGTTATCTAAAGTTACAAAGACAGGGAAATTAAAATAGAAGTAGAAGTTTGTTAGGAACTTAGTTAAGTTAAATTCTCTCGGGCCATTAAAGTAAGCCAACAGGTAATGGGTATAATGCATTAATGAAGGTTGAGGGATAAAAATTCATATTTTCAGAGAAATGGAGTCACTGCCAGGGGAGACTGCCAAGCTAGTGAATAGTGGTTGCCTATTTGGAAGTGGAGCTGGGTGGGGTATGCATGAAGCAGGACATTCTTGTTTTCAATTTTAAGTGCTAAGTACTATTTTATTTTTAAATATGAGCACACATTAGTAAAAATGCATGCGCGCGCGCGCACACACACACACACACACACATGGCTCTGGCTCTGGTTCTGAGGGATGCTGAATGATTTTTTCAAATGTGGGTGGGGTCTGCACACAGTCTGTAGATGGGGCCTCAATACGGAATGGATGGGCTTCTACCTGGAGGCTAGAGGGTTTTGAAACAGACAGAAAATGATGCTGCCTTCGGTCTGTTCCTTCTCTGACTGTCACGGGAGTCACGGGAGGCAAACATTCTCCTCTTCAGCCCAGCGCACAGAGAGTGCTTGTGACTTGTACCCAAGCGCTTTACTTCAGCATGCTGTTCTCAGGTTTCCTCATAAAAAGTTATTGGGGCTTTCAGAATATTAGAACATGAGTTTTTCTATTACATAAAGATTTAGCTTAACACAATTAAAAAAAAAAGGATATGTATTTTTTATTTGAAAATTGTCTTGCAGTCTACCATTTTACTCCCACCAAAGCAACATGTTGAATGTTTAAAAACCTTTGTCAATATGCATAGTACAGCACTCAACCATGAGAGAGTGAACTGCTGGTTGCTCATGTGAAAATCTCCACTATGAGTATCTGGCATTTTTCTCAAGACCTTGTTGAAATTGAAAACTACAGAAAAATAAATGGTTTTTTTTTTTTTTTTTTTTTTTTTTTTTTACTGCACAAAACCTCTTGCTCACCCTTCCCATGGTAGTTCAATATGTCAGTACATCGTGTCTTCAAAGCCATTTTCCTTCAGCATTCTTTCTTTTGTATTGCATGAGTCACAAATCAACCTTTTGCTTTTCAACATCAGAATCACAGCTTTTCTCCTATTATTGCCAAGCTGAAGGTACAGTGGAGCAAAATAACATGTTTTGTACACCCAGCTCTCTAAAGGGTGGAGGGGAATGGTGCTTCAGGCCCCAGAAGAATATGCTTCTTCCTGTGGAACGGGACTGCAGAACCCCATCCAGGAGCAGTCAAGACGCATCTGCGGGAGGTTCCAGGGCTCAAGACATTTGGCAGCACTGCTGACGTGGACGTTCAACTCAGAAGACCAGATCCTGGCTTAGCTTCAAGGAGAGTTAGGTCGTTGTTGTGCTTGGATGGAAACTGGCAGGGCTCTTTGATAGGTGTGAGGGTTTTAAGGGAATGAAATAGTAACATTAAATTTGCAACAGTTACTCTGCAGAATCTTCAAATCCATAGAAGTAGCTCTATTTCTGCTACAAAATGAGTTTTGGACAAGGAATGAATTACCTTGGCATCACTTTTTCATTTGTGCCCTTGTATTTGGTTTTTCCATTTTTTTCTCATTTTGGCTTCTGTTTTTTAGGGTTCAATTTTAAATGATTGTGAGAGGTCAAGTCCTGGGTGAATAATTTTCAGAGCCCTTTGATTGCTTGGAACTTCTTTCTAACATAGAGAGCCTTTCTTGGTAACATTCATCATCAGAATTCTAATATTCTAAAAAGAATTTTTTTTTTTAAATATGGGGTCTCACTCTGTCACCTGGCTGGAGTGCAATGGCGCGATCTTAGCTCACTGCAACCTCTACTTCCCGGGTTCAAGCAGTTCTGCTGCCTCAGCCTCCAGAATAGCGGGGACTGCAGGCGCACACTACCATGCCCAGCTAATTTTTGTATTTGTATATATTTTGTATTTTGTATTTGTAAAAATATTAGTAGAGATGGGATTTTACCCTGTTGGCCAGGATATGTCTCAATCTCTTGACCTCGTGATCCGCCCACTTCAGCCTCCCAAAGAGCTGGGATTACAGGTGTGAGCCACCATGTCCGGCCTCTGACAAATGTTTTCATTTAAATTAGGCTCTGGGAATCTCTTTTCCACACATCTAAATAAAAGAATCCTAAATATCATTTTATATTTTTTCTCACTAACAAGAATCCTTTCTTGTGGTGTTAGGAAGCAAGGCATGGACTGTATTGTGGTTTCTGAGGTTTAATCTGTACAAGTCCAAGTCGTTACTGTTAGTCACTTCCACACGTCTTTGAAGGTTCCACCTAGACCTGATTCTGTGCTGAGATAATATACCCGCTTTTTTTTTTCCCGAGGGAATTTGGTATTTCTTTCTGTATTCACATTTCCTGTCACTCTGACTCTTGCATCGGACTCCAGCCAGGAATGAGCCTAACACATTTCCAAAAAGACTTCACTGTGTCTGAAAACATAGATGTAATTGAGTTCTATGGATTGTCTGTGGATTACCTGGTTATTGGAATGAATGCTGTCCCAAAACTGTACTGGCTCTTACCACGGCCTCACAGAACCACAGAGAGCCAGGGATTTCTGTCCCTACTGACCAGGCCTCCCAGCCACTTTATGTTAACTGAGCTTTAGAAGAAACGTGCACAAAAGAGGTAGAGGGGGCCCGTAGCAATGGCACAGGTTGCATCATTGCATACTTACTGTTTCTTGGGAGCCTACAACAAAGGCTTTGTACACTTTTAATAAAAGCTAATGGTGCAATGCCAGTTGCTATGGCTCTAGGGTATTAATGAATATAAATATTAGGTCTTAATTATGCATGCCACTTAATATATTGCATCTGAGGCACTGATATTCTGAAGATATACGAGGTAATCGGATATTTCTCCCAAAGCTAAAAAGAGAGACTTGCTAAACATTTAAAAAATTGTCTAGATTTTTCTTTTCCTCTCTCCTTTCGTCAATCCTTCCTATATTGTATTTCTCCCAATTTGTTACTGCCAAGCTTCTGTGGATATAAAGACTAAATATCAAAGCTTGTGAGAATTATTCATAAAGCAAGAACATAAAGGTTCTGATCAAGGAATTTTAAAATAATTTCACAGACTCTGTAATGTTCATTTTAGCTTCTTAGAAGTCAGCCCCTCCCCTTTATTTTGTATGTTTCCTTATTCTTGACTAAATTCTAGATCAAATACATGTAAATTGTATTCCATAATTCTACAGAGGTGCTTAAGGGGTAGCTTGAGAGCCACTGTAGATAGGAACGAAGACCCTATTGTTCCTGCTCCCCATCCAACTATATTGTGAGTCTGCGTGTGATTCGATTTGTTTTAAAATGTCCATATTGGTTGAACAGATTGAAAAACCGGTTCTAGAGAAGGTAATACATAGTTAAATTGCATATAGATAAGTAGATCAATCTTGTGATATATGCAGCGGCTGTAATGAATTCTTCCATTGAGTGATAGAATCGGTAGAATTATAGACAACACAAAACTACCCAAACCACAAAACTCTTTGGACAAAGAAAAGTGAGTGATGATGAAGATTTACAGGTGTTACAAGTTGATCTTAAAAAACTGAGATTGACTAGTCTTTGATGGTTTTACTGAATTACCTCTCTCTTAATATTAAACCCTTATGAATTTCAAGAAAAATTTCATCCATGTGTTTCTGATTCAATTACTATTAACTCATTAAATGTTTTTTAAAAGCTATGTGAAATTTGAGAAGCCTTTTTATGAGCTTTAGTAATCCTTTCTTCTTCGAATTAGGAAGGAGAATTTTGCCAAGAGTTAATGGTACTTGAACCTCAGTACGCCTAAGGGGATTCTAAACTTAGCAAAAACTCCAGCATCCTGTCACGACCAATGACACTCGTCCTTGCAAACTCTCTGCCACTTGCTACCTCCTTCCACATGCTTGATGATGTTAGATCATTTCTTTCACATATGACAATGCTAAACAGCTATTGCTACTAAAGAAGGATAACATCTACAAGTGAAGCACAAATCCCAGTTATCCGCACGCTTTATAGAAAGCTAATTAAATACGAATCTAACATTCCGAGAAGCCGAAATCACTAGTCTTTTCTTTGTCTCTTACAGTTACAGATCAGAATACAAGGATCGTGTAGGTTAACTCTGAGCAGCTAGCATATAAGAGTTGAACAAAAAGAACAAAGAGAGTAAAACATTTTGTAGTTTAAGAAACACTAAAGCATTCAAATACAGTGTTTGCAGAAGTACTCAGAACACGAACTAAAAAGAACTATGTTTATGCAGAGAACTCAGGCTTGCTGAATAATATGTTCCATTAACATGATATAAGTGCAAATTCAGTAGCTATAGATTTTCTTCACATTTAGGTTATTCTTTTTTTTTTTTTTGTACTGGAATCAGCAGTGGTGACTTCTAAGTCATCAGGAGATGGATGACAAGATGCAACATTGCTCAAACAGCAGTGGAGAAACGCTCTCTGTACCTTCAGAATGGGAAGTTTTTGTCGAGTAGCTTTCTGTTTGTTTATTTCAATAAGTTGAATCGTGAAAACTATTCCGAAAAGAAAAGAAAAATCATTAGGACACTTGGAAGCCACGCTCTAGAGCTATGGGTATGGGAATGGAACTTCAAGAACAGGAGCAACCAGCAGGGTCCTTAGAAGCTGCAGACACCATGGCCCACGTATATACAAGGTTTTGAAGAGCTCCTGAGAGAAATGCACGGAAAAGCCAACAGTGGCAGGTATGTGATGGCAACAGCTACTGCCTTTAATCCCAAGACGGAGGATCATAAGAGCACACAGCTTAAGCTACAAGTATCTTTAGTTCTCAACACTATACCCCCATGTAAAACACTATATGATACAGAGTTGAATCGCACAGTGAGTTCTTGTGAGTAAGGAGAAAGAAATCTATTTTGGGAGATCCAGTAAGACTTTTCTGCCACTGCTCTTCGGGAAGGTTCCTGTGTGGAGGAAGCTGTATTATGTTCACTCAAGTGACTGAAGGTTTCCGAGGAAGCAATACAGAACAACTTCAAAGATCAGGGCTTCCAAAAGTGTAGAACTAAACTTCAAACACACACTCTCTTAGTTCCATTTGCTTCCAGATAAACAGAAAGTTTGTACTGCATTGGCAACGTTTATCTTATTTTACTTGTCTGGTAGTTGTACAAGAAGGTCAAGGATTGCTTTTGAATGAAGGTCATAATTGTTTGCACAGTACAAGCATCTACTTAGAAACACATGTTTTCAAATAAAATTTCCTAGAAAAACTCATTTTAATGAAGAGTAAGGGTGTAAAAAAGTCTCTTGAAAGTTTTACAAAACCTTACACCCCATGAAATAAAACTCCTAATTATAAAATCTATTCAATGCCTCTGCAACTACCTTCTGATTGAAGAGTTGATGACATGAGTTTATACAAGGAAATAATGGTCTGTCTGCTGAGTTCCACCTGCATCGACCTGCTGAATTTCTCATCTTCAAACCCTGCAATCAAGGGAAAAATTGTACTAAAGATTATTTAAATTTAAAAAGTATACTCAACAAATGAGGCATTTAGAGACAGGGATTACTTTTAAGGAGGAAAATAGATACCTGGCATCTATTTAAAATTCCTTGTCAGCACTATGACTTATATGTGCTGTAAAAGAATTTTTTTAAAAGGCCTACTAGCAATTTTGCTTCATTTCTTTTCCTTTTTTCAGTCTTACCCTGTGCTTAAGATCTGAGTGTTTATGTGTCCTCAAAATTCATATGTTGAAATCCTAACCCCCAAGGCAACAGGATTACAAGGTGGGGTCTTTGGGAGGTGATTAGGTCATGAGGGTGGAGCTTGGGGAGCTCTCTCTCACCCCTTCTGCTATGTGAAAGCACAGCAAGAAGATGTGGTCCGTGAGCCAGAAACCAGGCCCTCACCAGACACCGAATCTGCCTTGATCTTTGAACTTTCCAGCCTTTAGAACTGTCAGAAGCGCATTTGCATTATTTATAAGCTCCTGGCTTTATGCTATTTTGTTACCACAGCTAAGATGTACTAGGACAGCCCGTGACATAGACGGCGTGGAAGAACCCCCACTAGGCTACCTGAGGGCGGATGCACGTTCCCTCTCAGCTCAGAAGAATAATGTGGGAAAGACAGTCCTCTGGCCAAAGAGGCAGACACAAGAAGCTTCCAAAAACAAACATAAGATATATTTGTCTTTCAAAAAGAGGATCCAAGTTTTCATGTCAATATAGATAATCTGCTTAATAAAATATTGAATTTTGTTATTTTTCTTTTCTTCTACTCAAACGTAGGAGTCGTACTGAAGTATTTGAAGTATGTGAGGTATTGGAAAAATAAGCTCGCATGGAGCAGAGGCACAGATGGTTTCTGTGTTTAATGCTTTTCCTTTTTCTTCTTCTTTTCATTGTGTTTTTAATTTTGGTATTTGTGGTTGCCGCCCTTTGCTGGCTGACACAGCTCTGGGTCGTGTGGGAACCAAGGTCCTTTGGAGATCATGGAAGTGGTGTGCAAGCTTCAGTTCTTAAATGCACTCATGTCCATGGGGAGAAACTGCCTTGCCCTGCTTCAAAGCCAAAACAGCGACTCAGCTCATCTTGATTCTTTATCTCTGGCAGGGATTTTAATTCATTGCTTTCTCAAAGAACCAAAATTAAGTTAGCTTTATGTTTGCTTACATATACTTTAAATAAATCCCTTGAAGAGGCCTAGGAGGTGAATAAAACTGAAGACAGGATCCAAAAAGTTTGGTACCTTCTTGGTTTTATTTTAAGATGTCATTTTGTTCTTCCTTTTCTCCTTTCTTGTTTGGGCATATACTGAACTCACTCCAGTGATAGCTCAGAACAACTCCCAGAACAGTCCAAGTATAACATCTAATCCTCCAAACATAAGGCCAATCTTTACTGCTAATGTTCATTTAATGTATCAGTAAGAAACTGGGGTTAAAGTCTAGGAATTAGAGCAGAAAAAAGAAAATAATGTGGTATACGATCATTTGAATAAATTTACAGGCTCTAGTTCATTATTTCCCAGCCAGATGTGTCTGTCACCACGCTAAGCACAAGAGAAACAGAGACGTGTAAAGCACGGCTGCTGCTGTGATGCAGTTGGGCAGAATGCAGAAACGGACCCAGGAACACATCGTGGTGTGCTGCAATCAGGTCCTCTCAGGCTCCTGTGGCAGAGAGTGGAGATGAGGGCCGGCTCAGGGAGCAGGGATGCTCAGGGAAGCCATTCTGGAAGAAGTGCTTTTTATGCACAGGTCTTAGTCCTTTTGGGTTGCTATAACAAAATACCATAAAATGAACAACAACAGAGATTTATTTCTCACAGTTCTGGGGGCCGAGAAGTTCGAGATCCAAGTGCTGTCAGATTCAGTACCTGGCCACGGCCGCTTTCTGTCTCATAGATGGTGCCTACTGTCTGTGTCCTCACATGTTGGAAGGGGTAAATAAACGCCCTGACGCCTATTTATTTTAAAAGGTGCTAATCCCATTCATAAAGGATCCTCCCTCCTGACCTAAAGACTCCCCAAAGCCCCTCTTCCTAATCCCATCACCCTGGGGGTGAGGATTTCAACATATGAATTTCGGGGGCACACACATTCAGACCAGAGCAGCCCAGAAATACTTCTTTCCTTTCTGCTGCCAGTCCCTTGTGCCTATTCAGGCTGCACCACCTGCCCTGAACTATTGCAACAGGCTTCCAAGCCCTTCAGCACCCTTCCGTTCCTTGTCACTTTTCACTCAAAGACAACCAGTTGCGCTCCTTCTACTCCACACGATTGAGGGAGTATGTTTATGGTCCTTTATGAAGGAAAAAGAGGGCAGAAACCCTCAGCAAATGATTAGACATACACTCTGAAAAGCAAGAAGAGGTCATCATTTGGTGTTGAAGACATTTAAAATGCCCCGAGTCATCTCCTGGATCATCTGAGAGGCCTGGCTAGGGCCCCAGTAAGGAGTTTGCGTTCTTTTATTCCAGGGCCCGTAGGTCTGTCTAAGGCATTAGAGTTTGGAGAGAAAAGGAATCCGCTCACCTTTACAGTACTGACTGCTGTGGCCGCAGGAAAGTGCAGAGTTGGGGTGATGGAGGGTGCATGCCGTGAGGCTAGGGCCAGTGACCAGCCCAAACTCTGGGAATGTGTAAGAATGCGGGAGAGAAACTGGGAAGTTGTGGTAGCGAGGATGGATGGAGGCCAGGCAGAGCGCTGAAAGCTGCCATGTTCCCCATAGCACCTCCTTTGGATTCATCTTGAGAATCAAGAAAACTGGGAGACACTTCCACCCTAACACTGCCTTTTACTACACTTGTTGTCAGCGCCAGCTCCTCACATTCTCAGCCTCTGCCTCAGAGTATTGCTGGTGATGGGTTGACGAAGACAGGAACACAACAACGTCACACTGGCATTTCCTGCTTCACTGGGCTCTCCTTCATCTATCTGGAGGTGGAATGCCCAGTCTGGTCCCTCGAGATCTGGGCGATTTATTTTCTTTATTTCGGAGATCTTTACCTTTCAGACTATTCTCAAACACGATGGGCCCTTTTCAACACAAAATGTCATTCCACTTGTCCTGCGGGATTCTGGAAGACACAGAGCCCCATGCCCTAATTACATTTTAGAGGTAACACCCCTATCCCTTTGCTGATCAATTTTGACCTGTCGTCTGTCAGAATTCAGGTAAAGGGCGGTCAATCCTCAGCTCCTGCCAGCTTGAGTGGTTATACAAGGAGCACCTAGGAGGGGAAATGCATTCAACTTTGGATAGTACAGGCATGGTAAATAAAGCTTCCAGTGGCTTTCATTAGCCAAACATTTATACTTTAGAGTTGTGCTGTCCAGTACAGTAGCCAGTAAACACATGTGACCATTTCAAATTAAAGTTAATAAAAATTAAATGCAATTAAACATTCAGCTCCTCAGGTACCCACAGTCAAGTGCTCAGTAGTCACTCGAGGCCAGTGACTGCCGTATTGGGCCGCACAGAACAAGCCGTCGATGCAGGACGTTCTATTGGCCATCACCTTAGAGAGCTCCTGTTGAATGTGGTTGTAGAATCTCGCTTTAATTGTCTTCCAACTGGCACCAAGTCCTATTAAAAAAAAATTCTTTTGAATTAACAATCTCATCCACCTTTTATTTTTATTGTGAGTAGAGTTTAAGTTGTGTTTTATTTTTTAATTTGATGATAAGAGGAGAGGCTTTTTTTAAAATTCTGGTTCTGTGCTTGGAATTTTTTTAACTTTTTAAATGATAATAATTATCACAATGAGATTTAAAGTGGTACAGAATGTCTCTATGTTTAAGGAGACCTGCTTTGTGAACAGAGTCGTCGTCAGGGCCTGTTATGTTAGGCTGTCACTGTTTGAACTTGCATATTAGAGAAAAATGAGATAAAACGATATTTTACAGCCTGCAGTCAGCAATAAGCTAACAACACTTTACATTCAGACGAAAATATTTTCCCCATCTCAGTTTTGATGGAGATTATTTTGGGTTAGCATTAAACACTCAATGCGAAAATCTTCTGAGCAAATACAAGTGTTCAGCCCAGTGCTGAAAGTCCGTCTGGTCTCAGAATCGCTGGTCTTAAAGGAGAGGAAGGTAGGAGGTGGCAGGAGACATTCACATTCCATTTCAGAATAGCTTCCCCAGGAAGCCTACAGGTGAAAGAATAGGTGTCTATACAGGCAAGAAAAAGCAGGGTCCAGTGGCTCACACCTGTAATCCCAGCACTTTGGGAGGCTAAGAGGGCGAATCTCTTGAGCCCAGAAGTTCAAGAACAGCCTGGGTAAGATAGCAAGATTCTGTCTCTACAAATAATTTAAAAACATATTAGCCAGGCATGACGACCTATGCCTATGGACCCAGCTACTCTTGGCACTAATGTAGGAGGATTGCTTGAGCTCAGGAGTTTGAGGCTGCAGTGAGCTGTGATCTTGCAACCGTACTCCAGCCTGGGCAACAGAGCAAGACTCTGTCTCTAAAAATAAATAAAACAAACAAACAAACAAGCAAGCAAGCAAGAAAAGCTGAGTATAGAACCAGCAGCATTTGAATACTTTTTAAAAATTTTTTATTATACTGTATGTTCTAGGGTACATGTGCACAATATGCAGGTTTGTTACATATGTATACATGTGCCACGTTGGTGTGTTGCATCCATTAACTCGTCATTTACATCAGGTATATCTCCTAATGCTATCCCTCCCCCGTCCCCCCACCCCACGACAGGCCCTGGCATGTGATGTTCCCCTTCCTGTGTCCAGGTGTTCTCATTGTTCATTTCCCACCTATGAGTGAGAACATGCAGTGTTTGATTTTCTGTTCTTGCGATAGTTTGCTGAGAATGATGGTTTCCAGCTGCATCCATGTCCCTACAAAGGACATGAACTCATCCTTTTTTATGGCTGCATAGTATTCCATGGTGTATATGTGCCACATTTTCTTAATCCAGTCTGTCATTGATGGACATTTGGGTTGGTTCCAAGTCTTTGCTATTGTGAATAGTGCCACAATAAACATACGTGTGCATGTGTCTTTATAGCAGCATGATTTATAATCCTTTGGGTATATACCCAGTAATGGGATGGCTGGGTCAAATGGTATTTCTAGTTCTAGATCCTTGAGGAATCGCCACACTGTTTTCCACAATGGTTGAAATAGTTTACAATCCTACCAACAGTGTAAAAGTGTTCCTATTTCTCCACATCCTCTCCAGTACCTGTTGTTTCGTGACTTTTTAAATGATCGCCATTCTAACTGGTGTGAGATGGTATCTCATTGTGATTTTGATTTGCATTTCTCTGATGGCTAGTGATGATGAGCATTTTTTCATGTGTCCATTGGCTGCATAAATGTCTTCTTTTGAGAAGTGTCTGTTCATATCCTTTGCCCACTTTTTGATGGGGTTGTTTGTTTTTTTCTTGTAAATTTGTTGGAGTTCTTTGTAGGTTCTGGATATTACCCCTTGGTCAGATGAGTAGATTGCAAAAATTTTCTCCCATTCTGTAGGTTGCCTGTTCACTGTGATGGTAGTTTCTTTTGCTGTGCAGAAGCTCTTTAGTTTAATGAGATCCCATTTGTCAATTTTGGCTTTTGTTGCCATTGCTTTTGGTGTTTTAGACATGAAGTCCTTGCCCATGCCTGTGTCCTGCATGGTCTTGCCTAGGTTTTCTTCTAGGGTTTTTATGGTTTTAGGTCTAACATTTAACTCTCTAATCCATCTTGAATTAATTTTTGTATAATGTGTAAGGAAGGGATCCAGTTTCAGCTTTCTACATATGGCTAGCCAGCTTTCCCAGCACCATTTATTAAATAGGGAACCCTTTCCCCCATTTCTTATTTTTGTCAGGTTTGTCAAAGATCAGATGATTGTAGATGTGTGGTATTATTTCTGAGGGCTCTGTTCTGTTCCATTGGTCTATATCTCTGTTTTGGTACCAGTACCATGTTGTTTTGGTTACTGTAGCCTTGTAGTATAGTTTGAAGTCAGGTAACGTGATGCCTCCAGCTTTGTTCTTTTGGCTTAGGAGTGTCTTGGCAATGCGGGCTCCTGTTTGGTTCCATATGAACTTTAAAGTAGTTTTTTCCAATTCTGTGAAGAAAGTCATTGGTAGCTTAATGGGGATGGCATTGAATCTATAAATTACCTTGGGCAGTATGGCCATTTTCACGATATTGATTCTTCCTATCCATGAGCATGGAATGTTCTTCCATGTGTTTGTGTCCTCTTTTATTTCGCTGAGCAGTGGTTTGTAGTTCTCCTTGAAGAGGTCCTTCACATCCCTTGTAAGTTGGATTCCTAGGTATTTTATTCTCTTTGAAGCAATTGGAATGATTTCGCTTCATTGTTAATGAGGCTTAATATGTAGCAAATGATAAATCTGAAGGACACAGTGGTTAAGACACCTGGGTTTGGATGCATACAAACCTAAGATTGGGTCCTGGATCTGTTCCTACAAGTGTGTGGCTATAGGCGATGTCAGTTTCCTCTCTATAAACTCAGATTACCACTTGAACATACTTAATATTGTTTGAGGACTCAATGACATAATGCGTTTTATGCCCTTAGTACAGTGCCTGGGTATGCACAAAGTACCCAATGCCTGCTATGATAATGATGAGGAGGATGGTGATTAAAGTTTAAAAATAAAATAAATTTAATAAAATCACAAGATGCTATGCTGATAAGCTGGGCTCCAAAAGTGTATGTGTACATGTGCAATGCACAGGGTAGCAGGGACAGAGCACTATGGCTGCACATGATAGGCCTTCAATGTGTTTTATAAATACAGTAACAGCAAGAAAATATTTTCTAATTTATCTCTGTAAGTTGTTTTTATGGTTGTAGTCTTTTAAAAAATTGATTATATAAATGTATCTCAAATAATAAAGTATAGGAGAAAATTGCTTTAGTCCCCCGCCACCCCCAGTCAGTCAGCACAGCTTATACTGGTATACTATAAGGATTTGCCATCTTGAAAAAGCTACCTGAGCCCAGCTGGAGCTTCTGTATCTTTCTGACATAGGATGCCTTCCTTAATGAATTAGCCGTGCATCTGTATTTATGGCTGATTGATGTGAAATCTCTCTCTGAAACATTCACACATCTTCTTATTTGTCTCTACAGTGGCCTTTGTTTCTCCTGTGACTTGTCACTCTAAATTTCAGGTTTGAAAAGGCTGTCGATAAAATATGGCCAGTAAATGAGTAAATGAAATATGTTAGTTTTTAGCAAGAAAACAATAGTAAGTGCAATTATAATTTTAGAGACAAGCACAGTAGAAACCATACAAGTGGATGAGTTCCTCAAAGTTTATTCTCACTGTTCAAATTGTTACCAATTTTGATGAAGTGTTCAAAGAGCTTTCTTTATTAGAAGAAAATTATAATTATAGTTAAGAATTATCACAGTTGAGATAACAAATAAAAATAAACAATAACAACTGAAAGCACTTCATTTTTAAGTATTTAAATACAATATAATATTTTTCAGTATTTAAATACTGCAATACTATGTAGAAATGTACTGTCAAATGGTACTAATACATAAGCACATAGGTTAGTTATAGGAAATCACATAGATAGACAAAATAAAAATGTTTAATGCTTTTTCTTGTGAATAGAAAATATAGAATATAGAATTGATATAAAACAATCATTTCATAGAGAATTGATAAATCAGATTACTATTTCATCATGATTTCATTGTAATATTATGTTTTATAAGTGTATTTCTATGATATTGAATCCAGCCAAGGTCTCCAAATGACTTTAGATTATCTGGAAATTTCTAGTAATTGTGGAGTATTAATTATGCCAGAGTTAAACTTCCTGCTAAATGAAACTGTCTTCATGTTAGAAACAGATGGATGCTAAAGGTAAAAGTTGCTTTATTTTTCTTATTTAGTGAACATGTTACAGCAGGTTGAGACTAATGTTTATATTTTTAAAATAATGAAAAAAGTCCTGAAGTAAATAGTGATGTTTACTTTGGATTTCAGGTGAGTTTAGGAAGCTGTTTTCTCACAGGGGCTACCCATGACCAGGGTGCATAAACAGCCATGCATGGTTAGCCAATAATGCACTGTTATTTTTTTTTTTTTTTTGTATCAACATTTAAGCAATATTAAATTTACATGAAAAGAAAACAGTAAAGCAAATGTCATGACATTTTCTTACTATATTAATACTGGTGAAAATTTGAGCAAGAATTAAAGAAAAATGCATGTACTGGTACAATGAAATAATTTAGACTTCTCATGAATCATTAATCACTACTTAGTATAATTCTAGTTTTCCTATTTTTTGCTTTAAATATGATTAACTCACTATAAACCTTTTAATCTAGAATCAGAATCTTTCCAGAGTGAATACAGAGCTGTGGAAGATTTCTTCCCACAGGTCCTGTACAGTCTTCATATGTCACATTTCTTTAGCTTTGATCTTCTCCCTAAAACCAGAAACCAGACCATTTCCCATTTAACCAAACAGCAAAAACCATAGTGCTGCATGCAATCATAATTCCTACATGTTTCATTTTTACTGGAAGAAGGGCAAAGTGAAAATTAAAGTCTGCAACATCTGTAGTTTTGCCAGTGTGAAAAACTGTGATCGTTTCCAACTAAAAAATACCCAGTGATCCCAAAGCATGAACATAAAAGACAAAAAATGATAAATTGAAGTTCTACCAAACTAAAAACTTTTGTTCTGTGAAAGACCTCGTTAAGACAAAATATAAACTACAGACTAAGAGAAAATACTTGTAAACCATAGAGCTGACAAAGAACTTACCCCTAAAATATGTAAAGAGTTCTCAAAGCTCAACATTAAACAAACAGCCCAAGTAGAAATGGATGAAAGACATGAAGAGAAGTTTTACCAAAGATAATATACAGTTGGCAAGAAAGCAGATAAAAAGATATTCGACATCATTAGCCATTAGGGAAATGCAACCCAAAACCACAATCAGACACCAGTATACCTATCAGTTACCTATGAAAATGGCTAAAATTAAAAATAGTGATAGCAACAAATGCTGGGAAAGATATGAAGAACTTGATCTCTTACACATTGCTGGTGGGAAAGTAAAATGGTACAGCTTCTCTAGATAATAGTTCAGCATTTTCTTGTTTGTTTTTGTTTACAGTAGCTATATTTCTTTTCTTTTTTTTTTTTTTTTTTTTTTGAGACGGAATCTCACTCTTTTGCCCAGGCTGGAGCGCAGTGGCCGCCTCCCGGGTTCACATCATTCTCCTGCCTCAGCCTCCTGAGTAGCTGGGACTACAGGCGCAGCCACCTCGCCCAGCTAGTTTTTTTGTATTTTTAGTAGAGACGGGGTTTCACCATGTTAGCCAGGATGGATTCCATCTCCTGACCTCATGATCCGCCTTCCTCGGCCTCCCAAAGTGCTGGGATTACAGGCGTGAGACACTGCGCCTACAGTAGCTATATTTCTAATAGCCAAAATCTAAAAAACAAACCAAGAAAGAAATGTCTTTAATTAACATGAATGGTTAAACAACTGTGGTCCAAACTACTTAGCAATAAAAATGAACAAACTATTGGTACACATAACAATTTGGATGGATTTCAAAGAAATTTAAACTGAGTAAAAAATGCAAATTGCAAAAGGTACATATTGCATGATTGCATTTATATAAAATTCTTTAAATGACAAAACTACAGATACAGAAAACAGATTAGTGGTTCCAGGGGTTAAGGGTGGGTAGAGAGAGGGCCTGAAAATAAAGAGAGTAGCACTGGGGAACTTAGGAGTAATGACACAGTTCCTTATCTTGACTATGGTAGTATTTATTTACACAAATCTACAAGTGCCATAAAAGTAAATGGAACCACACACACACACATTTGGGTGCATTTATGAATGATAACATCCGAATAATATTAGTGGATTGTGTCAATGCCAATTTCCTGGTTTTGATATCATACTACTGTTTGCAAATCCATACGAATTGACAATTATTTCAAAATTAAAAAGCAAATATATTAACAAAAAGATCTACACATTTCCTTTTTTTTTCTTCTTTTCTAAGAAAGAGACACTACGTACCCATTAGGTAATGACAGATCTTAGTGTGCAGTTACAACGTGAAGACGTTAAGCATAACTATACCACGTCTACAACATTTACAGCTTGATTTCTATTAAAACATTTGTTGTCAACCTTTCTTCCCCTTGAAGACACTTGAGTACTTCAAGTTCTCGGTACTTAGGTACTACAAACTGCCATTTATAAGAGTGGCTTGCTCTTGCAGTGATTCTAAAAAGTAGGACATGATCTTGAAAAAAAATTATTATCCTGCTCCTCATCATGACTTCCCAGTTGAGAAATCCAAATTACAAGTAAAAGAGTAATAAAAGTTTTAAGAACCTTATTTGAAAACAATACTTGTGAAGGCATAAAACTATATGAAATTTTGCATGTAGAAACTTAAGGTGTTTTCTTCTATATGGACAATCATAGTAAGACATTAAGTTTGATTACAGAAGGTGGATTTGTTCAGTGAGTCGTTCATTTATCAAATATTCATTAAGTATTACTTTATTTTAGCTACCATCTTGGGTTTTGGAAATGCAAAAATTTTTTTCTTTTGGAGTACTCTCAATTTAGTGAGGAAGACTGAAATGCAAGCAATACATGAAAATCTTAACCTTGTTATAGAATCCAACACTTGTGTGAGTATTTGTGGAGATTTAAGTATAATGCCTTTAATTGATAAAAATGCATGATGAAGTAGAAATGGATATTTAATTAATCTAAGTGACTTATTACACTTGACAATCATGTAAACCACTCAAAATGACAGAGTTATAATTATTCTTCGAAAAGTAAGTTGGAATTTAATATTTAATTTTGAGAAATTAGCTAATATAATACAATGCATAATGTTTAGGGCTAGTGAGCTATTTCTTTTTTTTTTTTTTAATCCAGGACTTCTAATGGAGCACTTCAGGAACTAAAGATAGAATTTAGTAAGTAAGCCATATATGTGCCATCTTAGAGAGGCTCTCGTCCTCTTTCAGCTTTTCCACATTAGGTCCTAACAAATTCTGTCTGAAATATCTCCTTTGCTTTACTTTACAATTATGTGTTCACTTAGTTCCGGTTACTCCAGTCTCTTCCCGGTGTGATCTTCACTTCCCTTTTACTAAAGAGAATGGCCCAGAGAAACCAACTGAGTGACAGTAAAAGGAAAAGGGGGCTTGAGTTAGTGAGGAGACAGAGCACCTGATCAGGTTTGGATGTCCCCTCTGAATCTCATGTTGAATTGTAATACCCAGTATTGGTGGTGATTGAATCATGGAGTGAGTTTCTCATGAATGGTTTAGCACCGTCTTCTTGGTGCTGTCCTCGGGATAGTGGAGATAATGAGTGAGTCCTCGTGAGATCTCAATGTTTAAAAGTATGTGGCACCTCCCCCTCTTCTCTCTCTCTCTCTCTCTCTCTCTCACTCTTGCCCCGGCTCTGGCCATGTGGCATGCCTTCTCCCCCTTTGCCTTCTGCCATGATTGTAAGCTTCCTGAGGCCTCCCCAGAAGCTCAGCAGATGCCAGCATCATGGTTCCCATAAAGCCTGCAGAACCATGAGCCAATTGAACCTCTTTTCTTTATAAATGAGTCAGTCTCTGGCATTTCTTTATAGCAATGTGAGAATGATCTAACACACCACTCTTAAGTGCTCATTCATCCTGCCTTTTGTGCTTACACCAGAGTGTGTCGTCTCCTGTCTCTTTAATTCAGCAGAAGTTACATCACAGAAAAGGATAATTTTTTCTGATATATGATGTCATAATTACAAATTATTATGATAGTACTTTCCATTTACTTAGAACTTCAGAACTTATGTTCACACATGGTTCCTTTATCTGACCTTAGCTGTCTTTCAAGGCGGATGTAACTGTTCTCTTAAGAGACGGAAGCTCAACAGGTGAAGTTGCGTGCACAAAGCCACACACACATCAAGTGCAGTCTTGGCCAGGGCTGTGGTCATATCCTGTGATCCAAACGAGGTCTCTTGCCACTGTAGCCTATTTTTATAAGTCATTTTCAGTTTTGAATTAGTTTTAAAACAATTTTTTATTGCTGATTGGTCTTGAACATGCCATAAGTAAATGAGGTATCTTCCATCTAAAAGCACAGAACAGAGATTTTCTTTGATTTCCACTCTTCAGAGAAGTCTGTCACTCTGAGAATGTGAGAGTCTTTCCTAGCACACACTCTGTAAGGTTGCGTTTTAAATATATCACCACTCCAACCGCTCAACTACATGGAAACTGAACAACCTGCTCCTGAATGACTACTGGGTACATAACGAAATGAAGGCAGAAATAAAGATGTTCTTTGAAACCAATGAGAACAAAGATACAACATACCAGAATCTCTGGGACACATTTAAAGCAGTGTGTAGAGGGAAATTTATAGCACTAAATGCCCACAAGAGAAAGCAGGAAAGATCTAAAATTGACACTCTAACATCACAATTAAAAGAGCTAGAGAAGCAAGAGCAAACACATTCGAAAGCTAGCAGAAGGCAAGAAATAACTAAGATCAGAGCAGAACTGAAGGAGATAGAGACACAAAAAACTCTCCAAAAAATCAATGAATCTAGGAGTTGGTTTTTTGAAAAGATCAACAAAATTGACAGACCACTAGCCAGACTAATAAAGAAGAAAAGAGAGAAGAATCAAATCTACGCAATTAAAAATGATAAAGGGGATATCACCACCGACCCCACAGAAATACAAACTACCATCAGAGAATACTATAAACACCTCTACGCAAATAAACTGGAAAATCTAGAAGAAATGGATAATTTCCTGGACACTTACACTCTTCCAAGACTAAACCAGGAAGAAGTTGAATCCCTGAATAGACCAATAGTAGGCTCTGAAATTGAGGCAATAATTAATAGCCTACCAACCAAAAAAAGTCCAGGACCAGATGGATTCACAGCTGAATTCTACCAGAGGTACAAGGAGGAGTTGGTACCATTCCTTCTGAAACTATTCCAATCAATAGAAAAAGAGGGAATCCTCCCTAACTCATTTTATGAGGCCAACATCATTCTGATACCAAAGCCTGGCAGAGACACAACAAAAAAAAGAGAATTTTAGACCAATATCCCTGATGAACATCGATGCAAAAATCCTCAATAAAATACTGGCAAACCGGGTTCAGCAACACATCAAAAAGCTTATCCACCATGATCAAGTGGGCTTCATCCCTGGGATGCAAGGCTGGTTCAACATTCGCAAATCAATAAACATAATCCAGCATATAAACAGAACCAAAGACAAGAACCACATGATTATCTCAATAGATGCAGAAAAGGCTTTTGACAAAATTCAACAGCCCTTCATGCTAAAAACGCTGAATAAATTCGGTATTGATGGAACGTACCTCAAAATAATAAGAGCTATCTATGACAAACCCACAGCCAATATCATACTGAATGGGCAAAAACTGGAAAAATTCCCTTTGAAAACTGGCACAAGACAGGGATGCCCTCTCTCACCACTCCTATTCAACATAGTGTTGGAAGTTCTGGCTAGGGCAATTAGGCAAGAGAAAGAAATCAAGGGTATTCAGTTAGGAAAAGAAGAAGTCAAATTGTCCCTCTTTGCAGATGACATGATTGTATATTTAGAAAACCCCATTGTCTCAGCCCAAAATCTCCTTAAGCTGATAAGCAATTTCAGCAAAGTCTCAGGATACAAAATTAATGTGCAAAAATCAAAGCATTCTTATACACCAGTAACAGACAAACAGAGAGCCAAATCAGGAATGAACTTCCATTCACAATTGCTTCAAAGAGAATAAAATACCTAGGAATCCAACTTACAAGGGATGTAAAGGACCTCTTCAAGGAGAACTACAAACCACTGCTCAGTGAAATCAAAGAGGACACAAACAAATGGAAGAACATACCATGCTCATGGATAGGAAGAATCAATATCGTGAAAATGGCCATACTGCCCAAGGTTATCTATAGATTCAATGCCATCCCCATCAAGCTACCAACGAGTTTCTTCACGGAATTGGAAAAAACTGCTTTAAAGTTCATATGGAACCAAAAAAGAGCCCGCATCTCCAAGACAATCCTAAGTCAAAAGAACAAAGCTGGAGGCATCACGCTACCTGACTTCAAACTATACTACAAAGCTACAGTAACCAAAACAGCATGGTACTGGTACCAAAACAGAGATATAGACCAATGGAACAGAACAGAGTCCTCAGAAATAATACCACACATCTACAGCCATCTGATCTTTGACAAACCTGAGAGAAACAAGAAATGGGGAAAGGATTCCCTATTTAATAAATGGTGCTGGGAAAATTGGCTAGCCGTAAGTAGAAAGCTGAAACTGGATCCTTTCCTTACTCCTTATACGAAAATTAATTCAAGATGGATTAGAGACTTAAATGTTAGACCTAATACCATAAAAATCCTAGAGGAAAACCTAGGTAGTACCATTCAGGACATAGGCATGGGCAAAGACTTCATGTCTAAAACACCAAAAGCAACGGCAGCAAAAGCCAAAATTGACAAATGGGATCTCATTAAACTAAAGAGCTTCTGCACAGCAAAAGAAACTACCATCAGAGTGAACAGGCAACCTACAGAATGGGAGAAAATTTTTGCAATCTACTCATCTGACAAAGGGCTAATATCCAGAACCTACAAAGAACTCAAACAAATTTACAAGAAAAAAAAAAAACAACCCCATCAAAAATGGGCAAAGGATATGAACAGACATTTCTCAAAAGAAGACATTCATACAGCCAACAGACACATGAAAAAATGCTCATCATCACTGGCCATCAGAGAAATGCAAATCAAAACCACAATGAGATACCATCTCACACCAGTTAGAATGGCGATCATTAAAAAGTCAGGAAACAACAGGTGCTGGAGAGGATGTGGAGAAATAGGAACACTTTTACACTGTTGGTGGGATTGTAAACTAGTTCAACCATTATGGAAAACAGTATGGCGATTCCTCAAGGATCTAGAACTAGATGTACCATATGACCCAGCCATCCCATTACTGGGTATATACCCAAAGGATTATAAATTATGCTGCTATAAAGACACATGCACACGTATGTTTATTGCGGCACTATTCACAATAGCAAAGACTTGGAATCAACCCAAATGTCCATCAGTGACAGATTGGATTAAGAAAATGTGGCACATATACACCATGGAATACTATGCAGCCATCAAAAAGGATGAGTTTGTGTCCTTTGTAGGGACATGGATGCAGCTGGAAACCATCATTCTTAGCAAACTATCACAAGAACAGAAAACCAAACACCGCATGTTCTCACTCATAGGTGGGAGCTGAACAATGAGATCACTTGGACTCAGGAAGGGGAACATCACACACCGGGGCCTATTATGGGGAGGGGGGAGGGGGGAGGGGGGGGGGGGGGGGGGGGAGGGATTGCATTGGGAGTTATACCTGATGTAAATGACGAGTTGATGGGTGCAGCACAGCAACAAGGCACAAGTATACATATGTAACAAACCTGCACGTTATGCACATGTACCCTACAACTTAAAGTATAATAATAATAAATAAATTTAAAAAAAAAAAAAAAAAAGAAACCAAAAAAAAAAAAAAAAAAAAAAAAAAAAAAAAACCCAAAAAAACCAAAAAAAAAAAAAAAAAAAAAAAAAAAAAAAAAAAACCCAAAAAAAAACCAAAAAAAAAAAAAAAAAAAAAAAAAAAAGTTGAGAATGTGATATGAGAGTCAACGGCGAGAAGTGGCTATTCTGGATGGGTATCAATAGGGGCCATACTTCAACAGGGATACCAGGGTTCAGCCCGACAAGTCCACATACTCAAGATGCCTGCAGAGAATGAGATGGAGGAAACTGACTCAAACTGACTAGACTCACAGAAGCCTGATGTACAAGCCAATTGCCATCTATTTCAGGCGAGACTGTTTATTTCTACAACCAGAATTTAATTTCACCATTTGGAGAAAATTCTTTCTTGGGAAATAAAAAAATCCCTGAAAAACAAAAAAAAAAAAAATAAATAAATAAATATATCACCACTCCACTCTTTCTCTTCCTGTCATTTCTTTCTTCCAAAACACAGGAACTGAAATCCATGTCTCATCTCCACAACCAGCTGTCAAACCTCTGAATCATGCCCCTCAAAGAGTATTTTTAAGGAACTCTGTTTTTGAGGTAAATGTATCTTAAAGTTTCTTCCTCATCTCCGATGGCCTGGAGCCTTCATCCAGCCCCAGTTTCTGTGAACTTGAGGTTGAACTGACCAAGGCTTTGATTTTATGTCCCTTATCCTTGTTTATGTTCATAATCCATGCTCCTCCTCTATCTACGTTTTCTATCGTTTTCCTCTTGAAAACTCATTGAGAGTTTTTGAAACATTTACCTGCAGTCCCAATGTTATGGTATTTGTCTCACGTCACACTTGGGAAGGATTTTCTTCCCTTGTATTAAATTTCAGGGCCACTGAGAGTTAACTTTGTCTCAGCTCTGCTTGGAGACATTTCTTGGATGCTGCTGTTCAACCTATAGTGGTGATCATTTTAACATTCTTAAAATCCCAGACATTCAAACCAACACTATTCTTGCTTCAGGACAGAACCCAAAGAAAGGGTTGAATATCTGAAGATGCTATCATATGAATGTGTTTGTGAAGGGGAGAAATGTTACATTTGTCAGCACTATTAACTACAAAAAGGGTGACCATAAGGACCATTTCCAGCCTGTCAGTCTGCACTATGTGCACTGTATTGAAGGCCGATGTCCAATTATCTTCAGCCAGACTTGGATCAGTATGACTGGGGAGAACCACAAATGCCTGAAATGCACCAGGAGTCTGATTATAGTCAACAGAGAATCAATGCCAAGCCTCCATGGATCCACAAAAACCTGTCCAAGTTGGCAATTCACCTTACATTTTTCTGCGCAAGATAAATCTTTGGCTCTCTGGAGTGTTTGATCTGACCTGTAGATGGGAAATGCAATCAGTCACTGTCCTTATCTATGTTAGATTTTGTGTACTATCTATATTGCTAGGTTTCTCCATGACGCCAGACACAATTGCCCTCTATTGCATGTTTTGATTATAGCGACAGCTTTGGGCTTCTATGAGCCAACTTGAAAATTCCTGTTTGCTTACCTAGCTCATTCACAAGCTCAAGCAATTTATATAGACTTATACATCTTACGTATGATATTTTCTGTTTTCCCACCTGATGTTGCCTCTAAGAAATGAGTCTTTTTTTTTTTTAATTTATTTATTATTATTATACTTTAAGTTGTAGGGTACATGTGCATAACGTGCAGGTTTGTTACATATGTATACTTGTGCCATGTTGGTGTGCTGCACCCATCAACTCGTCATTTACATCAGGTATAACTCCCAATGCAATCCCTCCCCCCTCCCCATGATAGGCCCCGGTGTGTGATGTTCCCCTTGCTGAGTCCAAGTGATCTCATTGTTCAGTTCCCACCTATGAGTGAGAACATGCGGTGTTTAGTTTTCTGTTCTTGTGATAGTTTGCTAAGAATGATGGTTTCCAGCTGCATCCATGTCCCTACAAAGGACACAAACTCATCCTTTTTTATGGCTGCATAGTATTCCATGGTGTATATGTGCCACATTTTCTTAATCCAATCTGTCACTGATGGACATTTGGGTTGATTCCAAGTCTTTGCTATTGTGAATAGTGCTGCAATAAACATACGTGTGCATGTGTCTTTATAGCAGCATAATTTATAATCCTTTGGGTATATACCCAGTAATGGGATGGCTGGGTCATATGGTACATCTAGTTCTAGATCCTTGAGGAATCGCCATACTGTTTTCCATAATGGTTGAACTAGTTTACAGTCCCACCAACAGTGTAAAAGCGTTCCTATTTCTCCACATCCTCTCCAGCACCTGTTGTTTCCTGACTTTTTAATGATCGCCATTCTAACTGGTGTGAGATGGTATCTCATTGTGGTTTTGATTTGCATTTCTCTGATGGCCAGTGATGATGAGCATTTTTTCATGTGTCCGTTGGCTGTATGAATGTCTTCTTTTGAGAAATGTCTGTTCATATCCTTTGCCCACTTTTTGATGGGGTTGTTTGTTTTTTTCTTGTAAATTTGTTTGAGTTCTTTGTAGGTTCTGGATATTAGCCCTTTGTCAGATGTGTAGATTGCAAAAATTTTCTCCCATTCTGTAGGTTGCCTGTTCACTGTGATGGTAGTTTCTTTTGCTGTGCAGAAGCTCTTTAGTTTAATGAGATCCCATTTGTCAATTTTGGCTTTTGCTGCTGTTGCTTTTGGTGTTTTAGACATGAAGTCTTTGCCCATGCCTATGTCCTGAATGGTACTACCTAGGTTTTCCTCTAGGATTTTTATGGTATTAGGTCTAACATTTAAGTCTCTAATCCATCTTGAATTAATTTTCGTATAAGGAGTAAGGAAAGGATCCAGTTTCAGCTTTCTACTTATGGCTAGCCAATTTTCCCAGCACCATTTATTAAATAGGGAATCCTTTCCCCATTTCTTGTTTCTCTCAGGTTTGTCAAAGATCAGATGGCTGTAGATGTGTGGTATTATTTCTGAGGACTCTGTTCAGTTCCATTGGTCTATATCTCTGTTTTGGTACCAGTACCATGCTGTTTTGGTTACTGTAGCCTTGTAGTATAGTTTGAAGTCAGGTAGCGTGATGCCTCCAGCTTTGTTCTTTTGACTTAGGATTGTCTTGGAGATGCGGGCTCTTTTTTGGTTCCATATGAACTTTAAAGCAGTTTTTTCCAATTCTGTGAAGAAACTCATTGGTAGCTTGATGGGGGCATGGCATTGAATCTATAAATTACCTTGGGCAGTATGGCCATTTTCACGATATTGATTCTTCCTATCCATGAGCATGGTATGTTCTTCCATTTGTTTGTGTCCTCTTTGATTTCACTGAGCAGTGGTTTGTAGTTCTCCTTGAAGAGGTCCTTTACATCCCTTGTAAGTTGGATTCCTAGGTATTTTATTCTCTTTGAAGCAATTGTGAATGGAAGTTCATTCCTGATTTGGCTCTCTGTTTGTCTGTTACTGGTGTATAAGAATGCTTGTGATTTTTGCACATTAATTTTGTATCCTGAGACTTTGCTGAAGTTGCTTATCAGCTTAAGGAGATTTTGGGCTGAGACAATGGGGTTTTCTAAATATACAATCATGTCATCTGCAAAGAGGGACAATTTGACTTCTTCTTTTCCTAACTGAATACCCTTGATTCCTTTCTCTTGCCTAATTGCCCTAGCCAGAACTTCCAACACTATGTTGAATAGGAGTGGTGAGAGAGGGCATCCCTGTCTTGTGCCAGTTTTCAAAGGGAATGTTTCCAGTTTTTGCCCATTCAGTATGATATTGGCTGTGGGTTTGTCATAAATAGCTCTTATTATTTTGAGGTACGTTCCATCAATACCGAATTTATTCAGCGTTTTTAGCATGAAGGGCTGTTGAATTTTGTCAAAAGCTTTTTCTGCATCTATTGAGATAATCATGTGGTTCTTGTCTTTGGTTCTGTTTATATGCTGGATTATGTTTATTGATTTGTGAATGTTGAACCAGCCTTGCATCCCAGGGATGAAGCCCACTTGATCATGGTGGATAAGCTTTTTGATGTGTTGCTGAATCCGGTTTGCCAGTATTTTATTGAGGATTTTTGCATCGATGTTCATCAGGGATATTGGTCTAAAATTCTCTTTTTTTGTTCTGTCTCTGCCAGGCTTTGGTATCAGGATGATGTTGGCCTCATAAAATGAGTTAGGGAGGATTCCCTCTTTTTCTATTGATTGGAATAGTTTCAGAAGGAATGGTACCAACTCCTCCTTGTACCTCTGGTAGAATTCAGCTGTGAATCCATCTGGTCCTGGACTTTTTTTGGTTGGTAGGCTATTAATTATTGCCTCAATTTCAGAGCCTGCTATTGGTCTATTCAGGGATTCAACTTCTTCCTGGTTTAGTCTTGGAAGAGTGTAAGTGTCCAGGAAATTATCCATTTCTTCTAGATTTTCTAGTTTATTTGCGTAGAGGTGTTTATAGTATTCTCTGATGGTAGTTTGTATTTCTGTGGGGTCGGTGGTGATATCCCCTTTATCATTTTTAATTGCGTCGATTTGATTCTTCTCTCTTTTCTTCTTTATTAGTCTTGCTAGTGGTCTGTCAATTTTGTTGATCTTTTCAAAAAACCAACTCCTGGATTCATTGATTTTTTGGAGGGTTTTTTGTGTCTCTATCTCCTTCAGTTCTGCTCTGATCTTGGTTATTTCTTGCCTTCTGCTAGCTTTCGAATGTGTTTGCTCTTGCTTCTCTAGTTCTTTTAATTGTGATGTTAGAGTGTCAATTTTAGATCTTTCCTGCTTTCTCTTGTGGGCGTTTAGTGCTATAAATTTCCCTCTACACACTGCTTTAAATGTGTCCCAGAGATTCTGGTATGTTGTATCTTTGTTCTCATTGGTTTCAAAGAACATCTTTATTTCTGCCTTCATTTCGTTATGTACCCAGTAGTCATTCAGGAGCAGGTTGTTCAATTTCCATGTAGTTGAGCGGTTTTGATTGAGTTTCTTAGTCCTGAGTTCTAGTTTGATTGCACTGTGGTCTGAGAGACAGTTTGTTATAATTTCTGTTCTTGTACATTTGCTGAGGAGTGCTTTACTTCCAATTACGTGGTCAATTTTGGAGTAAGTACGATGTGGTGCTGAGAAGAATGTATATTCTGTTGATTTGGGGTGGAGAGTTCTATAGATGTCTATTAGGTCTGCTTGCTGCAGAGATGAGTTCAATTCCTGGATATCCTTGTTAACTTTCTGTCTCGTTGATCTGTCTAATGTTGACAGTGGAGTGTTGAAGTCTCCCATTATTATTGTATGGGAGTCTAAGTCTCTTTGTAAGTCTCTAAGGACTTGCTTGATGAATCTGGGTGCTCCTGTATTGGGTGCATATATATTTAGGATAGTTAGCTCTTCCTGTTGAATTGATCCCTTTACCATTATGTAATGGCCTTCTTTGTCTCTTTTGATCTTTGATGGTTTAAAGTCTGTTTTATCAGAGACTAGTATTGCAACCCCTGCTTTTTTTTGTTCTCCATTTGCTTGGTAAATCTTCCTCCATCCCTTTATTTTGAGCCTATGTATGTCTCTGCGTGTGAGATGGGTCTCCTGAATACAGCAGACTGATGGGTCTTGACTCTTTATCCAGTTTGCCAGTCTGTGTCTTTTAACTGGAGCATTTAGTCCATTTACATTTAACGTTAAGATTGTTATGTGTGAACTTGATCCTGCCATTATATTAACTGGTTATTTTGCTCGTTAGTTGATGCAGTTTCTTCCTAGCCTCGATGGTCTTTACATTTTGGCATGTTTTTGCAATGGCTGGTACCGGTTGTTCCTTTCCATGTTTAGTGCTTCCTTCAGGGTCTCTTGTAAGGCAGGCCTAGTGGTGACAAAATCTCTAAGCATTTGCTTATCTGTAAAGGATTGTATTTCTCCTTCACTTATGAAACTTAGTTTGGCTGGATATGAAATTCTGGGTTTAAAATTCTTTTCTTTAAGAATGTTGAATATTGGCCCCCACTCTCTTCTGGCTTGGAGAGTTTCTGCCGAGAGATCTGCTGTTAGTCTGATGGGCTTCCCTTTGTGGGTAACCCGACCTTTCTCTCTGGCTGCCCTGAAGATTTTTTCCTTCATTTCAACTTTGGTGAATCTGGCAATTATGTGTCTTGGAGTTGCTCTTCTCGACGAGTATCTTTGTGGCGTTCTCTGTATTTCCTGGATTTGAATGTTGGCCTGCCCTACTAGGTTGGGGAAGTTCTCCTGGATGATATCCTGAAGAGTGTTTTCCAACTTGGTTCCATTTTCCCCCTCACTTTCAGACACCCCAATCAGACGTAGATTTGGTCTTTTTACATAATCCCATACTTCTTGCAGGCTTTGTTCATTTCTTTTTCTTCTTTTTTCTTTTGGTTTCTCTTCTCGCTTCATTTCATTCATTTGATCCTCAATCGCTGATACTCTTTCTTCCAGTTGATTGAGTCGGTTACTGAAGCTTGTGCATTTGTCACGTATTTCTCGTGTCATGGTTTTCATCTCTTTCATTTCGTTTAGGACCTTCTCTGCATTAATTACTCTAGCCATCAATTCTTCCACTTTTTTTTTCAAGATTTTTAGTTTCTTTACGCTGGGTACGTAATTCCTCCTTTAGCTCTGAGAAATTTGATGGACTGAAGCCTTCTTCTCTCATCTCGTCAAAGTCATTCTCCGTCCAGCTTTGATCCATTGCTGGCGATGAGCTGCGCTCCTTTGCCGGGGGAGATGCACTCTTATTTTTTGAATTTCCAGCTTTTCTGCCCTGCTTTTTCCCCATCTTTGTGGTTTTATCTGCCTCTGGTCTTTGATGATGGTGATGTACTGATGGGGTTTTGGTATAGGTGTCCTTCCTGTTTGATAGTTTTCCTTCTAACAGTCAGGACCCTCAGCTGTAGGTCTGCTGGAGATTGCTTGAGGTCCACTCCAGACCCTGTTTGCCTGGGTATCAGCAGCAGAGGCTGCAGAAGATTGAATATTTCTGAACAGCGAGTGTACCTGTCTGATTCTTGCTTTGGAAGCTTCCTCTCAGGGGTGTACTCCACCCTGTGAGGTGTGGGGTGTCAGACTGCCCCTACTGGGGGATGTCTCCCAGTTAGGCTACTCAGGGGTCAGGGACCCACTTGAGCAGGGAGTCTGTCCCTTCTC
Source organism: Macaca thibetana thibetana (assembly GCF_024542745.1). Lineage (NCBI taxonomy): Eukaryota > Metazoa > Chordata > Mammalia > Primates > Cercopithecidae > Macaca > Macaca thibetana. The sequence continues at coordinate 2,688,850 of NC_065594.1, forward strand.
AGATCTCACCCTCTGTGTTGGGAGATCCACTGCTCTCTTCAAAGCTGTCAGACAGAGTCGTTTGCGTCTGCAGAGGCTTCTGCTGTGTTTGTTATTGTTTACTGTGCCCTGTCCCCAGAGGTGGAGTCTACAGAGACAGGCAGGTTTCCTTGAGCTGCTGTGAGCTCCACCCAGTTCGAGCTTCCCAGTGGCTTTGTTTACCTACTTAAGCCTCAGCAATGGCGGGCGCCCCTCCCCCAGCCTCGCTGCTGCCTTGCCGGTAGATCACAGACTGCTGTGCTAGCAATGAGGGAGGCTCCGTGGACGTGGGACCCTCCTGGCCAGGTGTGGGATATGATCTCCTGGTGTGCCTGTTTGCTTAAAGCGCTGTATTGGGGTGGGAGTTACCCGCTTTTCCAGGTGTTGTGTGTCTCAGTTCCCCTGGCTAGGAAAAGGGATTCCCTTCCCCCTTGCACTTCCCAGGTGAGGCGATGCCTCGCCCTGTTTCAGCTCTCACTGGTCGGGCTGCAGCAGCTGACCAGCACCGATCGTCCGGCACTCCCCAGTGAGATGAACCCAGTACCTCAGTTGAAAATGCAGAAATCACCGGTCTTCTGTGTGGCTCGCGCTGGGAGTTGGAGACTGGAGCTGTTCCTATTCGGCCATCTTGCTCCGCCGTCCGAAATGAGTCATTATCTCATCTTGACCGCGTTATTACTTTTAAACATGAAAAGTGTCAGCCAGTCATCCTAGAGAGAACTACTGGACACCTCTCAGCCTCTCAAGAAAGGGTCATGAGCCAGCCTCAGAGAGTGCCACAGAAGCCCAGGAGGGATGACTCTTCGAGGGCATTCCTGGACACAGGTGTTTAGTTGCCTCTTTTTTCCAGTTCAATGCTGCATTTTCACTTGACGCATTTTCTCAATTTCATTTAAAAAGTTTATGGGTACTACTTTGGAGCCAACTTGTCTTATTAATGGAAAATTCAGACTAGAAGCCAGGAAATCTCTGCCTGTTTATTCATTCATTTTCTTTTCCCCAAATCAACTTTTCTACACTTGCTCACAGTGAGACATAATAGAAATCCATAGAGTAATAAATTGTAAAAGTTCACTTTTTATTAAAATGTGATTATATTTTCATGGATTATGTCACTCATTGTCCAAGCAGAGTTGCTGCAATATTGAATCCAGGAACTACCAAGAACCCTGCTCTATTGTCAAGAACATCCTTCCCCCAACAACACATACACCTGTCAATTCCAGGCCACCAAGACTGCTATTAGGAAAACTCAGAAGGCACAGTGGCTCACGCCTGTAATCCAAGCACTTTGGGAGGCCGAGGTGGGCGGATCATTTGAGGTCAGGAATTCGAGACTAGCCTGGCCAACATGGTGAAACCCTGTCTCTACCAAAAATTTAAAAATTAGCCAGGTGTGGTGGCGTGGTGGTGAGCGCCTGTAATCCCAGCTGCTCGGGAAGCTGCGGCAGGAGAATCGCTTGAGTCCGGGAGGTGGAGGTTGCAGTGAGCAGAGATCGCGCCATTGCATTCCAGCCTGGGCAAAACAGCAAGACTCCCCTCTCAAACAAAAAAAACCCTCAGATTTGGCGGTAAATCTAAATATTATACCTAAGTTCTGAATTAGAAATTCCAAGTTTAAAGGCCAAGTAGCTTAGTTTTGAATAAACTCAGTGGGGATTTTGCCTCAAATGGGAGGAACGAACGATGCTGTCACATAGGTGGATTTAACGCCGCTGTCTAGAAGGCGTAGGGTGCAATTTACAAAAGGGAAACGGAGTTTAGGGAGAAAGGATGGAGGGAGAATGACAAAGAGGAGGAGGGGAGGAGGACACAGCCCTATCTGAGGATGGATATCTACCGGGTCCTCAGAAATGGTGCCAGGTGGGAATATTGGCCCAGAGTCAAGGTGTCATATTTTATTTCTTAAGAGAAGCCAGGGATTCCAATTTTATCTAATATGTTGTCATGTTTATATTTTTACTACTTGCTTTCTGTGTGAAATTCAATGAGGGTCCCAACTTCCCAATGAGTTACCACTTTCCAGTCTTTGTCACAGAGTGAAAGAAAAGGTATTTTTAATTTACTTTTATTATTTTCAAATTCCTTATTTGGAATTTGATGCTCATCTTCTAGGTTTTTTCCCTGTACTCACCTTCCCTCTATGCTGAAATTTGGGCGTGTGTAAAGAATAGATTACCTTAGTTCTGAAAATGAGAGGAAAACTGCTTGTTAATTCTTTTGAAGATGAAATCCAAATCCACTAGAAGATTCATGGGACGTAGTCCTGGAGATCTAGCTTCTTATTTCAAAATTAGACTCCCCATCTTCCTCTTTTGAGGTTGGCTCTCCTATTCAAGTAGGTAGAGCATTAGGCAGCTAGAGATAAACTAAGTGTAAAGAGACTTTTTCTCAGAAAGATTTATTGCTGTGAGAAGAACATTTGCACTGTGGAAGGCCTGCTGATTGAACTTCTGAATTCTTCGTTAAGTCTAGGAAGGAGACTTTTTGTCGAAGACTCCATTACACAGTATTTTTCACAAGGCTCGTCCTGCTGTTCAAAGGCCCTTAATACGAGAATAGACCCAACAACTTCCTCTTTCCACTAGGGACACCCCCACCCATGAAGCTGGAACTACTATATATTCAAGCATATGTCACTCTAAATTATGTACCCATATGACCCAGAGCACTTGAAGGCAGAGACTCTCCCTGAAAAGAGAAATAAAGGAATCTTGTTTAAATAACCTCTATCTCTAGATGATTTAAAATACTTTGACAGATACATATTTTTATTTGAAAAAATGAATCAAAAATAATTCAATCAGAAGAGCAACATCTGTTATTAATCAATAGTCTTGCAAAAGAATTAAAATGGTCTTTTACTCTCCCCTGAAATCTACTGATAAGTTTTTAAATCCTGTGCCATTCATTGAGATCAGATGCATTCACTCTGTGTCAGATCTTGCAATTACATAAATAATAAAGTCCTCAAGGCTGATGGCATGGGAACAGTGGAATGTGTAACAATATAATCAAGGGAAAAAATCTATATTTAATATAAGCATTCTAACACTGTAGAGTAAGATGAATTTTAAACCTCTTTGTTCTCTGAGGCCAGGTTGTTCCATAGCTAATGTTCTTTACTGGTATTAAATCTTGTGCCATTTTATCTGAGATGATGTCTTATTTTCTTTGTTTATGACTTTGGAAATTATTATAACAAGAAATGTAAAAGAGGCAACGGAGCAAGTACAAATGGATAAAACAGCATTCACTACCCAATGCAAGTGTAGATGGGGCCAATAACTTTTTAACTTGACAGTCTCTTAATCTTTTCTAGTGAGCTCAGTGATGATTTTTCTTGTTTCAAAACCTGTCACAGCATTCATTTGTGACCATTTTTATTGCTGGGATTAGTTGAGGTCTATCAATTCTAAAACTCCAGCTCAGCCCAACGAATGTCAACTTTAATCATCAAATGCCAAGCAATATAAGAATTCCAGTGTGTACCTTTGTGGTTATTATTCCATTTTAAAAGAGCGCTATAGTTCATGGACTGACCTAAGCCAGCAAAAATTCTAAATATGGGAGGTCTCTGAAGAGGGACCATGCCTTTTGTTCTCTCTAAAACCTTGAGCTACATTATTTGCCAGCTCCTAAAGTCAAAATAGAGAGCAATGGTGTTAAACTTACCAAAGTGGTTGTAATTCATATGTACACACTGACCACCTGCCCATGTCCTTGGCTTGTCTGGATGTGAAAATGTTTTCGCTGGAACCTCACTATTGAAATCTGGCTTACTGCTGACATTTAATTTGCATATTTACCAAGGCATGCTATCAGATTTGTATGGCTATTCCTAAAGCTGGATTTACAGATGTCTCCTGGCATATTGAGGCGGTCATCTGGTAGAGATTTAGAGAATATACCAGGTGCCTTTTGATATCTGCATTTGGATAATGTTTAGAAGGAGTGATGGTGTTTGCCCTGCTCCACCCAGGAGGGCCAATTTGGAATATAAATGATTGCTTTTGGACAAGGGAAGCTTATGGGCTTCTGCCCTGTCCTGCTGCTCAGCAGAGAAACAGAGCTGGGAATACAATGCTTTGTGGTGAACGTAGAGTGTTCCCAGAAATAAATTATCTTTTGAATGAGCTGGAAAATTTTATAATTCCCTCTGAAGGTTTAGCAGAAGCACTGCACCTGGACTGGCCATCAGAGTCTCCAAGAAGAATGGCCGTCAACTTAGGTGTGCAAGAGGGAGAGTCTTTTAAGACACTGACTTGCTGCAGACTTGTAGCATGAGCCCGTGTTGGGAGAGGCCGGTAGAGGCCAGGTATCCAGACACCCAGACACGTGCACACATGGGACTGCCAACCAAATAGGGTTGCCAGCCAACAGAGTCAGAGAGACACTGCCACCAAAGGTATTTGTGCACCATAAGGGGCTTCACACGACTGAAAGACAGTGGTGGTCTTTCATGTGGAGGTGGGCTTGTTCTAAATGTGGTGTTCCTCCTCCTCTGGCTCCTGAGTCACGCCTAAGCTTTTGAAGCAAATGTCTACCCCAGGCTCAGTCCTCATGAATGTGAATCTGTGATCTGGGATAAGGCCTGGGCGTTGTTTACTAAGTTTCAGTGATGATTCTGACAATGCAAGCTGAGTCTGAGAACCACTACCCTAAGGCATAAAGTTCCCGCAGAACATCATGTATTAGAAGAATCAAACCAAAACAAAACAAAAAACAAGCTTTAGTGAGTGGATTGAAGAGGCTATGGGCCAGATGAGAGGAGGAGGGAGGATAAATGCGCATAGATTCCTAGGAAATCAAGCTATGATTAAAAACAAAACAATGGCTTCAAACATTGGGATCCATAAAAAATCCCTGAGAAGCTTGTTTAAAATACAGATTCCTTGGCATATGTCCAGAGACTCTGAATTAGTGGATCTGGTCTGGAGTCAGAAATCTGATTTTCAAAATATGCATATTCCAGTAGAATCTGATGCAAGCATCATAAAGTCGACACTATATTTACCAAAAAAAAAATAATAATAATAATAATAATGTAAGCATTTTCTTATTTTTCAAATTGTCAGAGCGTGTACCTACACAGAGGACATATGTGTTATCTATATCCCATGTAGACATCTATATCCCATACGTAAAATACAATACTGCAATAAAGATTTCTTCCTCATTTAGGTTAATCATATAGGTCATTCAAGGAATGCCTTACAATTCACTAAAATATTGCCCACATATGGAGTATTATTATGAGATGGACCACAAAAACAGTATTCTACTAGATGTTGTGTTTTTATTTCTGATTCTGTCATAAATTTTTGAACTAAGTTCCAGTGCATAATTTATATTGGTTAGGTGAGAACTTCAAAATCTATGGTGAGGAATCCATTCAAAAGAGAACTTCAAGAGTATGTACATCTAAGTTAAAATGGTCATCATTAGTTTGTCAACTTCTGCATGCAATGAACTCTTTGGTAGAGTTAAAATTTATTCAGAAAACTTGACCCACCCCATTTGCCTTACCACTAAAAAAATCACCAAGCAGGCCTTCAGAATGCTTGTAAAACATGGCCCTGCCATTACTGTGACACCTGTTCATTCACTTCTAGAATATTTTGTTATTTTTCCGAACTAGCTGGGGGGTTTGGAGAGGCTAAAGAAAAGTATAAAAACAGGTAAGACCTGGATTTGTTCCTTGAGGATATTATAATCTAAGTGAAAGATAAGAGTCACATGTGTGAAACAATTGTGGATAATTTACAAATATAATTAAGTATATTATTTGTAAGTGTAATTAAGTGCTAAAATAAAAGTTACTACTAAATCAATTGAGACAGAAGCTACATTATATATGGAGCTCACAGTGCAAGAAAGGTGAGTAAAAGCTGGGTCATTCAAGCAAACCTTCCTGAAGGAGGCGGGACTAGAGATGCCATCGGATTTCTATTAGCCACTTACTGAATGCATGCATTGTACATAAATGCAAATCTCAAATAACTCAATGGACTTGAATCTTTTATTTTTTTTTGAGACGGAGTCTCGCTCTGTCACCCAAACTGGAGTGCAGTGGCACGATCTCGGCTCACTGCAACCTCTGCCTCCTGGGTTCAAGCGATTCTCCTGCCTCAGCCTCTGGAGTAGTTGGGATTACAGGCGCCCGCTGCCACCCCCGACTAATTTTTGTATTTTTAGTAGAGACGGAGTTTTGCCACGTTGGGCAGGCTGGTCTTGATCTCCTGACCTCAAGTGATCCACCCGCCTTGGCCTCCCAAAGTGCTGGGATTACAGGCGTGAGCCACCACATCCGGCCTGACTTGAATCTTTGAATGAGTTCCTAAACCATTCCTATCCTGGTCAACAGGAGCTCTGCACATGTTATTTACTTTATCTATCATCATAGATATCTTTGATATTATCGATGTTGGAAATATTAGGTCACCTGCTTTTTGCTAATGACCAGAAATTCCTGACTGGCTAACTCCTGCTTGCCTTCTCATTATTTTAGGGCTCGCCTCCCATTTCTAGATATTTTACTGTTCGTTCCCTGTCTCTTCAATCCTGTGGCCCTTATTCAGCCTCCCTGATATCAGGGTAGAAGAGTATAAGAAATAGAAATTATTTAGCAGAGCATTCTGGCAAGTATTAAGCAGTGAGTATATCTACTATTAACTCTTAGTAAATGTGGCTAAAAATACATACATTTAACACAGCTGTTATCAATGGTCAGTGTGGTTTGTTGGGGAGCTTAGTGAATAACAAGAGAGAAGGAGAAATTCATCAAGTCCCACTTCCTTAGGGGTTTTACATATGGCATCTACTGCAGTGTTCAAAACTACTGATAAAAGTAGAAAACCCAAAAGCTCTTATGTAAGAGAAACCCAAGGTTCAGAGAGAAGAAGCAAGCGGGCATGGTCATATCGGAATTTGTACTCAGTGCTATCTGACAAATTCCATCCTCATTCTGGTGCATCAACACACCTAGTGACAACCCAAGGAAGCACCCCCAGGAATCAGCATTCTGCAGTTTCGAAAGCACTTTTTAATTTTTTTAATTTATTTTTTAAGTTTCAACTTTTATTTTAGATACAGGGGGTACATGCACAGATTTGTTACGTGGGAATATTGCATGATGCTAAGGTTTAAGGTATGAATCTTTTCACCCTGGTAGTGAGCATAGTACCCGATAGGTAGTTTTTTAACCCTCCTCTCCACCCTCTAGCAGTCCACAGTGTCTGTTGTTTCCATATTTATGTTCATATGTGCTCAGTACTTAGCTCCCACTTATAAGTGAGAACATGCAGTATTTGGTTTTCTGTTTCTGAGTTAATTTGCTGAGGTTTATGACCTCCAGCTCCATCCATGTTGCTGCAAAAGATATGGCTTCATTCTCTTTTATGGTTGCATAGTATTATGGTATATGCGTACCACATTTTCTTTATACCACGTTTTCTTTAGTCTAACATCGATGGTCTCCTGGATTGATTCCTTGTCTTTACTACTGCGAAAAGGGCAGCGATGAACATACAAGTCCATGTATCTTTGGTAGAATGATTTATTTCTTTTGAATATATACTCAGTAGTGGAATTGCTGGGTCAAATGGTAGCTCTGTTTTAAGTTCTTTGAGAAATCATCAGACTGCTTTCCTTAGTGGCTGATTTTACTGATTTATAACAACAACCACAAAAAAAGAGGAACCACCGATGCTCTATTTTATTTTATCTCTATTTTCCTGATGAAAAAATGAAGGCTTAAAGATGTTAGGAAACTTGGTTCAGTTGTGAATTATTCAGAAAAGGGCAAGGATTCAAGTAAGAGTCTGCTAATGCCAAAGTTAATGTTCTCTTTTCCACTAGATTGTACTGCTAGCAATTCAGTTGGACTTGAGGATGACTCAAGTCCTCAACAGAAGAAAGTTATTTCCACCCACTGAGCTGCTTGAAATTTTATCACTGGAGACTTGTCATTTGGGTTTGCTCTTATCTTTAAGAGTTCATGTGTTCCCCAAAGATGTACATGCACTATTGCTCCTCACAATTTTGTTTAAATCACAAGTTATATGTTACTGCTTAACAGTTAATTCCAAACATAGTGTTTGAAAATTATGATTGATTTATTTAAGATTCCTCCATTTGAGCCAGATGTAACTGGGCTGGGCAGTTCTCCTGATGGTCTCTCCTGAGATTCTTCATGTGGCTGTAGTCATTGGACAACTTGACCAGGGCTGCATGATTCAAGATAGCCTCACTCATATGTCTGGCACTTTGCTAAGACAATGACACTCCAGTTCCTCTCCAAATGGTCTCTCCATCAGATTTTGTATATGGTGGCAGCATGATTCCCAGAAGACAAACCTCAATGCTTGAGTGCTTATCCAGTGTTAGCTTGGATTACATTTGCTGATGTACCATTAGCCAAAGCAATTCATGGTGGACAGGATAATGCCTTGTCCCCAAAGATGCTCATGTACAATTCCCCCAAACTCATGGCTATTTTAACTTACATGGTGAAAGGGACTTTACAGATATTATTAAGTTAAAGATGTTGGAATGGGAAGGTTATCCTGGATGATTTGGGTGGACCTTATAAAGGTCCTTACAATAGGCAAGTGGCAGCAGGGTCAAAGTGACAGAAGGAGACCTGATGACAAGAGCAGAGGCTAGAGTAATGCAGATACAAGCCAAGGTACATAAGTGGCCTCTAGAAGTTGGAAAACGCAAGGAATGAATTCCCCCTTAAAACCTTCAGAAGGAAAGCATCTCTGTTGACATATTGATTTTAGTCCTGTTAGAACAATTTTCTATTTCTCACATTAAGAACTATAAAATAATATATTTGTGTTGTTTTGAGCTACTCAGTTTGTGGAAATTTGTTATAGCAGCAACTGGAAACTAATATACACATTACATATCCAAGTCCAGAAGCAACATGGAAGAGGACCATCCAAGAACCTAAAAGTTAGAAGATGTGATTCACTGAGGCTCATTAATGTAGCAATCTACCACACAGAAGATCTAAATTTTCAATAATGGGGGATTTTAAAAAATAAGAGTATTTACTGATGATAGAATACTACACATTTTTCAAAAGGTAGTTAAGTCCGGCTCAAATGGAGGAACCTTAAATTTATCTCCATATGTGCATTATAATAACAATGATAATAGTAATAATAATGATGTTATAATAATAACGATAATAGTAAGTAAAAAGATAAGTTGTAGAAGAATGACATCATACATTGTTCACATGATGTTAAATTTCAAAAGCAAGCTACAGAACAGCAGCTACAATATAAATTCATATTGTTAAAGGAACATAAATAAACATCTTACTATCAGAAAGAAAAATAGATTAATAGGTAGATATAAACTGTGTGTGGGTAAATATATGTATAAGTTCTAAGAACTAGAAGCATACATGACAAAATATATATTGAAGTTTATGGGTAATGTTTTTTCTTTTATTTTTTCCACATACTCTCAAATATTCTGCAATGATGAGGATTTGTATTTTTGTCACAGAAGCAACATAATACTATTATTTAAATATAATACCTATTTTTGAAGAAAACAAAAACTAGTAATACTTTTGGGAGGGCTTTAGTAATCGGGTGTACTTTTGTTGGTGTACATTGTGTTATCACTTTGAAAAAATAAAGGCGTATAAATGTCTTCTTTTGAGAAGTGACTGTTCATATCCTTTGCCCACTTTTTGATGGGGTTTTTTTTTCCTGTAAATTTGTTTAAGTTCCTTGTAGATTCTGGATATTAGACCTTCGTCAGATGGGTAGATTGCAAAAATTGTCTCCCATTACGTAAGTTGCCTGTTCACCCTGATGATAGTTTCTTTTGCTGTGCAGAAGCTCTTTCATTTAATTAGATCCCATTTGTCAATTTTGGGTTTTGTTGCAGTTGTTTTTGGTGTTTTCATCATGAAGTCTTTGGCCATGTCTATGTCTTGAATGGTATTGCCTAGGTTTTCTTCTAGGGTTTTTATGGTTTTGGGTTTTACATTTAAGTCTTTAATCCATTTTGAGTTAATTTTTGTATAAGGTGTAAGGGATATAAGGGGTTCACTTTCTATTTTCTGCATATGGCTAGCCAGGTTTCCCAGCACCATTTATTAAATAGGGAATCCTTTCCCCATTGCTTGTTTTTTTCAGGTTTGTTGAAGATCAGATGGTTGCAGATGTATGATGTAATTTCTGAGGTCTCTGTTCTGTTCCATTGGTTTATATGTCTGTTTTGGTAACAGTACCATGCTGTTTTGATTACTGTAGCCTTGTAGTATAGTTTGATGTCAGGTAGCATGATGCCCCCAGCTTTGTTCTTTTTGCTTAGGATTGTCTTGTCTATATGGCTCTTTTTTGGTTCCATATGAAATTTAAAGTAATTTTTCCTAATTCTATGAAGAAAGTCAATAGTAGTTTGATGGGGATAGCATTGAATCTATAAATTACTTTGGGCAGGATGGCCATTTTCCAATATTGATTCTTCCTATCCATGAGCGTGGAATGTTTTTCCATTTGTTTGTGTCCTCTCTTATTTCTTTGAGCATTGGTTTATAGTTCTCCTTGAAGAGGTCCTTCGTGTCCCTTGAAAGCTGTACTCCGAGGTATTTTATTCTCTTTGTAGCAATTGTGAATGGAAGTTCATTCATGATTTGGCTCTCTGCTTGTCTATTGTTGGTGTATAGGAACGCTTGTGATTTTTGTCACATTGATTTTGTATCCTGAGACTTTTCTGAAGTTGCTTATCAGCTTAAGGAGTTTGGGGGCTGACATGATTGGGTTTTCTAAATATTGAATCATGTCATCTGCATACAGACAGTTTGACTTCCTCTCTTCCTATTTGAATACCCTTTATTTCTTTCTCTTGCCTGATTGCCCTGACCAGAACTTCCAACACAATGTTGAATAGCAGTGGTGAGAGAGGGCATCGTTGTTTTGTACTGGTTTTCAAAGGGAATGCTTCCAGCTTTTGCCTATTCAGTATGGTTTTGTCTCTTGGTTTGTCATAAATAGCTCTTATTATTTTGAGATATGTTCCATCCATACCTAGCTTATTGAGAGTTTTTAACATGAAGGGATGTTGAATTTTATAGAAGACCTTTTCTGCATAGGACAAATACCTAATACATGCGGGGCTTTAAACCTAGATGACGGGTTGATAGGTGCAGCAAACCACCATTGCACATGTATACCTATGCAACAAACCTGCACATTCTGCACATGTATACCGAAACTTGAGGTAAAAAAATAATAATAATAATAAAATAAAGGGAGAAGAAGAGCTTCTGCCCTTGCAGAAAGTGTAATCTACTGCCCTTGAAGATGATCTATGTTACTCAAGGAAGCAAAATATGCACTTTCTTATATTAGGTAATATAAGATTGCAGTAATGTTTGGGTGACAATCAGCTGGGTCGGGAAAATACGTAGAGAAGAAAGGGCCACTTACCAAAGCCTGGTGTTGGGGGCAGGTAGCTTTGAATTGATATTGATGATAAGTGAGGATACATGTGCTCATGGAACAAAGGACAAAGTTTGCAGGGATAGGCAGAACCAGCAGAGGAAACAGTCCTAATAGAGACATAAACAAACTCAGAATATAGAGTGGGCACACATTTACCTGAATAAAACAAGAGGTTTGTGTATTGGAGTAAAAGATAGCTTAGGGTGAAATCATTGAGAGAAGCAACAGAGGAAGAGAGCTTCAAAAACTAAGCTGAAAAAGTCAGAATGAAATTTAAAAATAGATATTTTGTGTGTCTTTGCTTTATTTTGTTTTGTGTTTAACCATCTTGACAGCAGAAAAGGTAAACACTAAGTTGTTGCTTTCTTGTTTTGTGTGTGTGTGTTTTTTAATTATTCCTTTGGAAAAAAATATTTTTTAATTAATTTAATGGCTCCAGATCTCCTACTAATCTGATACAAGTCTGGCCAGGCCACGCTGTGTGCTATTTCGGGGCCCTGCCAACATTAGAAAGATACCTACTGAAACCAAATTTTATTTAATAGAAAACAAAAAGAAAAATATTTTAGCACTTCATAACTCATTGCCCCAAAGATAACATCATGACATTGCTCACTTGCCTACTCTTACTTTCGGCTTTTTATAAAGCTTACTCTTGCAATGAAGAGATGCAAATGACCAAACCTACTTTCTCTGCTTGTCTTATAATGGGAGCACAATAGGTACAGAACAAACGCTGGTGCAGAAGTTAAGAATGCATTGAACCCTGGGCTCCAGAGGGGAGGGGAAGCACATCTAGGAATTTCCCATTTGTAAACCAGACTTTGAATCTAAGACACTTGGGAGTTAAGGTGGAAAAAAAAGAGGAATGTGACACTATTCCCTCCAAAAGATTGTTTTTAAGTGTTAAATCTCCCACCAAGAAGGCCTGATACAATTAGGGTGGAAATAAAAGAGGCATCTGTTCTAGTTCATCAGACAGACCACCTACCACACTTTACTTTAAGCCTCCCAGCCTCTGACATGTCCAACTTTCTCTGTTTCAAAGGAAACATTACTAGGTTCAGCAGCCACAGATGGAGCCCTGACAATTGTGATGTGCGTGCTGTCACTGTGCGAGTCAGCGTCATCTATCAATGGTGTTTTAGTCCTGATATTGCCTCAAACTAAGGGACTCCACAGGGTAGAGGCTCTAGTGAGTAGGGCAGGAGGCAGAGGACCCTTGTTCTTGTCGCCTTCTGTCCTTAGCATTTACAACAGGTGCCATCGGGCAGACAGAACAAGGGCACTTCTCACCTCATCTTTATCCTCTGAGAAGCGAGAAGTGGACTTTGCACGCTCTGATGTGATTGACAGATATTTTTAAAAACTAAACTCATACTTAATTTTTATTTTAATTTGATGTTTGTGCATGTTTGATTTTTTTTTAAAGTCAGATCAATTAAAGCAAACGTGCTTCTGTGGCAAAGCATGTGAAGTGAGAAAGAAATGGAAACAGTGATTCCGTCGTATTTCACTACTCAGATCCATATTTCTCTCAGTGCAATTTGGAATTTGGAGAGGGAATTATTGCCTATAAAGAGATGGTCGTGCCTGGGGCTCTTAGCCTGACACCTCCCGGTGCTCCATTTCCTCAGAATACATTTCTCCAGCTGCTTTTCTGTTTTAACTGTGATTTAGCTATTGTGCTTATGCTTGATTGTTATAGTGAAAAGAGATTCATTATTATAACTCATATTTGAATTTTTGAGCAAATTCTGTGGTCGCAGTTTGAATTCTTTAGAAGCTAAGAGGAGTCCCTATTGAACAAAGGCAGCACAGTTTATTGAGAATATTCAGAGAAAATCAGATTTTAAATGTCCAATATCTTACGCTTTGACATGCATTCAAAACTTAAAATTATTTGAACCCTGGAATAACTGATTTCTACCACAGAGTAGCGTCTGTTATTTTAGATGATCTCATCTTTGGGGAGGGTCTGCACTTACTCCAGGGGCTCCACAGGATCTTCTCAAGCCGTTTTCTGGAACACAAAAATAGGGCGCCGCGCCGAGGAGCGCTGCGTGAGCCCGGGGCACTGAGGCCCTGCTGCCTGCCCTGCCCGTTCCCGCCCAGCGCGGCCTGGCAGGGTTAGGGCTATAACTATAACGGTGCATCCCTCCAGACAGGCATCTTAAAAATACACACAGGAAAACCACATCATCCATTGTCCCGTTTTAGCTTTCGCTCAAGGGAAAGTAGTATTTTCAAATCATGTCAATGGAAAGCATCCATTTTAAGGTCAGATAAAATATCTTCCTTTAGATTGAAGAGTGTTCCAGGCTATCTGACAGCCCGCTGCCAGGCCATGCTTTCACTTGTCCAAGGCCACGGGTGATTTTAACCACTCCGCTTGCAGGCGGGGCCTGTGTGGGTGTCCGTGCTCGGCTCTTCGGGGCTCTGCTAAGAAAGTGGTTCTGGTGGAGACTTCTCGTGGCCATATGATGTGACGTGCTGAGGTCAACACGGGACAATCAGTTACTGAACTCTTAGGGAAAATTCTATATATTGCTATGAATATTTATGCCAGAGGAAATGAGAACCTGCACAGATTTTACGTGGTAAATGCTCGCAAAAATAGCGTCTAGTCCTCCAGCTGCGTTATATGGTTCTGAACCAGCGTTTTCACGAAAGAGAGGAACTCACGGTTTCCACACATTGAGAGGGAAAGGCTCCATCAGAGACGAATCAATGCCTCATCCTCTTAAAATTCTCTTACAGTCAAACACTGTAAGACTGTAGACATCCATAGTATGTCCTCACTGGCTGCTAATTTCAGACAATTTGATTTCCAAAACATCTGTAGAAGACAAAATGTGAGATTCCCTCATCATTAATATAATATATTTCTTTGTAGCTAAGTTGAAAGAAAAAGCATAAAAAGAATTTTAAAATGACTCACAATCCCATATCCAACAGGTAACACTATTGTTAACACTATTGACCTGCAGGCGTATTCCTTTCCAGCTTTAAAAATAATTTGTGCATATTTGTACATTTTCTATTACAAAGAAATTTTTTTTTTTAAAAAAAAAAAAAGCTGTTTTCAATACAAACTAGTATCACAATAATGGTCAAGTACTGAATGTTAAAAAACATTCAACAAAATTCTGTCGAACTGTAAGTCACATTTTCGATATCTTCTTCTTGCCTTAGTGGGCTGCTCTGAAGCTGGGGAAAGAGCCTCCTTTGCATTAGCTATGGCAGCATAAATGCTGCTTCGCCCGCACAGATCGGGTTCCTGTCACCTGGCTCAGCTTAATTATTAATAGACTCCTGTCTCACCCTCAAAGGTATCCCAATTGAGACAATAAATTATATGGTCACCCTCTATGAAAGGCAGGCTGCTTTTAATGCCTCCACACACTTCATGGGAAATTAAGTGTTCACCTGGGTATTGGATCTGCTTATCCAGGGAAAAATCTTTTTCTCCTGTAGAGGGTTTTGTTGGTGGTCTCTTACCCAGACTGTCACTGATAATTGCCTCTCCCTAGAGCAAAAGAACCATTTAGTCAACTTTGCTTTATTCAGGGGCAGGGGGGTCGGGTGTAGGGGTTAGGGGAAGAAAGCCCACCGTAATCCAGAAGAGTTCTTTTGAGGAGACGGGGTGGGAAGGGGGAGGCAGGATGAATAATGTTGAAGTGTATACACTGAGAAATGGATGGATTGGGTTGCTTGCACCGGAGAGGTCATTTTTCAATGCTGCTGAGTGCGTTCAGTCCATCAGCTCATCTCTTAACTTTGTCTCCACTTTAAATGTTTTATGGATCAACCCAAGGGTAATGAACCAGAAAATCCTATGTCTATTGTGTTATGAATTCCTGTTCCTAGGAGTTTGCAACTCAGGTGCAAAAAACAGTTGTTCTGACTTGAAATGACTTGAAAATTGAGGTAGGAGGTTCACACATGGGGGCAAATATTTTCTTAGAGGCTGCCTGATGAATAGCTAGGATAGGAAAGTGTCAGGAAATGTGATATTTAGATCTTTTGAATTCTAATACAAATGAACTTTGGAGAGAAGTAAGGGAAATGTGCTAACTATCAGCCATCAGCTTCACTGTTGGTTTTTGTTTACCTTAATTTGATTCATAAATTTATTTGTATACTTCTCTGGTTGTTTCTTTGTTCCACGAGTGTCTTTTTCCTCTGGAAAGAGTTTCATGAAGGTGGGTAACTTTTCTCTGTGTCAGTTTTCTTTTCTTTTCTTTTCTTTTTTTGAGACAGAGTGCTATGGCGTGTTCTCAGCTCACCGCAACCTCCACCTGCCGGGTTCAAGCAATTCTCCTGCCTCAGCCTCCCAAGTAGCTGGGATTACAGGCATACGCTACCATGCCTGGCTAATTTCGTATTTTTAGGAGAGATGGGGTTTCTCCATGTTGGCCAGGCTGCTCTCGATCTCCTGACCTCAAGGGATCCACCTGCCTCGGCCTCCCAAATTGCTGAGATTACAGGCATGAGTCACTGTGCCCGGCCGATGCCAATGCCTTTGTAAGTACCCAAAGCATCATGGGTTCTTGTATGTTTATTGAATTCCCAAGCCTTGGCTGAGACTGTTTATGGAACTGGTACATAAGCAGAGTCCCCATTGTCTGGTATCAATAGCCTTAACTTGACCATTTCTGTTCATTCTTTCTCTTTCTCTCTGTTTTTTGTTCAGATCTCAAGTGTCCAGCATTGAATTAATCATAATCAATGGCTAATGACACACACAATCACACTATAATCGTGGGTCCACGTGTAGCCCTCTTTTACTCATTTACTTTCATTTATTCATTCATTTAATAATATATCAAATTCCTGTGAACCACTACCTCATCAAAGACCTTCCCATTCACGTACATGCTCTTCCCCAGCCCATCACAAATTGGCCTAAATAATATGTTGTCTACCTTTTAATTTGTTTCAGGGAATTATTCTGAATGTCTCTTCTGATATTTTCTTTTTGACTGAATGTGACTTTACAGAGATGCATCTGTGTTGTTGCATGAGCTGCCATTCTTTAATTTTCACTGCTCATGACATTCCATTGTATGTGTCTTAATTTCTGTGAACAGGCATTTGGGTTATTTCCAGGTTTGGGTAGTTAAGGTAATTAAGGAAATGGTTTCTATGAGCATTCTTGGAATGTCTCTTGATAGACACATATCTGGGTGTTCTGCTAGGCATGGAATTCCTGGCTCACAGAGTGTGCTAATGTTCAGTTTCACAAAGTAGTGCCAAAATGTTTTCCATGTGGTTGTACAATTTGTACTCTCGCTAGTGATGTATGAAAATGTCCACCGATCCACATCCTTTCCAACATTTGGTATTGTCAGACTTCTTAGTCCTCAACAGCTAAAGGGGTTTAAGATGGCACTTTATTTGATCTTGATTTGCACTTCCTTGATCAATGCCTTTGAATGTCTTCTCATGTTTGTTACCATTAGTGTTTCCTCTTACGCAAAATACCTGTTCTTGATTTTTGTTCAATTTTCTCTTGTGTAGTTTGTCTTTTTTCTTATTCCTTCTAAAATGTGTTTCTGTTTGTGCGTGTGGTTGTTTTTTGCATATTCTTGATACTAACTAACCCTTTGTCACTTTTATGTGTTCCAAGTATCTTCCCCCAGTTTGTACCTTGTCTTTTGCCTTATGTAAGGTGTCTTTTGATGAACAGATTTTTAAAAAGTCACTATCATCAAATGAATAATTCTTTTTTGTTGTGTTTGGCACTTTTGGTGTCATGTTTAAGAAATATTTCCCTACCCTGAGGTCATAAAGCTGTTCCCTTACATTTTATTCTAAAAGTTTTAAAGTTTTACTTTTGACATTTAAGTTCTTAATCCATCTGGATTTCATTTTTGTGTATGGTTAAAAGTAGGAAATCCATTTCCATTTTTTTCCATATGAATAACTGATTTTTCCAGCTCCATTTGTTGAACTATATTTTTCCCTTTATCAATGTCATAGTAGCTCCAAAAAAAATTCAGGAAGAACTCCCAAGAGTTTCTTCTCTCCAATGTTAAAAAATAATAGTAAGTAAAAATCATCACTTTGAATCAGTACGTATGAGGTAGCGCAGCAGAAAATGTTATGCGTTTAATCACAACAGATGTATTGATTAGGTATGCTATTTATCTACATTTTATAGAGAAGCCAAAGAAGGCTACAAAATGTTAAATGGAGGGCTGGACGCGGTGGTGCACGCCTGTAATCCCAGCACTTTGGGAGGACGACGGGGGTGAGTCATGAGGTCAGGAGATTGAGACCATCCTGGCTAACACAGTGAAACCCTGTCTCTGCTAAAAAATAGAAAAAATTAGTTGGGCGTGGTGGCGGCACCTGTTGTCCCAGCTACTCGGGAGGCTGAGGCACGAGAATGGCATGAACCTGGCAGGCAGAACTTGCAGTGAGCCGAGATCACGCCACTGCACTCCAGCCTGGGCAACACAGCAAGACTCCGTCTCAAAAAAAAAAAAAAAAAAGTTAAATAGATGTTATATATGTATAATAAAGGTAAATATTTCCCAAGGTCCTGCAGCTGACTGGGGCAGAGCAAAGATTCTTGCACTGGCCTAACAGTTCGTGCTTTCACCATGTCAACAGAAAGGGAATTAAATTGAGCCAGTTGTTTTCTTGCTCTTTGTCCACCTTTAAAAGTAAAAAAGAGGGATTGTCCCACTAGTAAACTGCCCTTTGGAAACTGACTTTTCCTTCTTTTTCACAAAGCCCATAAATTGACAATATCCATTTCTCTCTTTGCTACCACATGGTGTACATTCTTCCAGTGTACCATGTTCACTGGAAGAATTCTTTTTTCCTAGAATAAGAAGGAAGTATTGCAACTAGAATATGCAAGCGCTGAGCCGAGGCTGTGGAGCCTTGTCTAGAATGGGCGCTGAGCCGAGGCTGTGGAGCCTTGTCTAGAATGGGCGCTGCGCCGAGGCTGTGGAGCCTTGTCTAGAATGGGCGCTGCGCCGAGGCTGTGGAGCCTTGTCTAGAATGGGCGCTGAGCCGAGGCTGTGGAGCCTTGTCTAGAATGGGCGCTGAGCCGAGGCTGTGGAGCCTTGTCTAGAATGGGCGCTGCGCCGAGGCTGTGGAGCCTTGTCTAGAATGGGCGCTGAGCCGAGGCTGTGGAGCCTTGTCTAGAATGGGTGCTGCGCTCTCTCTTCCCAGGAAGCACCTGCTTGATCCTGACACCTGGGTGATCAGCATTTGTGTAAACGAGCGATTTTCTCATCACTCGTTTAATACTGCGACAATCTCCTCCTCAAATATGCTCTGTGACATATAAGTAATTTTGAAAGAAGGAGATAGCGCGTATTTCAGAAAATTGTTTCAAATGTTTTGCAACTTTAAAGAAGATACTCAAAATCAGTGTTGATGTGGAGCCATGGAAAACACCTACTTAGAATCAATTTGCTACAGGTTAGAATCCCAGCCTTCTCCTTCCTAGCTACATACCTTCGGACAAGAAATCTAAATTAAGGGTGGCCGCACGTTTTCAGTAAAGGTCTAATAATAAATATTTTATGCTTTGTAGACGACACAGTGTCTGTCACAGCTACTCAACTCCGCTGTGGTAGCACGAAGGCAGCCTTAGAAAGATACATTTAACAATGAGTGTGCTATGTTCCAACAGAAATTTATTTATAGACACTGAAATTTGAATTTTATTTAGTGTATCACAAAGTATTATTAAAATTCTTCCTAATCATTTAAATGTAAACACTTTTATTTCTTGGACTACAAGATACAGGTATCTGGCCAAATTTGGCTCTAAGACAGTAGGTTGCTGAATCCTGATCTAAACTGTCTTCAGTGGTCTCATCTGTAAAATTCACATAACAAGAGTTGTGTCTTGGCATTAAGTTGTGGATGGTGTGAAATCAGTGAGCTGCTTCATTTCACCAAGTGCTATCTCCAAAGTAGAAACTCAATAATTTTTTAATGTAAAAGTTATAAATTATTATTGCAGTTATTAATTGCAATAAAAGGTTGTATTAATTGTAATAAATAGCTTTTATTAGTAATTGCAAAAATGGATGTTTGATAAATATTTATTGTCTCTGAGTGTCTGATACTGTTGTAAGTGCTGGGGATGCAGGAATCACCATGACACACAAAGTTCTTGTCTTTCTAATGTTGACCTTCTAGTACAAGGAGAAAGATGTTAATACGATAAAAAGGTAGGATTTATAGCATGTCAGGTTGTCGTAAATATGAGGAAAAATAATCAGGGAAGGAGTATAAAGCGAATATTTAGTCTGTGGTTTTAGACTTTGAGTCATCAGCACATACATGGAACATCAAGCTATCAGATTTTGAGATCATCAAGAGCGTGAGTGTAGATCATGAATGAGAGAGGTCTTCATTTAGAGCAGGGACTACTCTGTTATTTAGCTGTCAGGGAGGTCAGGAGGAAACACCCAAAGAGACTGACAAGGAGGAAGATCAGGAGAGCATACTCTTCTGATTGCCAAGTGTTAACAAAGGCTGGGGACAAGAGGAGGGAGATATCACCACATCAAAACTCTTATTTGGTCCAGCAAGATGCAGCCTGAGCAAGGATTTAAGGATTCAGTAACACAGAAGTCACTGGTCCTCTTCACAGCTTAGGTAGAAGGGTGGTGGTGGGTGAGGGAGTATCATACAGCCTGACTTGTTTCCAAGAAAACAAGAAGAAATAAGCAATTGGAAAGCAGTAGAGACATCACATTTAAGGATTTTCCCTGTTAAGCAAAGATGAAAATGCACCAATAACTGGTGATGGAAGGGCGGGTTCGGATGAGATGGTGTTGAGAGCTTTGTTTGCCTATTTTAAATTACTTTTTTAAAATAAGAGAAATAATGACTTGTTGGTATGCCAATGGGAAAGATTCAACAGAGAAGAAAACTAAATGATGCAACAGAGGGACCAGCAAATCACTGGAGACCAAGACCGTGATGGTCCAAAACCACTTGGAGATGAAGGAGTTGGGCTTCACTAGGAGCACCAAGAATCCTCCATAGAAACAGCAGAGCAGCCGAGTAAACAGACAGAGCCAGGTTGGTGTGTGTACTGGTAGGAGCCCGTAGGAGACCTCTCCTGGCGCCTTCTATTTTCTCAGTGAAATAGGGCTGCAGCAGAGAGTGACAATGAGTGCCTGAAGTTGGAGGACAAGAGAAGATCTAAATAATCATATATGATCATTGTTTCATGATTGTTGGGCATTATTTACAGCAGAGTTTCTTAGGTGGGGTACATGGATTTAATAGTGTATGGGTGGCCTTTAGACCCTCCATAGATTCCCTGCAAAACATATAGGTGGATATTCTCCAAATATGCATTTCTCTGGAAAGGAGTTCATAGCTCTGTTCAAATTATCTAATGGGTTTATGACCCAGACAAATTTAAAATATATATATATATGTGTATATATATGTGTGTGTGTGTATATATATGTACATATATATGTATATATACACACACACATACATACGCACACATATATACATATGTATGTATATATACACCGTGGCCAGCCTCAGTTTATTTTAAATACACATCTATGGAAGAGGAAAAGGTAATAATAGGTTCAAAACTGAAACACATTTTATATATATATATATATACACACACACACACACACACACGCACACACACAATAAACCTACTGATGAAAGATTGCAACCAGAACCAAGAATCAGGAACACTTCTGTACTTCTGCTCGATGCCTGGCTGTTATGATGGGAAAGCTGACAATCACCTTGCCTTGGATGCTGGTTTCCTTATGTGGAGCAAGAAAAGTAATTATGGCTGAAGCCCAAGTGCTATGGTCCAGCTATGGAATCATATTCAAAGGGAGTCATCAGAAGGAGACAATGCCCTAGGTTGCTCCAGCTATGGAATCATATTCAAAGGGAGTCATCAGAAGGAGACAATGCCCTAGGTTGCTATCAAGAGGAGACAATTCAAACATGGGCCATAGAAATTTAGGTCCAAGTGAAAAGTCTGAAGGATCAGCTGAAAGCCACAAGCTTAGCTCTGTAGCTCTCTGTCAAACCCCATCCCTCCATCATCCCTGGCCCTGTTACCTCCGCTTGCCTTTGAGAATGATTTGCAATGGTGAAACCATATTCAAACCACAGAGATTCAGGACAATTTAATTTCCTCAAAGTTATAGAATCTATTTATTTATTATTTTTTATTTTTATTTATTCTTTTTTTGAGATGGAGTCTCCCTCTGTAGCCCAGGCTGGAGTGCAGTGGCGCGATCTCAGCACTGCAACCTCTGTCTCCTGGGTCCCAGTTCAAGCAATTCTCCTGCCTCAGCCTCCTGAGTAGCTGGGATTACAGGCACGTGCCACCATGCCCAGCTAATTTTTGTATTTTTAGTATAAACGGGGTTTCACCATGTTGGCCAGGCTGCTGTCAAACTCCTGACCTTGTGATTCACCAACCTCAGCCTCTCAAAGTGCTAGGATTACAGGCATGAGCCACCGTACCCAGCCTCAATTTATTTTAAATACGCATCTATGAAAGAGGAAAAAGTAATAATAGGTTCAAAACTGAAACACGTTTTCTATTTCAGATTATGTAGTATTGAATGACCCATTAGAGTAATCAAATTAAGAAATTCTTTGGTATTCTTTTAGTTTTTTGTGTTACTTAATTTAATAAATTTTACACTCCCCAAAGACATTCTGTACAAACAGAGAAGTTATTTTATGTAGAATAATGGTCATATAGTTTGGACTAAAAATCTAAATTGTGATGAAGTTAAATTGTGTCACCTATAAACTAATCATTAGAGAAACTTAATCTTAAATTTTTCATGAAATTAAAAAAATGGCAACTTAATTATTCAATTAGTAGCTCTTTTTAGTTAAAAGTAAACAAAAAATCCTCTAAGCTGATCTTTCTTTGACACTCATACATATCTTCCTAACTTTTACTTCAAAGCCAAAGGCGGGGGGAGAAAAAAAAGCCATTTTGCCTGATTTTTGCCTTTGGTATTATTAAAAGGAGGGGAGAAAGCCTGTCCCAGGCTGAGATGTTATTTACCAAGTTAAAGTATAAAGCCAACTGTCATGTCCAAGTTATAAAGTCCTTATGAAAACAGCAACTTATCATGGAAATTTTGACCCACTTAAGCTCTGGTAAGGCAATGTGATTCAAGAATAATAACAATAATAATAAATCTGGTTTTCCTATATTCAAACTCATACCACATTCTTGGTGTGAGGAAAATCAATTTATATTTCCAGGGAGGAATTCCAAAGTAGAATTGGGTATTTATCATGACTGAAATGAACTGAAAACCTCTTCTCATTTTATTTTGGAGATTTTCTACATGTTTACATTTGTTATTTTTAAAGTTAATAATTTAATGAAAATAATTTCTGTTAAAATTGACCTTTCCACTTGTTCCTAAAGAAAGTTACCACCTTTTTAATTAAATTAGGTATGACTGAAATTCATTT
Source organism: Macaca thibetana thibetana (assembly GCF_024542745.1). NCBI lineage: Eukaryota > Metazoa > Chordata > Mammalia > Primates > Cercopithecidae > Macaca > Macaca thibetana. Next base: position 2,711,826 of record NC_065594.1, read on the forward strand.
TATTAAATATTCCACTTAGAAAAAAAAAAAACCTCTCTTTCATAGCGAAGTATGCACTTGCTTTAGTCTTGGCATTTTTCTCTTTAGCTGCCGTCATCCGATTGAAGCATTTGCTTTGAAATCCCTGCCAAATATTTTTGCCCAATACCACAATAACAATGTAGCAATGTATGAGTGATTTATCCTAGTCAGTTTACAACTGCCCGGCCAGGGTGGATTACTCTGGAGTTCAAATACAAGGTTTGCTTTTCTCTCTTAAATGACAACTAGACTCTAACAGTGTGTTTGTGTGCCAGGTCTGACAAGATGTGCCCTATGCAGGTGTAAACACTGTCAAGTAATTAATTGGTAGTTTTAACTGGAAAAAAAAAAAAAAGATGAGAGCACAAATATTTATGCACATGTTCATCCATGACTGCATAGATATGTACTACTGCATATACATCTACATATATTAATTACTTTTTTACTCATTCCAATTAAGAGTTTTATTATGGACAATTTAAAAAGTAAGTGAAAACATCATTTCTTTGCTTAAGTATTTTAAAACCCCATTTTTATTCATACCATTCATTAGTGTGAGCATGCCTTCTTTGCATTGCCTATTAGACTTTACTGAAAATAACCAGAATGGATGTATTTTCAAATTTGTCTCTGGTTTTACTTCTGTGTGTGGCTTTTGAAAAGATCCACAACAAAGGAAAAAATGCTTGTACTCTGCAGTTCCAAAGGCTGAATGCTTATTTAGAAAGGTCGCTGTATCCAAAGGACAGATTGCCAGTTCTTTTGAATTTTCCTTACTTGCCCCTTCTATGGAAACAGAAAGAAACACGAATCATCAGCTGGGAGGCAATAGGTAGAGACCACCCAGGGCAGAGCTCATTTAGCGTCTAGTGACCTTCTGTTAGACACACAGCAAAGCACGGAGGAAAAAATCCAGACGCAATCCCCACAGAGTCCTGAAGTATTCTCTACTTCATCTTGCTCTTTCAAGGCTTCAAAGACGCAGAAGCGGCTGATTATTTTAAAAACAAAGCAAGACCAAACTGATCCTGACCCTGCAGAGAGCTTCAGCCAGTGTTCTCTGACCTCCTTCCTCCCACATCACTTGCCCTGTTCTGGAGAACTATGATCTGTTTTCTTTTCTGAAAGAGCTGTCAAGGAAGTGGTCTCGTGAAATATTCGGTCACTAATGGTGGACTCTTGACAAATAAAAACGTACCTCTATACCCAAGTACTAGGCCTGGTGAAGCAAATTCTTCAGCTCTGTGCAATGACTTTTACGTGATGCAGCTCTGGGATAATGACTGGGACGTTGGCAAAGACTCTTCGTGAATTAAACTGAGATCCAGCAAGACGAATGGACAAGGTGCTGTGCCTGGAACTACTAGGGCAACATAAGTTTGGTTAAGAAGTTTGGTAGTGACATTAACTGCAAGAGGAAGTTAGGTGATTTCAAACACACTTCACATTTTTCAGAATGTTTTGTGGGAATTTTTAAAAATACAATTTTGTCTGTGTGCATGTTTGTGCTGGTATCAGTAGTTGATTTTTTTTTTTTTTTTCAATTTATTACATAGCTTAATCAGTGGACCTCCTTGGAAAGGAACTGGTTTAGGGTTTGGGTAAAGAACATGATTATTCTAGGTGCAGGGTGGGGAGAGTTGGCAGGATGGTGGCAAATAGACAACCAGATGGATAAAAAGCAAAACTGTGGGTGAGACTTGCTGATAGTACAGATAAACAGGTTTAAGGTAGACAGTCATTTCTTGGGTCAACAATATTTACTGAGTACTTTGCATTGGTTAGCTACCGAACTAAACTCTGAGAATTCAAAAGACAAATGAAGCAGAGCCCCACCTTCAGTGAGCTTAGAGTGTAATGGAGAAGACAAGCCTACAAACCAGAGTTTTATCTTTAATGCAACTAACACATTCCATTTATTACCAGGCTGGCAATTAGTGGGTAATCAAGAAATGTTTTTGAATAAAGGAATGAATTGTCTAGCACAGAGCATTCTTTAATAGGTAACTAATAAATGTATGTTTCCTAAATAGTTCAATATTTGTTTTGCAATATTTTTCATGTGTGTGTTTTAAAAATGTTCTTGTTACTTTCTTTCTCCCCCAAAGTCAGTAAGTTCACTGAGACCAGACACCATGTTTAATATTTCTTGTCTGGGGCTTGCTGCGGTGACTGAGGTCTGTCTGGCAGTGAGGATTACATCCTGGGAAGGAGAAGATTTCTTTAGGTTTCATTTTCTGTCTTTAAAAGTCATGTGCATTTTACATATATGACTTTTTGAATATTAAAATAACTTATTGACACTAAAATGTTTAGTGATTCACACATTGTTGTCTTAAAGTCTTTTGATTTCAGAAATCAGGCTGAATTGAAGTCTACGAACAGCATATATCAGACTCAGCGCTGGGTAATTTCTCATCTTTAATCTGGTGTCACAGTATGTTAAGAATCCAAATATATATCTTCAGACTTCAACACAGTATGCTGCCTCATGGGCTCCTCAAACTCCTAAGGTATCACCACGTATCCCCAGGGCATACACCTAGGATGAGACATGGTGCCTTAGACCTGTGGCATTGTATAGTAATCAATCAAGAGTGATGCATCTGTTCTAGTCATTCACCGGTCTGCTCTCAGATTCGACCCCATTTTCCTCTTTGCTCTGCTCTGTATTCGGGGTGTTTCACTCTAGAAACACTTTGTCAACTGATATTCATCTGGGTTTCTGAAATAGAAACCCTGGTGTGAAACTGTAGGTTTCAAAGGAGAGCGATTCCGGGGGACTAGCCTTGTCTCTGTTGTCCATTCTCCAGCAGTGGTTGTGATTCCTTCGGAGTCCACCTCCTGCCAGGAAGCCCTGGCTCCTGGACTCTGGTAACAGCACCTTCTTCCCATTTTTCCTCCAGTCCTTGAATGGGTGGTAGCTTCCTGTAGCCCTTCTTAGCCCTCGTAGCTTTTCCGATAGTTTTATCATGAGTTCCTCATATTAAATGCCCTCTGTTGAAATACCAGGCCTGTGCTCTTTTCCAGACTGGACACTGAATGAGATTAAGACTTTGTTTAGAAAAACCTTGCTGCTATTTCAAACCATTTACTGGTAAAATTTCCAAAGAACTTACTTCACTCTATACTATTCTATTCCATGAGAATACTTTCATAACTTGGTTCATGAATCTACTTTCCCTCATTTTCTCCTTATAAAACAGTGATGAAAGAAGAAGCAGTTTGATAAACATTTGTCTTAGTCTGCATGGGCTGTCATAATAAAATACACAGACTGGGTGGATTAAGCAACAGAAATCTGTTTCCTCACAGCTCTGGAGGCTGGAAGTCCAAGATCAAAGTGCCAGTGGGCTGGCATCTGGTGAGGGCTTTCCTCTTGGGTTGCAGACTGCTGCCTTCTTGCTGTGTCCTCACAAGACCTTCGTTGGTGCGTGCACACAGAGAGAGGAAAAGTGAGCTCTTAAGTGTTCTCATAAGACCACTGCTACTGTCAGATCAGGGACCCACCTTATGACCTCATTTAACCTTAAGTACTTCCTTACTTCAAATACAGCCACACTGGGGGTCAGAGTTTCAGCATATGAATTTTGTGGGGAGGCATACATTCCGTCCATAACAGCATTCACACAGCAAGTTATTCATCCAGAGATTATTCCTTTTACATGAAAAACATAAATGAAGTAAAACATTTGCATTATTTTAGATTTATTTGGCAGCAAAGGAAAGGAAAGATAATCTTTCAAGATAGCGCATAAACGATTACATGCTAGAATAGAATAATGCTAACCTGAAAGGCTATCTTTCTTTTCCTTTGCTGCCAAATAAATCTCAAATGATGATGATTCTTGTATGTAATGGTTTATTACATATTAGCAATAATTACAAATATGTAATAAACAATTACATTCTGGAATAGAATAGTGCGGACACAAAAGGCTATCTTTCTTTTCCTGCCTTTCTTTTATTTGCTGCCCAATAAATCTAAAATGATGTAAATGTTTTAACTTAATTTATGTTTAATATTTGCATCATTTTAGATTTATTAGTAATTATTAGTAATAATTAGTAATATACTTATTAGCAATACTTATTGCATATTATTAGACATAATTATTGCATATAATAATTATGCTGCATAAAATAATTATTGCATATAAGTATTGGCAATAATTTATTGTGCATAAAAATCATAAATAATTTACTCATTTAAAAAAATATTTATTGTTAAACAATTAGAGCAAAAAATAATCAGTAAGGATGATGGAGAATCAGAAAAATCTTATAGGCCAACTTCATGTTATTGCTGTGTACAGAGCATAATTCCTAGTAACTGCCAAACACACACTCTGTTCCAGTGCCAACAAGCTATTTACCAAGGTGGACCATATGCAGGGATATAATAAGGTCTCAATAACTTAATTTAAAAAATTAAATTTCTACTTAAAAATGTCCCACAAAGAATACTTCAAATCCATATGATTTCACTGGTAAATTTTGAAAAATTAAGGAACAAATAATACCCACCTTACGCAAACTCACTACCATGTTATGAAAACCAGAATACGACATTAAAAATATTAAGAACAGCTCTCCTTATGACCGTAGAAGCAAAAATCTTTAACAGAATTTTAGCAAATCTTATCAGGATTATATAAAATGTGTACCAGATCCAGATTAAATAGAGTTGTTCTAGAAATTCAAGGTTGGTTCAATATTGAATATCCATCATAGAATCAAATCAATAGATGCAGGAACAGCATTAGAGGAACTTAAACTCTCATTTATCTTAAAAACTTCTCAGCAAACAAGGAATCACAGGAAACATCTGAAAACTGCTAGAAAGCATCTATGAAAACCTTGTGAACAACATATATAATGATGAAAAACGAAATTGAGGAGACCAAGTTGAGGAGAAAAGCTAAGATTTCACTTTCAATCCTTACCAGGGCAACAAAATAAGAAAAGAAATGAAATGCATAGGGGTGAGGAAGAAGACAAATGGACCAATCTGCAAAAGACATGGTTATCAAAATAGAAAAGCCTAAGTAAGAAATATGTAAAAAAAAAAAAAAAAAAGTACCAGAATTAATAAGTGAATTAGGTATGGACATAAGAAACAAGACCAATAAAACCAATAAAAAAAAATTAGTTAATTTTGTATATAAAAGCAACAAAAATTTAAGAAATACAATTTTTAAATGTCGTTTTAAAAACATGAAGTACTTCGTAAGGCGGAAGACCTAAAATAGCCAAGATTATTTTGAAAAGTAAGGCAAAGTTTGATGATCTAAACTATCTGATTTGAAAACTTAATATAAAACTACTGAAATGAAGACTATGGAACTGGCATAAAGTTAACCACAAGATCAATGGAACAAAATGGAGCCATGCTGTTGGATATAGTGACACGGTAGCCACTAAGTCCCATGTGGCTAATCATCCCTTGCCATGCAGCTGATTTTAATTGAGATTTGCTGTAACAGCTGGTATAAATACACATCAGATTTTGAAGATTGTATAAAAAATGTAAACTATCTCATTGACAAAACTATCAGTTGTGTTTATATTGACTGCATAATGAAATGATAATATTTTGTATATATTAGGCAAATAAAACATTTCATTAAAAATAATGTTACCTGTATCTTTTTATGTTTTTAATGTGGCTACTAGAAAATGTAAAATTACATGTGTGACTAACATTGTGCCTCATCTGTTAATTCCACTGGACAGTGGTGAAACAGTTAAAACTATGATTAATTGATTTTTTTAAATGTCACCAACATGATACTACTGGGAAAAGATTGAATTTTCAACAAATGGTGTGGATCTACTGGGTATCTGTGGTTGAAAACAATTTTAAAAAGACTCTTGACCTCCACTTCAAGCCATATTTGAAACTTAATTTGAAATGAATAATAGAGTTAAAATTTACACTTAAAACTATAATGCTTCTAGAAAAAAAAATAGGAAAAAAGCTTTGTAACTTTAGTGTAGTAAAAACTACCGGAAAATCACTAATCACAAAAGAAAAAAAAATGCTGACTTAGACTTCATCAAAGTTAAAATCTGTTTTTCAGGCCAGGCGCGGTGGCTCACGCCTGTAATCCCAGCACTTTGGGAGGCCGAGGTGGGTGGATCACGAGGTCAGGAGATTGAGACCATCCTGGCTAACATGGTGAAACCCTGTCTCTACTAAAAATACAAAAAATTAGCCGGGCTGGTGGCAGGTGCCTGTAGTCCCAGCTACTCAGGAGGCTGAGGCAGGAGAATGGGATGAACCCGGGAGGCAGAGCTTGCAGTGAGCTGAGATCACGCCACTGCGCTCCAGCCTGGGTGACAGAGCGAGACTCCATCTCAAAAAAAAAAAAAAAAAAAACCTTCTGTTTTTCAAAAGATACTGCTAAGCAAAAGGAAACACAAGTCACAGACTGGAAGATAATACTGTTGGTACACATATCTGACAAAGGACTTGAATACAGCACATATAAGGGACTGTTAAATTCAGTAAAAAGAAGAAAAACAGCCAAATGCAAATGGGAAAAAGACTTGAATACACCCTCACCAAAGAAAATGTAGGAATGTCTACAAAGGACCTGATGCTCAACATTACCAGCCTTCAGGGAAATGTAAATTAAACCACAATGAGATAATTGCATACTAGAATGGCTGAAATTCAAGTGACTGACAACATCACATGTTGGTAAAGATGTGAAGCTACTAGAATTCTCTTACGTTGTTGGTGAAAATGAAGGTTGTAAAATAGTACCACCAGTTTGTAAACCAGTTGAGCAGTTTCTCATAACTCTGCAATTTCACTCCTTATATTTTACCCAAGTGAAAAGTAGTCCACAAAAGAACTCTGCAAGAATGTGTATAGCAGCCTTGTTTATAATAGGCAAACACGGGGAGCAATGCATACGTTTATTAAAAGATGAATGGATCAACATTAATTTGTCCATGCTACATTCACAAAGGAAAATTATTTGGGACAAAACAGTAGTGTATTACCGACATGCATAACAACGTAGAGGAATCTCAAGAACGTTATGCCGAGTGAAAGAGAAGAGGCAAGATACAAGAGAGCATTCTGTGTAATTCTGCTTATGTGAAACTTTCTAGACTGCAAAACTAACTTACAGTTAGAGAAATCAGATAGTGTTTGCCTATGCAAGAGGCATTGATTACAAAGGATCACAGGGGTTTTGGGGTGATGTGACTTTTTAAATCTTCTTTGATATCTTGTTTGAGGTTGTAGTTATAAGGTTGCATCAATTTCCAAAACTTATTTCACTATATACTCAACGTCGGTGCATTTTATTGAATATAAATGACTTTTCAATAAAGTTAATTGTATGTGTTTGTGTGTGTGTGTGTGTGTGTATACAGCAGATTAAGAGCATATACTTTTTATTCATTGTACACATTTGTCAAAGAGGAAAAGTAGAATTAAAATCCCCAAGAAGGCATTGTCAGACACTACCCTGGCTGTCTCGTTAATGAGTTACAATGCTTCGAAGTATAACTAAAATGTTAGATTCGCTTTTTCTAGAATTTGACATACTTTATTTTATGATTTGAAAAAAAAGTATTTGTCTTTTAAAATTATCTATGTTGTGAATCCTAAACTTTTTGCAAATAGTTTATTTCCTGTAAGTTTAAAGAGCCAAAGAAAATATCCCAGAGTCAGGTGAAGGGGGCACCGCGTTGTAGCTGTTTTTTTATTTGGGTGTAGGCTATTAAAGACAGGTGACAGAAAGATGATTTCTTCTTCCTCAGCAAGGCAATGCTTCTTCCAAAAGCACAGGTCGCTTTTCAAAAATAACGCTTTTCTCCAGGGAAAAGTTTGCACATTTAAAATAGCTCAGTGGCATCTTTGTGTTTCCTTGGTGTTGACTCATCTCCTAGTTTGTTTTGTGGTGTTTGTCTCGGTTTCTGGTCTAAGGTGATCTGATATGTGCTTTGGTTTACCCAGTTGGAGTGCTGCCTACAGAAAAGCCTGAGGCATGGGGAACATAATTTGGATTTCTTTTGAGATGTGCCTTATTTTATAAAGCAAAATTGGAGAGGACACACTAGAAACCCCACGCTGTACAGAAAGTGTGTCACAAGAACCGAGACATAGCGGCCGAGCTCGTGGGGTGCCCATGTCTAACTCTCTCTGACGTGGGCGCCTTTGGGAGGCGGTGCTCTGCAGCCAAAGCACTATCTTGATCCTACCTGTTATCTTGGGAGTCTGTGGTATGAAACATGTCATAATTTTGCAGACTTTTCTCCTAGTCTGTTTCCTTTCATCACCTCCTGACACCTGTGAAATCAGTCTGCCCAGCTCTTAGAACTATATATATAGTTACATCTTAGAACTATCTATCTATCTATATATATATACAGTTTTTACTACTAGCTGGAATTTTCTGCTTGGCTCTGGAGACCTGGTATATTTTCTTTTTCATCCATGAAACTCTCTTTAAATCTTGCTTCCCTTAACATGGATGCCAGTGGGAAGAGATGGTAAACATGGGAAAAGAGATAATTTGTCAGCAAATGTTCTCCAATAGCAGTCACAAGCACGTTTTGAAAAGCCTGGAATCCTTAGGGCTTTGTGTGAGGATTTTTGTATCTCCATTCCACACCAAGGGTGATGTCTTTTTTTTTTTTTTTTTTTTTTTTTTTTTTTTTTTTGGCGGGAACAGGGGGGTGGCTTAGTCTTTTTTGTTTTTTTCTTTTTTTTGAGATGGAGTCATGCTCTGGCACCCAGGCTGGAGTGCCGTGGCGCCAGGGCCTTAGTCTTAATTTTAGTCTCTCTGTTGGGCAAGCAAGCAGAAATCTTCCTTAGCCCTAAATCATAATTTTGAATACAGTATCAGCGAATGTCCAGCAGGTGATGGTGACCTGCCCAGTCACTAGCTTGAACTTGACACACAGCAGCGTGGCAGGGAGGAGGCTTCTCGTGGGAATTCCTGCACAAGGATTCTTGCAATTCTGTATCACGTGCTGTTAACCAAATGTCTGGTTAGGCACTGCACATGTTCCCATGCATTGAGTCACACAGGCCAGTTACTGCATGGTCTCCTCCTATGGGGAGTGAGCGACAGGGTGGTGAAGTAACCTGACTAAGTTTGCATGGCCATCAACAAGTGAAGCAGGGAATGAGACCCAGCTCCAGCATCGTGTCTGTGACAACAGCGCCACACCTGTCACCACGTCCATGGCAGGTGAACTTCATATCAGTTATTTAGTTTGAATTAAAAAACTATGTCATTATTTTAGGTCCAACTTAAAGCAGCTGTAGCCACCTACAACAAACCTTCATCGCAAGTAGACAAAACTCTAAAGAGCCAGCATATGTTTCACACAGAGTGTACAGAAGTGTTAAGTGAAATAATTCATGAAAAGCACTTAGAATAGCTTGGTATATGGCAAGCATTCAATAAATATGAGCTAATATTAATGCTAATAACAGGAAACACAAGTCAACAGTGGTCAGAGGGCTACTTCCTAGGGTGGTGGGGGCCAGTGTCTGATCACAGATGAGCAAACAGTTTAGATATCAGTGGTTTCAGATTTAAATCTAGAAGTGATCAATATCAGAATATATAATCGGGAGGTCAGGAAATAACAGCAGGGTAATCTTTCTCGGTAGCTGAAATTGTAAGATATAAAGTGTAGGCACTGACATTTTACACTCTTGTTTTCAGCCCTGTAGCCTAGAGAAGCAGAGTTAGTCTGCAGAAGGAGAAAGAATGAAACAGATGTGTTGAGAGAAGCAGCCAGGAGGACAACCCCCAGTTCTGATTGAGATCCAGGGTCCAGTTCATCTCTGAGACTTGGCTATGCCTTTTTCCTTCTGGTTTTCGGAAACCTAGCATCTTTTCAATGTGCAACAGAGGCCTTCTGTGACTGCCCAAGGCAATTTCAACATCTACTTAGCCTGCTTTATCTTTCTTCTAGAATGTACCTATCTTTTACTGATATTAGACTACATACTGTTCACTGTCTGAATGACCCATAAAAAGACAGAGACTTGGCCCCCTCCTCTATCCCCAGAATCTACCACAGTGCCAGATTCAAACACAGTGCTTGCTGATAAACTCAATGGTATGAGTGAAATAATTTTTCTTTATATCTAAGCTAATTTTAGCTAAATTTCTAATTCTTGTAAACTAGTATCCTAGCTGACTGCAAGAGTAGCAGTTACACTGAAATGCTTAGACAACAAAAAGAACCTAGGCCAGGATGGTGGGTAAGAGGCAGTAGAGGTGAGAGAGAATATGCTAGAATAAGGAGTCACACACATTATTATTATTTTTTTTTTTTTAATGTGCACCAGATCCTAGATCTGGCCAGCAACATCCTACAGTGAAACCTACACCAAGTAGTGATCCTCCATGTCAAAAATCTAGGATACAGAAACAAGACATGATTCTCATTCCAGCAGATGTATCCATTTACCTGTCTGTTGAAGTGGCAAACAAAAGTCAGCCCATGGGAAAGGGGAGTCATGGCATTGTCTATTCATGACCATCCTGCCTTTACTGGAGAGGGTCTTGGAACAAAGACGTCTCCTCAGTGAATTCCGATTCCAGGATCTGGAAGGATCAGGGGAACCAGCCTCCAATATTTCAACATAGGTTCTTTTCTATTTTCCCTATGTGTCAGCTGGTCTGAGAAATAAAGAGGAAGAGTACTACAAAAGAGAGAAATTTTACAGGTGGGCCTCCGGGGGTGACATCACCTATTGGTAGGTTCTGTGATGCCCCCTGAGCTGCAAAACCAGCCAGTTTTTATTAGGGATTTCAAAAGGGGAGGGGGGTACAAACAGGGAGTAAGTCACAAAGATCACATGCTTCAAAGGGCAATAGAAGATTACAAGGGCAGAAGGGCAGAGCAAGATCACCAGGCTAGGGAGAAATTAGAATTACTGATGAGGTTCCATGTCCTGCTGGGCATGTATTGTCTTGATAAACATCTTAACAGGAAACAGGGTTCCAGAGAACACAACTGGTCTGACTAGAATTCGCCAGGCTGGAATTTCCAATCTTAGCAAGCCTGAGGGCACTGCAGGAGACCAGGGCATATTTCATCCCTTATCTTCAACTGCATAAGGCAGACACTCCCGGAGTGGACATCCATAGACCCACCCCTGGGAATGCATTCCTTTTCCCAGGGTTATTCCTTGTGGGGAAAAGAATTCAGTGATATTTCTCCTATTTGCTTTCTGCAAGAAGAGAAATATGACTCTGTTCTGCCCGGCCCCACAGGCAGTCAGAACTTATGGTTATTTCCCTTGTTTCCTGAAAATCGCTGTTACCTTGTTCTTTTTAGGGATGCCAGGATTTCATATCATTCAAACACACATGTTTTACAAACAATTTGTACAGGTAACACAATCATCACAGGGTCCTTAGGCGACATACATCCTCAGCTTACAAAGATGACAGGATTAATAAAGACAGGCACAGGAAATTATGAGAGTATTGCTTGGGGAAGTAATAAATGTCCATGAAAGCTTCACAATTTATGTTCAGAGATTGCAGTAAAGACAGGCGTAAGAAATTATAAAAGTATTAATTTGGGGAACGAATAAATGTCCATGAAATCTTCACAATTTATGTTCTTCTGCGGCGGCTTCAGCTGGTCCCTCCGTTCAGGGTCCCTGACTTCCCACAACATCGAAGAGCTAGAGAAACATAGTTATGTTATTGACAATACTATCTATGCATTTGATGCTCATTGATGCTAATGTAATAACTCTAAGTAATTGAGAAAAAAATGAAATCATGTTCAGTATCGTCTTTAATCAATGAGGGAAGTAAATACTATATTTAGAAAATTTCATCCTGTCCAACTGTTAAAATTGTATAAAGGAGTTAGTCCATCAGTGGAGAAACTGTTGGGTGTCCTCCAATGTCTTTCTCTTCTCCTATGATAGAACTAACCTTTAACTTTTAGCTGGTCACACAATTATCCAAGAAAGACTACATTTACCTCCATCCCTTCTACCTGAGTGTGGCCACGGTACTAAGTTCTGGGCAATAACTTGTAAACATTCGTGGCAACTCCTGGAAGGGAGAGAGAGATGTCATGCCCTTTCCCCGACCTCCTTTTCCACTTGCTGGAATGAGGACATAATGTCTGGAACTCCTCTTGGTCCGTAAATTGTCTTGGGAATAGAAACCTCAGAGGCCAGGGTCCTTGACACTTCAGGTCCACAGTAACATAGCTGGACGACCTTCTCCTGGAACTTTAAATGATAGAGAAATAAATTCCTAATTTCTTTAAACTATTGTTGAGTTTCTTGACATTTGTGACCAAACCAAGCAGACAAATGTACCCCCTACTAAGGACAAATAAACAAATTACTGATACAATGGCTGTGTCTGTATATGATTACCAAAACATGCTTTAACAATAAATCAAGTTACACAAATAGATCTGAGCAATAGTAGTCATACGACCAAATTATATTTTTTCTCTCAATTATTTCACCAAGATCTTAGTACAAATGTGATGCATCAAAGAAAAGTTCTAAACCCAAAACAGCTGCATCTTGGCTTTTGGATTAGCTTACTAACTTCCTTCTATGAAAGAAGTCTTTCATGTGTGTGTCTTGCCTGATTGGTAGCTGGCGTTCATCAGGATCCTTTGTAAGACAGATATTTGCCATGATAAAACTGAAAAGATTATTTTAGTAAGGACCAAGGAGATATTCAAAAACTCAACAAATGCAGGATCACATTGCCAGGTTTGGAAGGACAAGTTGCTAGTTGGACCGGATTACCTGTGTTTTCCCCAGCTTGTAAGCCAACAATCCAGGGAGTCATCTGAAAAATGGGCCAAGGACATAAAAACTCTCACGTGAATATTCCCTAACTGATCCATCTAGCACTGCTCAGGGAATATCAGCCATTGTTAAGCAAATTCTTGCTGCTAATTGTGCCACATACAGCTCTCCATAAGAGAGGCTGCCAGGATAATGCACGCATTCATGTACACAGTTCAGAGGGCCTGCTCTTGTAATGTTGATTGGGACCATATCAGTGAAACCAATGTTTATTCTCCCTGTCTTAAAATATATGGCATGTTTATTTTATTAGATATTGTCTGTGGTTACATTGTACCTCATAACCAATAATAGTTTCAGAAAAATGACTGCTTTCTCTTTGAGGTTTTAAAATAGCATATTTTAAATAAAATCATCACCAACATAACCATCAAGTTTGGCAAAAGTAATGTCAGCCATTTTTGTGTGTGTGTGATCTGCTAAGGAATAGAAAACATATTCAACTTGTACAGATTAACTTTATTTTCTTGTAGTATACGGTAAAGAACACAGCCTTGAAAAGCATATTAACTAAGATCAAAGCTCTACTTTGACATATTTTTCTGGCTGTATTGTATTAGTAGAAGTGAAGCTGAAACATAATTTTGTTTCCTGCAAATGAAATAACAGGTAATATTTACTGAGTGTTTACTACATATCAGATATTGTTCTGTGTTTCTTAACTTTGTTATATTATGTAATCCTTAAAAAAAATCTTATGAAGAAGAGGCTATTATTATCTTTAATTTACAGAAGAAGAATTAAGCCATAGAGATTTGAAGTAATTTACCATATCAGAGTTAATGTGTTTTAGGCTGACCTAGAAGTGAAGAGCAGATGTCAAAATGTACAGTGATAATGAAAACACGTAAGCCAGAGACAGGTCACTCAGTTAGCTAGGCTATTGATCAATACATCAGAAGTGAGGAGATCTGACTTGGAAGAAAACATAATCATAAAAACATAAATAGAATTTAAAATGTATGAAAGTAAGTAGAAATTGGCCTGAAGGTTGTATGTTCTTACCTACTATATTGATCAATATATTAGAAGTGAGGAGATCTGACTTGGAAGAAAACATAATCATAAAAACATAAATAGCACTTAAAATGTATGAAAGAAAGTAGAAATTGGCCTGAAGGTTGTGTGTTCTTACCTACTTGGACAGAATCCAAGACAAGGTAAACCAAACATTGTGCCTAACGATGATCTCCAAGTCCTTACAGGTCTCAACTTTAATGAAAATAAAGAACATCAATAACCAAGATAAAAGCAGGAAGCCATTCAATAACCTCAACGGAATGCAAGAAGTCTGTCTTCTAATTTAGAAAAATGAAACAAAAAGTAAACAGATTTTCACTGCTGAGAAAGATGGAGTAGACCACAAGTGCTCCTCTCTCCTATTAGAGTGACTAGAGACAAAAATGACTAATTACAAACATCTTATTGTTAAAAGCACTAGAGACTTGCAGAAGCAAAAAGGTCTAGATGAACTAAAAAGTTCCAGAGAGGGAACAGCCATTTCAAGGTGCGCTGACAACTAAGAGTCCTTCTATTTCCTAGAGGCAGTTGTGATGCTGGAAAGGGTTGATGATTGGGCTTGGTAGAGAAAGAGGAATTCTACTGGAGAAAAAAGACGCAGACCACTGGACAGCCGTAAGACTTGTAATAGAGAGGAATTCCCAAGTGTGTGTCCTATTTTTCACATATGATGTTTGCTCAGTGAGACAAAATTCTGGAGGTGCTAATTGGCAATGCAGAGTAAAATCTCTCCCAGTCTCACATTGCCTTGGTGACGGTGACCCACTACTGCAAATAGCCTGCAGTGAACACAAATTACATCCCCCTACAAAATATTTGCAGGAATTTTCTGCTGTTTGTTGTATAATACTGAAATGTTACGCTTGAATCTTCAAAGGGCAGGCAAAATCTTTTGGAGTATTTAAGGAATGAGGAAAGAAAAATATAACATCCTCTCCATCAAAGGCTAAGATAACCACTCCAAATGAAAAAGGACAAACATGAAGTGGACTGAGTCTAAGTAAAACTGCAATCTAGCCCCAATCCAGCTACATTTCTAAGCACATTGAGGTGATTATCCCCTTACACTATCTGCTTAACAGATCGCAGAACATATCCATTTGGGATGAAAATAGATCAACTTCATGCCCTGCAGTTATTTTACACAATATCAGGCACACAATAGAATTCATGAGATATGCAAAGACACAAGAAAATGAGGCCAAAAATAAAGAGAAAACAAAATAGAAGAAACGCAGACTATTCAAATATTGGAATTACAGGCAACGTCTATAAAATAATATTTAAAAAAAAATTTTTTTTTTTTTTTTTAGACGGAGTCTCGCCCTGTCACCCAGGCTGGAGTGCAGTGGCACGATCTCGGCTCACTGCAAGCTCCGCCTCCTGGGTTCACGCCATTCTCCTGTCTCAGCCTCCCAAGTAGCTGGGACTGCAGGCGCCCGCCACCACGACTGGCAAATTTTTTCTATTTTTTAGTGGAGATGGGGTTTCACTGTGTTAGCCAGGATGCTCTCGATCTCCTGACCTCGTGATCCACCCGCCTCAGCCTTCCAAAGTGCTGGGATTACAGGCGTGAGCCACCGCGCCCAGCCAAGAAAATAAAATGGAAGAAATGCAGACTATTCAAATATTGGAATTATCAGGCAAAGTCTATAAAATAATTATTATACATATAATAAGTAAATCTCTTACATCCTTAAAGAAACTATGGAAGTCAGAAGACAATGAATTGACATTTTAAAGTACAAAAAGGAAAAAATTCTATCAATTTAGAGTTGTACATCAAAGCAAAAATACTCTTCAAGGTGGAAGAAAGAATAAAAATGATATAAGAAAAATAAAAGTTGATAGTAGCTGTGTATTAACAAGAGATGCTAAAGCAAGTCCTTGAGGTTAGCGGAAAATGATAACAGATGGCAATATAAGACAGCCAGAAGAAAATGTACCAGAAAAGGTAAATTTGCAGGTGAATATGAAAATGAAGTAGTGTTTGAAGCAACAATGATGATACTATCTTGTAGGCTTTATAATACGTGGAAGTAAAAATGGAAGTCAGCAGTGTAACAAAAGGCAGGAGGGATGTAGTTAGAATTAAAATGTTAGATTATTTTTTAAAATACAGATTTAGGGGGTAGAAGGGCAGTTTTGTTACATGAATATATTCTTAGTGGTGAAGTCTGGGTTTTTAGTGTAGCCATCACTCAAACTGTGTACACTCGACACATGAAGTAATTTTTCATCCCACACCCTTTTCCACCCTCACACCTTCTCACCATTTTGAGTCTTCAGTGTCTATTATTTTCTTCTCTAGGACAATGTGTACACATTTAGCTCCCACTTGTAAGTAAGAATATGTGATATTTGATATATACCACCATACCATAAGTGATGGACACTTATATTCTTTCCATGATTTTTCTCTTGTGCATAGTGTAGCAATAAACATACAAGTGCATGTATCTTTGTGATATAATGACAATTTCCATTTCTTTGGGTAGATAGTAGGAGGATTGCTAGATCGAACCATAGTTCTAATTTTAGTCCTTTGAGAACTCTCCCTACTGCTTTCCGTAGACGTTGTATTCATTTATATTCCCACCAATACTGTGTAAGTGTTCCCTTTTCTCCACATCCTCACCAACAACTGCTGTATCTTCAAAAAGTTGTAAACATTCTTATTTACTACAGACTCTAAAATGCAAACACATACATCCTGAAAAATAGACCAAGTGTTTGCTGATGATGTAGAGCCACTGGAACGTGCATACGTTGTTATTGGGGCTATAAATTAATATGTTCACTTTTGCTAACTGACAGTATCTACTAAAGCTAAATATCTATCTATTGTATGCCCCAGCTATTTGACCTCTAAGTCCACACCCAGGAGTAATACTTACGTAAGTCCACCAAAAAACATGTACAAAATTTCTTATGGTAGCTTTGTGTTTAGCAGCCTAATTTTTAACAGCCAAAAGCTGGAAACAACACAAATTTCCTTCAGCATCAGAGGAAATAAATAAACTTTAGTGTATTTATATTATAGAATATACACAGCAATATAGCAAACGTTTTATACTAACAACCTAGACAGATGTATAAAAGAAAAAAAAGGATGAGTGAGGCCAGGTGCAGTGGCTCACGCCTATAATCCCAGCACTTTAGGAGGCCGAGGCGGGTGGATCACGAGGTCAGGAGATCAGAGCATCCTGGCTAACACAGTGAAACCCCGTCTCTACTAAAAAATACAAAAAAATTAACTGGGCGTGGTGGCGGTCGCCTGTAGTCCCAGCTACTCAAGAGGCTGAGGCAGCAGAATGGCGTGAACCTGGAAGGCAGAGCTTGCAGTGAACCGAGATCGCGCCACTGCACTCCAGCCTGGGCGACATCTCAAAAAAAAAGACTCCATCTCAAAAAAAAAAAAAAAAAAAAGATGAGTGGAAGAATTCAGAAACAAAAAGTATATATCATATATAAATTTATTTATATAAAGCTCAAGTACAGGTGAAATAAATACATAGTGATAGACGTTAAACTATTGATCGCCTATGGAAATTGTTACTGAATGAGATGGAGAACTAGGAAATTTGCAGGAGTACTAGAAATATTCTATAACCTCATTTGAATGGTGTTTAAACTTGCTATGTACGTGTAAAAAGTCATGATGCTTTATACTTTAGTTCATTTTATTGTATGTATGTATAGTACATTTTTTTTTTTTTTTTGAAAAATAAAAATGTATGTTTAAAGCATTTGGACTCCAGCACAACCAATCACTGTCAGTCTCTAGCTAGGCAGTGGAATTCTGTATTTAAGAGATCACAAAGTGAAACTGATGTGCAGACTGTGGAAGGAAGGATACAAGTATGAATAAAGAGTGCCTAGAGTAAGGTTGTAAGATACAAAAATCAATGGCATTTCTATAAAGTAACAACAAACTACCTAAAAGGAGAATTAACAAAACAATCCCATTACATTAGCAACAAAAAGAGAAAAAATACTTAGGAATTAACCAAAGAGGTGAAATACTGAAATTTCAGTGTACATAGAAAATTATAAAAAACTGATGAAGGAAATTTTAAAAGCTATAAATAAGAGGAAAGATATCCCATGTTCATAGACTTAAAGAATTATGATTGTTAAAATGTCTTTATTACCATACTACCCAAAGCAATCTACAGATTCACTGCAATTCCTATCAAAATTCCCATGACATATTTTTACAGAAATAGAAAACACAATTTCAAAAGTCATACAAAACCACAAAAGACCACAAATAGCCAAAGCAATTTTTTTTTTCAGACAGGGTCTTACTCTTTTGACAAGACTGGAGTGCAGTTGTATGATAACAGCTTGCTGCAACCTCAAACTCCTAGGCTCAGACAATCTTCTCATTTCAGCCTCCCAAGTAGCCTGAACTACAGGTACATGCAACCCCACAGAGCTCATTTTTAGTTTTTTTTGCAGGGACAAGGTTTCACTTTGTTTTCAAGGCTTGTCTTGAACCCCTGCCCTTAAGTGATCTTCTTACCTCAGCTTCCCAAAGTGCTGAGATTACAGGCATGCATACCACACCCAGCCCCAAATCAATCTTGAGCAACAAGAACAAAGCTGAAAGCCTCATACTTCTTGACTTTGAATTATGTTACAAAGCTATAGTAATCAAAACAATATGATTTTGGCATGAAAACAGATACAGACCAGTGGACCAGAAGAGAGAACCCGGAATTAAACTCACACATTTGCAGTCAATTACACTTTAACAAGGGTGCCAAGAACACTCAAAGGGGAAAGGACAGTATCTTAAACAAATGGAACTGGCAAAACTGGGTATCCAGTATCTCTCACCACATACAAAAGTCAACTCAAAATGGATTAAATATTTAAACATAAGTAAAGCCTGAAACTGTACAACTCCTGGAAAAAAAATAAGGAAAAACCTTCTTGACATTAATCTTGGCAACAATTTTTTTGTATATGACACCAAAATCATGGACAACAAAAGCAAAAATAGAGAAGTAGGACTACGTAAAACTACAAAGCTTCTGCACAGCAGAAATGAAAAGGCAACCTATGTTGCCTCTATGGGAAACATATTTGCAAACCATTTATCTGACAAAGGGTTAATACCCAAAATCTGTGAAGAACTCATACAAATCAATACCAAAGATACTTATAACTAGATTTGAAAATGGAGAAAGAACCTAAACAGACACTTCTCAAAATAGAAAAATGATCAAGTGGCTAGCAGGTATCTGAAAACGTGGTCAATATCTCTAATCATCGGGAAAATGTAAATCAAAGGCACAAGGAGCTATCAACTCACACCTGTCAGAATAGCTATTACCGAAAGACAAAAGAGTTGGAGAGGATGTGAAGAGGAAACCCTTGTATACTGCTTATGAGAATGTAATCTAGTAAAATAATTATAAAAATAGGGTGAAAGTTTCTCAAAAAACAAAAATAAAATTACCAGCCAATCAACTTCTGGGTACAAATCCAAAAAATAAAAATAAAATAAAATCAGGATCATGAAGAAATCTCTGCACTCCCATGTTTACTGTAGCATTATTCACAATACCCAAGATACGGAAACAATCTAAATGCCCTTTGATGAATGAATGGATAAATAAAATGTGGTACATGCATATACACAATGGTATATTACTCAGCCTTAAAAAAAAAACCCTCCATTTTTGACAGCATGGATGGAGCTGGAGGACATTATTCTAAGCAAAATAAGCAAGGCACAAAAAGACAAATATGGCAGATGTAACTTATCAGTGGAACCTAAAATAGACCAATTCACAGAAGCAGAGAGTGGGATGGTGGTTGTCACTACACAGACAGACACACACACACACACACACACACACACACACATATATTGGCAACCATGTAGAGATAATTGATATGTACATTTTTTGTTTGTTTGAGAAGGAGTCTCGCTCTGTTGCCGTGCCTGGAGTGCAGTGGCGCAATCTCAGCTAACTGCAACCTCCACCTCCTGGGTTCAAGCAATTCTTCTGCCTCAGCTTCCCAAGTAGCTGGGACTACAGGTGCTTGCCACCACATCCAGTCAATTTTTGCATTTTTAGTACAGACAGGGTTTCATCATGTTGGCCTGGCTTGTCTCAAACTCCTGACCTCAGATGATCCGCCCGCCTCAGCCTCCCAAATTGCTGGAATTACAGGTTTGAGCCACTGCACCTGGCCACATTATGTTGATTATAGTGA
This sequence comes from Macaca thibetana thibetana, assembly GCF_024542745.1. NCBI lineage: Eukaryota > Metazoa > Chordata > Mammalia > Primates > Cercopithecidae > Macaca > Macaca thibetana. The sequence continues at coordinate 2,731,951 of NC_065594.1, forward strand.
TTATTTCACAATGCATATGTTTATCAAAACATCATATTGTACATCTTACATATATACAATTTTATATCAATGATACCTCAATAAAGTTGTCTTATAAAAAGGGTTTGGGTATTGAATTGGAACCCAAGCCTGCAAAGAGGGGGATAAAGAATCAGAATTTAAGGGAGAGAGTAGGTTACATTGCCTTCTCTGATAAAGATTTCTTCAATCTTGCATGTTTAGGCCAAAATTAGAATTACTTAGAATAACTGGAAATATTTCATGCAAAAAGCAGCTTTGCAACTGGTGTCCACAGATGTAAGTTTGACTCAATGCTTATGTGACTTTGAAGAAGCACTGTATTTTCTTGTAAAAATAAGATTGCTTGAAGGCAGGCCAACATTCAAATTCAGGAAATACAGAGAACACCACAAAGATAGTCCTCAAGAAGAGCAACCCCAAGACACATAATTGTCAGATTCACTGAGGTTGAAATGAAGGAAACAATGTTAAGGGCAGGCAGAAAGGTTGGGTTAGCCACAAAGAGAAGCCCATCAGACTAACAGTGGATCTCTCTGCAGAAACCCTACAAGCCAGAAGAGAGTGGGGGCCAATATTCAACATTCTTAAAGAAAAGAATTTTCAACCCAGAATTTCATATCCAGCCAAACTAAGCTTCATAAGTGAAGGAAAATAAAATCCTTTACAGACAAGTAAATGCTGAGAGATTTTGTCACCACCAGGCCTGCCTTACAAGAGCTCTTGAAGGAAGGACTAAACATGGAAAGGAATAACTGGTACCAGCCACTGCAAAAACATGCCAAATTGTAAAGACCATCAATGCTACGAAGAAACTGCATCAATTAATGGGCAAAATAACCAGCTAACATCATAAATGACAGGATCAAATTCATACATAACAATATTAACCTTAAATATAAATGGGCTAAATGTCCCAATTAAAAGACACAGACTGGCAAATTGGATAAAGAGTCAAAACCCATCAGTGTGCTGTATTCTGGAGACCCATCTTACGTGCAGAGACACACATAGGCTCAAAATAAAGGGATGGAAAAAGATCTACCAAGCAAATGGAAAGTAAAAAAAAAAGCAGGGGTTGCAACCTCATTCTCTGATAAAACAGACTTTAAACAAACAAAGATCAATATGACAGAAAGGCCATTACAAAATAGTAAAGGAATCAATTCAACAAGAAGAGCTAACTATCCTAAATATATATACACCCAATACAGGAACACCCAGATTCATAAAGCAAGTCCTTAGAGACATACAAAGAGACTTAGACACCCACACAATAATAATGGGAGACTTTAACATTCCACTGTCTATATTAGACAGATCAGTGAGACAGAAGGTTAACAAGGATACCCAGGACTTGAACTCAACTCTGCACCAAGCAGACCTAATAGACATCTACAGAACTCTCCACCCCAAATCAACAGAATATACATTCTTCTCAGCACCACATCACACTTATTCTAAAATTGACCACATAGTTGGAAGTAAAGCACTCCTCAGCAAATGTAAAAGAGCAGAAATCACGACAAACTGTCTCTCAGAACACAGCGCAATCAAATTAGAACTCAGGATTAAGAAACTGACTCAACACCGCTCAACTATATGGAAACTGAACAACGTACTCCTGAATGACTACTGGGTACATAACAAAATGAAGGCAGATATAAAGATGTTCTTTGAACCAATGAGAAAAAATCCACAACGTACCAGAATCTCTGGGACACATTTAAAGCAGTGTGTAGAGGGAAATTTATAGCAGTAAATGCCCACAAGAGAAAGCAGGAAAGATCTAAATTTGACACCCTAACATCACAATTAAAAGAACTAGAGAAGCAAGAGCAAACAAATTCAAAAGCTAGCAAAAGGCAAGAAATAACTAAGATGAGAGCAGAACTGAAGGAGATAGAGACACAAAAAAACCCTTCAAAAAGTCAGTGAATCCAGGAGCTGTTTTTTTTTTTTAAGATCAACAAAATTCACAGACCGCTAGCAAGAGTAATAAAGAAGAAAAGAGAGAAGAATCAAATAGACGCAATAAAAAATGATAAAGGGGATATCACCACTGATCCCACAGAAATAAAAACTACCATCAGAGAATACTATAAACACCTCTACGCAAATAAACTGGAAAATCTAGAAGAAATGGATAAATTCCTGGACACATACATCCTCTCAAGACTACACCAGGAAGAAGTTGAATCTCCAAATAGACTAATAACAGGCTCTGAAATTGAGGCAATAATTAATAGCCTACCAAACAAAAAAAGTCCAGGACCAGACAGTTTCACAGCCTAATTGTACCAGAGGTACAATGAGGATCTGGTACTATTGATTCTGAAACCATTCCAATCAATAGAAAAAGACGGAATTCTCCCTAACTCATTTTATGAGGCCAGCATCATCCTGATACCAAAGCCTGGCAGAGACACAACGAAAAAAAAGAGAATTTTAGACCAATATCCCTGATGAACACCGATGCGAAAATCCTCAATAAAATACTGGTAAATTGAATCCAGCAGCATATCAAAAAGCTTATCCACCATGACCAAGTCAGCTTTATCCCTGGGATGCAGGGCTGGTTCAACATACAGAAATCAATAAACGTAATCCATCACATAAACAGAACCAATGATAAAATCCACGATTATCTCAATAGATGCAGAAAAGGCCTTTGACAAAATTCAACAGCCCTTCATGATAAAAACTCTCAATAAAGTAGGTACTGATAGAATGTATCTCAAAATAATAAGAGTTATTTATGACAAACCCACAGCCAATATCATACTGAATGGGCAAAAACTGGAAACATTCCCTTTGAAAACCAGCACAAGGCAAGGATGCCCTCTCTCATCACTCCTATTCAATATAGTGTTGGAAATTCTGGCCAGGGCAATTAGGCAAGAGAAAGAAATAAAAGGCATTCAATTAGGAAAACAAGAAGTTAAATTGTCCCTGTTTGCAGATGACATGATTGTATATTTAGAAAACCCCATCATCTCAGCCCAAAATCTCCTTAAGCTGATGAGCAACTTCAGCAAAGTCTCAGGATACAAAATCAATGTGCAAAAATCACAAACATTCCTATACACCAATAAGAGACAAACAGAGAGCCAAATCATGAGTGACCTCGCATTCACAATTGCTACAAAGAGAATAAAATATCTAGGAATCCAACTTACAAGAGAAGTGTAGGACCTCTTCAAGAACTACAAACCACTGCTCAGTGAAATTAAAACAGGGCACAAACAAATGGAAGAACATTCCATGCCCATGGATAGGAAGAATCAATATCGTGAAAATGGCCATACTGCCCAAGGCAATTTATGGACCCATCATGCTACCAATGACTTTCTTCATAGAATTGGAAAAAATTGCTTTAAAGTTCATATGGAACCAAAAAGAGCCCACATTGCCAAGACACCTAAGCAAAAGGAACAAAGCTGGAGGCATCATGCTACCTGACTTCAAACTATACTACAAGGCTACAGTAACTAAAACAGCATGGTACTGGTACCAAAACAGATATATAGACCAATGGAACAGAACAGAGGCCTCAGAAATAACACCACATATCTACAACTCTCTGATCTTTGACAAACCTGACAAAAACAAGAAATGGGGAAAGGATTCCCTATCTAATAAATGATGCTGGGAAAACTGGCTGGCCATATGTAGAAAGCTGAAACTGGATCCCTTCCTTACACCTTATGCAAAAATTAATTTCAAGATGAATTAAAGACCTAATTGTTAGACCTAAAACCATAAAAACCCTAGAAGAAAACCTAGGCAATACCATTCAGGACATAGGCATGGGCAAGGACTTCATGATTAAAACACCAAAAAGCAATTGCAACAAAAGCCAAAATAGAGAAATGGAATCTAATTAAACTGAAGAGCTTCTGCACAGCAGAAGAAACTACCATCAGAGTGAATAGGCAACCTAAGAATGGGAGAAAATTTTTGCAATCTACCTATCTAACAAAGGGCTAATATCCAGAATCTACAAAGAATGTAAACAAATTTACAAGAAGAAAACGAACAACCCCATCAAAAAGTGGGCCAAGGATATGAACAGACACTTCTCAAAAGAAGACATTTATCAGCCAACAGACACATGGAAAAATGCTTATCATCACTGGTCATGAGAAGAATGCAAATTAAAACCACAATGAGATACCATCTCACACCAGTTAGAATGGCCATCATTAAAAAGTCAGGAAACAATGACTTGTTTCTCCAGATGCTGGAGAGGATGTAGAGAAATAGGAACACTTTTACACTGTTGGTGGGAGTGTAAATTGCTTCAAACATTGTGGAAGACAGTGTGGCGATTCCTCAAGGATCTAGAACTAGAAATACCATTTGACCCAGTGATTCCATTACTGGGTATATACCCAAAGGATTACAAATCATGCTACTATGAAGACACATGCACACGTATGTTTATTGCAACACTATTCACAATAGCAAAGACTTGGAACCAACCCAAATGTCCATTAGTGATAGACTGGATTAAGAAAATGTGACACATATACACCATGGAATACTATGCAGTCACAAAAAACGATGAGTTCATGTCCTTTGCAGGGACATGGATGAAGCTGGAAATCATCATTCTCAGCAAACTATCACAAGGACAGAAAACCAAACACCACATATTTTCACTCATAGGTGGGAATTGAACAATGAGAATACTTGGACACAGGGCAGGGAACATCACACACTGGAGCCTGTTGGGGGCTGGATGACTGGGGCAGGGATAGCATTAGGAGAAATACCTAATGTAAATGACGAGTTGATGAATGCAGCAAACCAGCGTGGCACACATTTACCTATGTACCAAACCAAACCTGTACATTTTGCACATGCACATGTACCTTAGAACTTAAAGTATATTAAAATAAATAAATAAGATTGCTTGATACACATCACAGAATTAGGATGAGGTCCAACATACGTGGACTAGAAAGCATTTTATAAACTCTGGAGCCCTAGTAAAAGGTGGGAATTATTACTATTATTAGCATCATTCATAAAAAAAAAATTAATTGTCTTAAAAAATACCTTTTGTTGTATATACTTAAGGTATACAATATCATGTTATGTGATAAATTTTGATAATTAAAATATCTCACCCAAAATAGCTATTAGACTCTACTGAGAGCTAATCATTGGGTCACCTGGACATAAAGATAGGAACAACAGACACTGGGGACTAGCAGAGCGGGGAGAGATGGAGAAGGAGAACAGCTGAAAAACAGCTATCAGGCAGTATGTTCACTCCTTGGCTGATGGGATCCATATCCCAAACCTCAGTATCATGCAATATACTGACATAACAACCTGCACACGTGCCCACTGAATCTGAAATAAAAGTTGAAATTATTTTTTAAAAAAGGAAAAATTCACTGGATACACTAAACAGTAGACTAGACATTGCAGAATAAAAGAATAACTAATTTCAAAACAGTGTAATCAAAATCTTTTGAACTGAAGAACAATGAGGGAAAAAAAAAATGAGGAGGCCAGACACAGTACCTCACGCCTGTAATCCCGACCCTTTGGGAGGCTGAGGCGGGCAGATCACTTGAGGTCAGGGGTTCAAGACCAGCCTGGACAACATGGTGAAACCCGTCTCTACTGAAAATACAAAAATTAGCCGGGCATGGTGGTGTGCACCTGTAATCCCAGCTACTTGGGAGGCTGAGAAAGGAGAATTGCTTGAACCTGGGAGGGGAAGGTTGCAGTGAGTGGAGATTGTGCCATTGCACTCCAGCCTGGGCAACAGAGCGAGACTCTGTCTCAAAAAAAAATTTTTTTTTTTAATTTAAAAATAAAAAAAAAAAACAAGGAGACTCAGCAACATGTGGGACAATATCAATTGGTCAAACATGTGCAATAGAGATCCAAGAAGGAAAGTGCAGGCCCAAATAATTGAAGAAATAAGGATAAAGTATGTACCAAAGTGCATGAAAATATATTCCACGGGGCCTGGAAGCTCAATAAATGCCAAGAAAAATACGTACAAGGAAAACCATACCAAGACATCATAACAAAAAAAGTAAAAACTAATAATAAAAAGAATATCATAAAGGCAGTCCACTTCATACAAAAAAGGAATAGCTTTAGAGACAAACAAAGATAAGAGGGACTGCTGACATCAGAAACCATGCAAGGCAGAAGGATCAAATGACTCCTTTAGTCTAAAAATAAAAATAGCAACGAAAGAATGGTCAACCCATAAATTTAAACCTAACAAAATTATTTTAAAATAAACAAAAAAGAGTTTCAGATAAAATCTGAGTAAATTTGTCACTAGTAGATATATACCACAAGAGATTTTATAAGAATCTCTTCAAGCTGAAGGAAAATGATTCTAAGAAGACTTCCAATCTATACAAGGGAATGAATAGAACTAGAATGATATACACATGGGAAGGTATGGAAGATTTTTGTTTTTCTGTTTTCTAAATCTATTGAAAAGATAACCGACTATTAAAAGGAGAGAGAACAATGCTGCCTGTGATTTATATTACCTGTGGAAGTCATGTCTGACGGTGGTAGATAGGTGGGGCGTCGCCTCCAGGTTTTCTCTGATTCTGTAGCTGTGGGGTGGAGATTGAGAATTTATAAATTTAATATGTTCTCAAGAGATGCTGCTTCTGCTTACCTGGGAACTATTCTTTGAGGATCACTGAACTATAGATTCAGTGCTATCCCAGGACAAAGCACAGCAAACTTTTTAGAAAAGAAATTGACAAACTAATTATAAATAATTTTTGAAAAATTTAAAAATGTAGGATAGCCTGAAAATTCTTGAAAGAATAAAATTGGAGGACTAACCCTAACTAATTTCAAGATGCATTAGATAAGGACAATATGCATGATATAATGGTATTTGTGTAAGGACAAGCATATGAACCAACAGAACTGAAAATAGAGTCCAAAAACAGACCAATGCATGTAGTGCCAATTAATTTTCCACCTACTTTGTTAAAGCACTTCAGTATGGGAAAGAAGGCCTTTTCAACAAATGCTGCTGAAACAACTAGATATGCACACAGAAAAAAAAAGTGAACCTTAGTCCTTAAGTCATATCGTAGATTAAGGTAAGATAGAAAAGATCACAGGCTGAAATATAAAATACAATATTATGAAAGGAGAAAATAAAAATAATATTGGGATAGGCAAAGACTCTTTAGATATGGCACACAAAAAATGCAAACCGTAAAAGAAAAAATTGATCGAGTAGACTTCATCAAAATGAAAAATATTTCCTTCTCAAAAAAAAAAAGGTAAGAAAATAAAAAGGCAAGCCAATAGCAGGGATTCTCAATTCAGATATTTGAATAGTCTTAATTCAAATATTTCACAAAGTGCCTTTATCTAGAATAAATAAATAACACGTTAATAATAAGGAAGGCAGCTCAATTTTTTAAGAGACAAAAGCATTGGATAAACTCCCTGAAAAAGATGTGTGAATGGCCAATGTACATTAGAAAAAAACGCTCAAAATTATTGGTCAGTAGAGACTTGCAAAAACCACAGTGATATATTACTATATCTCAAGTGGAACAGCAGAAATTTAAGACTGATACTGATTTACATGGCTATCCTTACACAATACCAACTTTGGTTAAGGATGTGAAAAAACTAGATCTCTCCTTCTGTGCCTCAGTGGGAATGGAAATACAACTAGTCTGAACGGTTCTTTGACAGTTTTTGTAAATTAAATATGCACTTTTCATACCACCCCAACATTCTACACCTATGTATTTACCTAAGATAAATAATATCAGATAATTCTATATGAATGTTGATAGAGGCTCTATAAATAGCCCCCAACTATAAACAAGCCAAATGTCCATCAACTGCAGAAGAGAACAAGGTGCCTTTATAGCAGCATGATTTATAATCCTTTGGGTGTATCCCCAGTAATGGGATGGCTGAGTCATATGGTACATCTAGTTCTAGATCCCTGAGGAATCGCCATACTGTTTTCCATAATGGTTGAACTAGTTTACAATCCCACCAACAGTGTAAAAGTGTTCCTATTTCTCCACATCCTCTCCAGCACCTGTTGTTTCCTGACTTTTTAATGATTGCCATTCCAACTGGTGTGAGATGGTATCTCATCGTGGTTTTGATTTGCATTTCTCTGATGGCCAGTGATGATGAGCATTTTTTCATGTGTCTGTTGGCTGTATGAATGTCTTCTTTTGAGAAATGTCTGTTCATATCCTTTGCCCACTTTTTGATGGGGTTGTTTGTTTTTTTCTTGTAAATTTGCACACGTATGTTCATTGCGGCACTATTCACAATAGCAAAGACTTGGAATCAACCCAAATGTCCATCAGTGACAGACTGGATTAAGAAAATGTGGCACATATACACCATGGAATACTATGCAGCCATAAAAAAAGGATGAGTTTGTGTCCTTTGTAGGGACATGGATGCAGCTGGAAACCATCATTCTTAGCAAACTATCACAAGAACAGAAAACCAAACACATGTTCTCACTCATAGGTGGGAACTGAACAATGAGATAACTTGGACTCGGGAAGGGGGACATCACACACCGGGGCCTATCATGGGAGGGGGGAGGGGGGAGGGATTGCATTGGGAGTTATACCTGATGTAAATAACGAGTTGTTGGGTGCTGACGAGTTGATGGGTGCAGCACAGCAACATGGCACAAGTATACATATGTAACAAACCTGCACGTTATGCATATGTACCCTAGAACTTAAAGTATAATAATAATAAAAAGAATAAATAAATAAAATAAAAAATAAAAAGAGAACAAGGTGCTATATTCATGCGATGGAATATTACACAGCATTTCAAAGGAATAAACCACTGATACACTCAGCATCGTGGGTGTCAACAATATTATGCTGAACAAACAAAGCCAAGCAGAAAAGAGTGTCACACAGCCTGTAAGATTCCTTTTATAGGAAACTCTAGGGAAAATATATTTAATTTATAGTGATGGAAAACAGACTGGGGGGAAATTTTGAGGATATGAGGGAGGAATCTATTAGCAGTGGTGGACATGTTCTAATGTCTTGATTGGGGAGGTAGTTACATGGATGTATACATTTTTCAAAACTCACCTAATTATACACTTAGAGTGGCTGTATAATATTGTTGATACCGTATACCTAAATATAAGTTATTTTAAAATACAATATACATAGGAGTATTCGGTAGCACCCCTATTATGTAAGACATAAATACTACATCATTCTTTCTGGGATAACTAAACTTTATCTTAGTGTAAGTGTTTGTGGATGATTATTTATGTTACATCTTGGGGAATCTGTTCTGGAGTGCAGTGGTGTGATCATGGCTCACTGCAAACTGGATCTCTTGGGCTCAAGTGATCCTCCCACCTCAGCCTCCAAAATAGCTAGTCCACACCACAAAGCTTGGCGAATTTTTTAATTTTTTAGTAGAGATGAGGTCTCCCTGTGTTGCCCTGGCTAGTCTCAAGCTCCTGGGCTCAAGTGATCCTCCTGCCCTAGCCTCCCAAATTGCTGCAATTACAGGTGTGTGCCACCACGCCCAGACTGTTCGCTTTTTAATGACATATATTTTAGTATCTGTAGTCTGTAATATATATATCATTAGCTGTGGATACTTAAGAAAATTTGTTCTTATCAGCAATTTATGTGTAAAAAAGCGTATATTTGTGTAAAAGTAGGCACCATTCAAGTCTATCACAGTTGTAAGCCTATTATATTATATCTTATTATGTAAGTATAAAATACTACTCAATCTATATTTTGATGATTTTTGAACTCCATCAAACCATCCAATAATAATGGCTTCCAGTGACAAATTTTTTATTATTTACCTAATCTCTTTGCTGCAAAATGTAATTATCATCAATAATTATAATCCAAAGGTTTAAAAAAAAGGCTGAAGAAGGACCAAATGGTTATCTGTCACTAGGATGCTCTTGAGTTTACTTTTTGCTTTGGTTAAGTGAAAATAGTTGATAGATTTTAATTTCATTATAGTCCATTAATTCTACTGTAAATTAATCTTTTATGATGGAACGTAGTCATGTTTAATAATTCTGTCCTTGTCTTTCATTGGAGCTCTGGTTCTTAAGACCTTTTGATCCTGAGATTAGGCTTTGGCAAATTTCCTTCAGATGTGCAGACAGACATCTTTCATCAGATGCAGGATTAAGCAGGGTTCGCGGTCTTTCAGAGGCACGGCCATCTGGGTTTGTGTTTTCTGCAGTGCTCCTTTCTTGATGGATTTTAAGGAGATGTAATATGTGAAATATGGTTAGTTCTTTGATTTATGATTTCTTTAAAACCTAAGAAATGAGAACAAAGAAAATGGGAGTGAGGAAGGAAACTGAAAACATTTTTTAAGACCTAGAATGTAAAACTAGAATCCTGAATTTGAAAGGAAATAGAAATATTCAGCAAGGTGTGAAGAGGAGGATAGAGGGAGGATTTTCTGTGAAACAGTATCTTCCATGAAGAAGTCACTACACACCTTGCTTTAGTGGGCTTTTTGTGCCCAACATGTGTAATTCACTAGAAGGAATTTTGGAAGGAGTACATTTGCCAAATACATTCCATAGGATTTGCCGTGAAATCCCAGGAAAGAAATGTGTGGGCTCCCCTTGAAGTCGAATCATTTCTTCAAATCACCAATAATTTAAATCTTGGGAATGGAGCAGAATGTTTCGCAGTTCTTGTCATCTTTTGTTTGTTTAAGCCTATTTTTAAGTTGCTCTAAGGTGAAAAAGGAAGTTGTCAAGACTCCTAATATCTTGGTGTTTATCTGGTTCTAACAAGTATTAGCATTGTTACTATTCAGACAGTGTGGTAACAGTGCACGTCCACAGTATGCACACACACACATGCACACACTTGCGCACACCCAAGGTGGCTCAGCAAAAGACAATAGGCAGTCCCAAGGGGAACTCAACACAAGCTAGAAGGGCCTGTGCCCTTGTGACACTTCTTGGTTTCATGAGCAACTCAAACTACAGCAAGGATCAAGGAAGGTGGCAAGCAAGCAGTCTCTGAGAAGATGCCATTTCCTCCTTGGGCTGAAGAGCTACATATGAGCTAATAATAAAGTGACTTAAGCCTATCTCCATATAGGCATTCTCAACAAAGACGTAGGTGGATCACACAAAAGATCCTCACCATTACAAACTCTTCCTAGAATTTAGACTGGAGCAATACAGCAACACATGCGTCCACATTGTGTGATGTGGAGAGGACAGTGGGGAGGTATCACGGTGGATGAAGAGAACAGATCGGGAATGATGTGACAAAGCACCTTATAAATGGGGCCCTCTCTCCTGTGTCATCAGTTTCTGCTATTAACTCATTCCCTTCAGCATACAAGTTTGTAAAATTACATTAAACTTACTTTGTGTTCCAGCTATAACTCCTTTCCGGTCCTCCTCTTTACAGTAAAATAACTCTAAAAGAACTCTATCATCTATGTATGTATGTATGTATGTATGTATCTATCTATCTATATCTATCTATCTTTCTGTCTGTCTGTCTACCTACCTACCTACCTATCCATCCATTCTGGTGTACCTACATACATATGCATATATGCATACATAAATACATAAACAAATAGAAAGAAAAACTTAAACATGTAAGTCCAAACTTACTGGTCTTAACTTTTTCACCTTCTATTTCTCATCTTCTCTCTTTACTTTGCTATTATGCCATACAAATTTCATTTTAACCAGCTTCAAAACTAAATGTTTATCCTACAAAAGTTTACAAATGATAGTGTTTATCTACAACTCCAGCTACAGGAGAAATGAGGTCCAGCCGCTGCAAAGCTGCCACGCTGTGAGCTGAGGAGCACGCAGATGTATGCACTGCACAGCTGTGAGTGTGGTAAGGAGGTGGCCGGCTCTGAGGATAAACTCCAAAACCATAAAAAAGTACAACTTTGTTTGTATCCTGATTCAAACAAACCAGTTCTAAAATGATACCTGCATATGGAGATCATATTAAGCAATATTTTGTTAGGCATTTTGAGAACTATGATAAACAAAATCAAATATCCTTATCAGAACATTTACAGGTGAATACCATGATGCTTTATAATAGGGATATAGATTAAATAAGATTAGAAAAATAATGATAAAGCTTGCTAATCGAGATATGAGAATTCATTGCACTAAACTCTGTTGAATGGTTGAAAATTTCCATCATACAAAGTGAACAAAAATCATGCAAAAAATAAGGCATTCTTTCATTTTTCCCCATATATTAAACATAAATGAAACTTAATATATGCACTTAATAAGAAGTGAATTCCTGAATTCTTATTTGGCATTCAGTAGTTATTCCTAAAAGAAACAGAAAATGTCTATTTATACCAGGAAGTCAGGTTTGCTGTACATTATTCCACACCGTAGGTACACATACTGATAGAGACTAGGAAAATTAAATGTCTATAGTGACATAATTTTTCTTGAAGTAAATCTTAGTATTTGATTTAGTTACAAAATAATTTTAACATATTAAGTAAAATATATTCTAAGTGAATTTAAATTATAAATAGCATAATTTATATACTTATTTGTGGTGCTACAATTAGGTCTCTGCATAAAAATACAAGATAGTAAATGAAATAAAACTCTCAGCAACAGAGACTACATAATGTTAAGTATTTAAAAAAAATTAAAAATAGCTAGTCACTAACCTCTCTAAGACTACATTATATTTAGATATTCATAAGTCAGCTATTCATTGATACAGTGATAAAGTATGTTTACTCGCAGGTTACCTTATGACACTCACGTTAACTGGGTAAGACCTGTGTAGCTTCCTGCCAAAAGAGTGGGGGAGTCATTTAAATTCCTAGCACAAATCATAAGTGAACATTTGGTTTCTGAAATATGCATATCAACTTATTTTTATTCAAAGGATTAATATTAAAAAATAAGTCTTGTTTTGGATTTATAATTTGTACCTTCTTAGAGACAAGGGCAATGTCCAATACAAATATAACACAAGCTGCAGATGTAAGTTTTTGTTTTTGTTTTGAGATGGAGTCTCGCTCTGTTGCCCAGGCTGGAGTGCAGTGGCGAGATCTCAGCTCACTACAAGCTCCACCTCCTGGGTTCATGCCATTCTCCTGCCTCAGCCTCCCGAGTAACTGGGACTACAGGCGCCGCCACCACGCCCGGCTAATTTTTTGTATGGTTAGTAGAGACGGGGTTTCACCGTGTTAGCCAGGATGGTCTTGATCTCCTGACCTTGTGGTCCGCCCACCTCGGCCTCCCAAAGTGCTGGGGTTACAGGCGTGAGCCACCACGCCCGGCTAATTTTTTGTATGGTTAGTAAAGACCAAGTTTCACCGTGTTAGCCAGGATGGTCTTGATCTCCTGACCTTGTGATCCGCCCACCTCGGCCTCCCAAAGTGCTGGGGTTACAGGCGTGAGCCACCACGCCCGGCTAATTTTTTGTATGGTTAGTAAAGACCAAGTTTCACCGTGTTAGCCAGGATGGTCTTGATCTCCTGACCTTATGATCCGCCCACCTCGGCCTCCCAAAGTGCTGGGGTTACAGGCGGGAGCCACCGTGCCCGGCCCATGGTCTTTCTACTAACGTAGTTGAGGCAATGAAAGTGAAGTTTGGCTAACACCAGTTTTTATGATAGATTCTCAAATAAAAAAGGAAAATAAAAAGTATTTCAGACTTTCCAGCCTCCCAGAAAACAGCTAGGCACATTAATTTTGTGAAAATTAATTATTTTAATTTTTTATAACATTAACCACAGATAACAGAAACGAAGGCTTCAAAGTGTGTCTAGTACCTGTACTTTTATTTTTTAACTTTATTTTCATTTTGAGTATAAAATATTTGTGTTTGAATGAACGAACAGTAGTTATTTCTTTTAAAGTATAAAAATATCCTACTAATAAATAATTGGATCTTTCCAGTTGTATTTCCCAGCTCGGAGTCATGGTCTCGTTTCAGACTCTCAAACTGATACGGGGCACCTTTAAGCCGCAGATGCCCCACTAAATACAATCCTAGTGACATGCAGATGCAGTTTGCCAATTGAAATGCATTTTTTTCCACAAACATTATAACATGGAATCCCTTCTTTGTACCGCATCCTATATTATTTTTAATATTCCTCATGTCTTTTATTACTTATTCTAATTCCAACTTCATGCAGCCCCACACTTAAATATTGCTGAACTACAGGATACTGGCATGTTCCTTAACCCCAGCAACTTCCTGCGGTAACAAAAGTCGAACACATTTTTGGTACATGGAGTATGCCCTGCACCGATCTAAGAATGTTACATGTTCCAGTCTATTTCATCCATCTCCATGAAGTAGACAATATTATCTTTCCATTTATAAATATGGAAACTGTCATACAGAGAGGCTAAGTCAGTCCCCCATTGCTTCACAGGGGAAGTGGTGATGCTGGCATCTGAATCCAGGAGCCTGGTCTTCCAGAGCGTGCTCTCCCGCTGCTCTGTTCTGCCTTGCTGGAAGCCTTTGGCCCAATCTCTTGACAGTCACACCCTGCAGTCAGCTTCTTTCTTTGGAGTAACAGTTTGTTTGCCGTGGCTGGTCTCATTATTTCAGGAAACATAAGTAGATCCTGTCCGTCTGGACCATGTCTTACGGAAATACAGAGTGAGTGCTTCAGGCCAAGCTTCCTCTTAGCCCAGATTCATCATAGAGGCAATAGTTGCCACAAAGTCAAAGGCTGGCCATCGGCCTCCAGAGCAGCAGCCTCTGTTACCAAGGGAAGCGGCCACAGCAGTGCTCTTCTTTCTTTAACTCTGGATTTAGGAGTTTGACTCCAGTATTAAGATCCGGGTGAAATGCTCTTGCCCTCTGACCACAGTGTCCCCGAATCAGTAATACCTTAAATTTGAGTAATACTGAAGGTGACCTCTTGTTCAATGGCTGTTCACCTCTGTCATCAATATACCTCTGTTTGCCCTTTCTATAACAGATTCTCCATGTTGACTGGTTTTCAGACATTGGCTCTTACCACATCTATAGATGGAGACACACCTTTTCCATTATTTGTAAATATTATGCCAATGGTTCATTTGTTTCTGTATTGAGAAAAATGATGATAAGTGTTTTTCCCCAAAAAAATTCTGAATAGCAGTAAATAATTATAATTTTTTAAACTCATAGTCCTGCCAATCACCATTGGGTGGGTAAATATCTCTGAAAACCTACGGCTGCTGCTAAGCACACTAACACAGAAACAGAAAACCAAATACTGCACGTTCTCACTTTAAAATGGGAGCTAAACATAGGGTACACGTAGACATAAAGACAGGAACGATAGACACGGGGGTCTCTTATAGTGGGCAGAGAGGGAGTTTCTGAAAAACTACCTCTTAGGTACTACGCTCACTACCTGGGAGATGGGTTCAATCAGATCCTAAACCTCAGCATCATGCAATATACCTTTGTAACAAACCTGCACATTTACCCTTGCTTCTAAAGTAAAAGTTGAAAAAGAAAATTTAAAACCTACTGCTAATAGAGGTTTTTGAGAGAGGACTTTTTCTGCCTTCATATTTTAAATGCACTTTTTTATTGCTGTTTTTTTTGTGTTACATTTCTTTAAAATACCAACGTAAGTATTTCCCAAAACTGCTATTCGAGTTAAGTGACATTTTTGTTATAGCTTTTCACATGAAATAAATAATCTGTATTTCCTGTGTGTCGCGTTTTGCCCATGATCCCTTTTACATGGCTCGGCTCTGCAGGAGTGGTAGTGAATAGGCCTGTGGGTGTGTCTGATGGGCATAACTGATGGAGAAGAAAAGCCAGAGGAAGAAGCTGGGAGTAGAAAACACCTATCTTATCATGTTACAGCAGATATGGTCTGAATCTGTGCTTTCTCGAACATTCCCCAATAAAGTTTTCCATTCACTGAAACTTCCAAAGACCCCCAAGATCTTATTGTGGCAAATCCAGTGATTAATATGAGTCCTTGTTACTTACATTCTTAGCAACACTTGTCAAAACTGATCATATCTTCCTTTAAAAATATGATGACTAAGTTTGTAGAACACTGTTTTTCACTTTTCCTGACTCCTCTGCTGACTCCTTTTCTATTCTCTTTGCTGTGTGCCACCTTGACTTCTCGATGGGGAGTGCTCCAGAGCTCTGGCTTATCATTTTATCTCCCCATATTTATTCTGCAGGTGATCCCATACAATCGTATGCTTTAAATATCATGTATTCACTGATGACTCAGCTTTCTCTCTCTAGGCATAATCTCGAACTGGAGCTCCACTCTCCAATCTCTGGCTTTCTACTTAAAATTCACTTAGATGTTCAAATTTAATACATCCACTACTAATTTTTGATTCTCCTCCCCAAACTTGCTTCTCCCATTTTTCCTTATCTAAGTAAATAACACTTTATCCAGTTGTTTAGGCCAAACACCTCCGAATCACTTTTTCCTTTATTCTCCTACCAGTCTTTCATCGCCAGCAAACATTTAATTGATTAGAGAATGCTACCTGTTCCAGATTCACAATATATAGTACATCTGACCATGGCACCCTGATTTTCCCTCCTTCCCTTGCAACAGCATAGGTCAAACACCGTCATCTCTCTCCCGAATCAGTGGCATCCTGACTGAATTCTTACACTTCTCTCTTGCTACTCTGCAGACTTCCACAAAGCTGCCAGAGAAATCTTTTAAATTCATTGTATATTTCCTGTGTAGTTCTGGTACAGAATTGCCTCCAGAATGTTTGGTCTTGTCAATGGTTATGACTTTCCCGTCATCAAGGAATCTATAAATTAGGGAGCCTGAGGTTTCAGAGACACGTGTCTATTCACTGCTCAGAGGTGTAGTGAGGCCTTCTCTGAACTATTCTTAAAGATCTGGGTCATTCCACTCTGGGTCCTGTGAGGTGTTAAAGTTGTACAACTGAACATTGACCCTCTCTACTGAAAAAAACCTATGGAGAATATTGCTGGTCATATCTTACAACAAGGCAGGGTCATTAAACCTGCAGCTTAGTGCAGTTACTAGGAAATTTAAGTGTTATAAAACACTAATAATAATAGCTCAAAACAAGAAATACTTATGTAAATATATCACAAAATATGATCAAGATTTATGTTCTTGAATCTAAAAACACTGATAAAAGAACATAAAAGATATTGAAATAAATGTAGAGACATATCATGTTCTTCTAGCAGTCATTCCTTAATTATCAAAAACACAGACCTAGGTAATCCCTATTATACTTTCTGTCTCTATGAATTTGCCTATTCTGGACATTTCATGTCAATGGAATTATATGGAATATGTGGCCTTTTGTGACTAGCTTCTTTCATTTAGCATAATATTTTTTAGATTCACCCATTTTTTAGCATGTATCAATTTTTTATTTTTTTATGGCCAAGTAATGTTCCACTGAATTGATATACTGCATTTATTTATCTATTCATAAGTAGATGGAGATTTGGTTTTTTCCCATTTCGGGGCTACGATGAATAATACTGCTGTGAACATTTATGTACAAGTTTTGGTAGGAACATATGTTTTTACTTCTCTTGTGTTTTCATTTCTCTTGAGGCGTATGTTTTCAATTCTTCTTAGGAAGAGAATTGCTGGGTCATACGGCAACTCTATGTTTTACGTGTTGAGGCACTGCCAGACTGGTTTTCCAAAGTAGCTACACCATTTCACGTTCCCAGCAGTGATGTGCGAGGGTTCCAATTTTTCTACATCTTGATTATGACCTTGACAGTGGGTGTGAAGTGATCTCATTGTGGTTTTAATTTGCATTTTCCTAATGGTGTTGAGCTTCTTTCATGTGATTATTAGCCATTTACATATCTTCTTTAGAGAAATAGATATTCAGATCCTTTGCCTGTTGTTTCAAAGGGTCCTTTTTTTCTCAACTGTAAGAGTTCTTTATTGAGATACGAGTCTCTTATCAGATACATGATTTGTAAATATTTTCTTTCATTTTGTGGCTTCACTTTTCACTATCCTGGTGGTGTGTTTTTGTAGCACACGTGGTTTTAATCTTGAATGAAGTCCAATTTACCTATTTTTTATTTTGTCACTTGTGTTTTTGGTGTTAGATTTAAGAAAACTTTGCTTAACTCAAAAGTTACAATGATTAATCCTCTATTTTGGTAGGAGTTTTATAGTTTTAATTCTTACATTTAGGTCTGTAATCCATTCTGAGTTAATCTGTGTATATGGTGTGAACTAACTTTATTATTTTGCATGTAGATATACAGTTCTTCCAGCAGTTTCTTCCATACAGGAATAAAGACTCTTGGAGGAAAAGACAGACTACTCTTTTCCTCATTCGTTATCTTAGAAGCTAGGTCAGAAATCAACTAATCTTAAATGAGGTTAGTGAGGATGTATTGTTGACTCTCACTTTTATTTCCCTGATCCATACTTCTAGCCTTATACTGGTGTCATACTTTTGATTACTGTTGCTTGCAGTGATTTTTGAAATGAAAAAGTATGAGTCCTCCATATTTATTCTTGTTTTTAAAGATTGTTTTGGCTATTTGGGGGTTCTTTCTTTTTTATTTTTCATTTTTTTATTTTTTTTTTATTTTTTTATTTTTTTTGAGACGGAGTCTCGCTCTGTCGCCCAGGCTGGAGTGCAGTGGCCAGATCTCAGCTCACTGCAAGCTCCACCTCCCGGTTCCCGCCATTCTCCTGCCTCAGCCTCCCGAGTAGCTGGGACCACAGGCGCCCACCACGCCCGGCTAGTTTTTTGTATTTTTAGTAGAGACGGGGTTTCACCGTGTTAACCAGGATGGTCGATCTCCTGACCTCGAGATCCACCCGCCTCCGCCTCCCAAAGTGCTGGGATTACAGGCGTGAGCCACCGCGCCCAGCTGGGTTTCTTCCTTTTCAAGATGACTTCTAGATTCTCCTTGTAGGATTCTGCAAAAATGCCCGCTAGAATTTTGGTAAGAATTGTGTTCAATATATAGATCAATTTGGGCAGTATGGTCATCATAACAATAGTAAGCCTTCTGATTTATGAACATGAAATATCTTTCCATTTATTTAGGTCTTCTTTAGTTTTTTTCAACAATATTTTGTAGTTTTCAGAGCACAAAGTTTTTACTTCTATTAAGAAATTTATTTCTAAGTATTCTATTATTTTTGATGCTGTTTTAAATGGAATTGTTTTTCTTAATTTATAGGTTGTTCTTTTCTACTTTAGAGAATTATAATTGATTTTTGTAGGTTGATCTTGTACTCAGCAATCTTGCTGAATTTGTTTGTTACTTTTATGGTTTTTGTAGATTCCTCGGTATTTTCTATATACAAGGTTATGACATCTGTGAGTGGAGATAGTTTTATATCCTCCTTTCCAATCTGAAGGCATTTCGCTTTATTTTCTTGCCTAATCTCTCTGGATAGAACCTTCAGTACAGTGTTGAACAGAAGTGATGAGAACGGGGGAAAGCATTGAGTCTCTCACCTTTAAATATCATGTTAGCTGTGGAATTTTCATAAATACCCTTTATCAGTTTAAGTTCACTTCAATTCCTATTTTGTTGAGTGTGTTTTTCTTTTTAATCATAAAAGAGTTTTAGATTTGTTGAATGCTTTTTCTGTGCCCAGTGAAATAGTCACATGTTTTTTGTTATTCTCCTAATATGGTGGATTACATTATTTTCAGATGTAAACTCCCTCTTGCATTCCTGAGATTGATGCCAATTCATCATAAAAAGTATAAAACATTTTACATGTTGATAGATGACATGTTGATAAAAATATTTGCTTGTATTTTGCTGAAGATTTTTTACATCTATAATCATAAGAGATACTAGTCTATAGTTTTCTTTTTTATGATAGTATTGTCATACTTTAGATATCAGCCTAATATTGGCCTCATAAAATGAGTTGAGTTCTCACTCCTATACTTTTAAATAGAATTTTGGGAGAATTGATATTAATTATTTCTTTAAATATTTGGTAGAATTTACTAGTGAAACCATTTGATACTGGGCTTTTTTTTGTGGAAGTTCTTTGATTACTAATTGAATCTCTGCTCATTATACTTGTTTACTTGTTATGCTTCACTTGTTATTCAAAATTGTATTAATGTTTTTTGTCAAAGCTGTCTATTCTAATTTATTGAATTTGTTGAAATACAGTTGTTCATATATTATCATAAATTATAAATATATATATATAATTTTTGCAAGAGCTACACTGACATCTTTTATTTCATTCCTGATTTTAGTGAGTTTTCTCCCTTTTTCTGGGCCAGTCTAGCTACAGGTTTGTCAATTTTGCTGATATTTTTGAAGAATCAACTTCTGGTTTTATTGATTTTCTGTATGAATTTTTCATTTTCTATTTCATTTAATTCTGCTCTAAACTTTATTTCCTTCCTCTTGTTTGCTTTGTGTTTATTTTGCTCTTTTTCCAGTGTATACAAGTGAACATTTAGTTTATTGATTTGAGTTCTTTTTAGACTTACTTAGCCAGTTAAAGCTATTAATTTCCTTCTCAACTCTGCTTCAGCTGCATCCTTTAACATTTGCTATACTGTGTCTTTATTTTCATTTTGCTCCAAGTATTTGCTAATTTCCCTATGATTTTTTGACCCATTTGTTATTTGGAAGTAGGTTGTTTAATTTTCAACTATTTGTAAATTTCCCAAATTTCTTTCTGTTACACATTTGTAATTTTATTCCATTTTGGTCAGAGAACATGTTTTCGTATGATTTCAATCACTGTGAATTTAGTGAGCTTGTTTGATGGCACAGTATATAGTCTGTCCCAGAGAATGTACCATGTGCACTTAAGGAGAATGCGTGTTCTGCATTGGTGTGTTATGTAAATGTCTGTTGGGTTTGTTTACATATAGCGTTGTGCAAGTCTTCTATTTCCTTGTTGATTTATTGCCTACTTTTTACATCTATTACTAAAACTGGCATACTCCTATCTTCAATAGGTATGTCACTGATTTGTTTTATGCGACCACCAGAGCAGGCGCCAGAGAAAAGACAAGTAGGCGAGGTAAAAAGAAACTTTATTAGCTAGCCAATGTGAAGGAAGAAAGGGCGAGGTTCACCGGTCTCCGGCGGTGGAGGCCGAGGAAGTCGCTCCGGCGTTCTCGGGGGAGGTTCCTAGGTCCGCATATGAGGAGGGGCCGAGGAAGTTCGCGCCGCACGCCTGCCGGGAGTGGCTTTTCTGTCTAAGGCTTGGGAGTGGGAGGGCAATTGGCGGGACACGGGCGAGTTGGGGGCATTCCATAGGTGTGGCCAGGTGAGTTTCGGTTTCCTTGATCGGACGCCATGTTGCGCCTGCGCAGTTGGTCTGTATTCTCCCCGGCCGCGGGCTGCATTTTCCCGCGTGCGGGTAAGTTGGTGATGAAGAACCCGGAAATGAACCATCTTAGTCGTCTTTGTCCTCTCCCTCCGTCCAGACCAGTCACATTATTGATTTCTCCCTTCAGTTTAATCAATTTTACCTTTAGATATTTTGGGGCTCTAGTGTTAGGTACATATAAGATTACAATTGTTATATCTTCCTTGTGTATTGAAACTTTTATCACCACAAAATGTACCCCTTTATCTCTACTAACACTTTCATTTTAAGTATATTTTGTCTAGTATTAGTAGAGCTGTTCCAGCATTCTTATGGTTGTTGTTAAAATGATATGTCTTTTTGTATGTATTTACTTTCAACCTATTTGTATCTTTGAATATAAAATGTGTCTCCTGTAGACAGCATATATTTTTGTTCAGTCTGATAATCCTTGCCTTTGATTCAATTTTTAAATTCATGGGCATTTAGTGTTATTATTGATATAGTTGGATGCATGTCTGACATTTAACTTTTTTTTACTACATGTGTCATATCTCTTTTATTCCTCAGTTCTTCATTTCCTGCTTCCTTTTACATTAATTAGTATTTTCTATTGTAACATGTAAGTTCCTTTAATGATTTTTAATATTCTTTTTTAAAGTTATGACCGGCTGCTCTATGGCTTATAATATGCTTCCTAACTAATTAGAATTACCAGCAAATATATACTAATTTAATTTCATTAATACTGTCTGGTAGTGCACATTCCACTGCTTCCTCCAGGTACATAGAATACCAGTATATGTTAAAATACATCGACATACTTCTTAATTTAAATAAGTTTATTCCTTTTAAATCAATAGAAGCAAGTATATATTTACTGAGTTTGTTACATTAGCCATTTGTATTTACAATTTCTGATTCTTTTCACTTGTTGCTCTGGATTTGATAAACCATTTTGTGCTATTTTCTTCTTCTCATAGAACTTTGCTCCCACACATCTCCTTTCTCCTCTTAAAGACATTACATATCTATATTTTAGAGGTTCAATTATATAAATATTACTTTATGTAACTATTTTTAAATAAGTTAGCAGAAGAAAGAAGAGATGTGCAGTGATATATTAAATGATTTAGGGATAATTACTATTAGCAGTGCTCTTTTTCATGTAGACTTGGATTATTGTATGAGGTCATTCGCTTTTACCCTAAGGAACTTCTGTAAGTATGTCCTGTAAGGTGATATGCATCTAACACATTATTTCAATTTTTGTTTGTCTGAGGAGAACACTGTCAAATTGTGAAGTATTACTGAGAGCAAAAGCTTAAATACTCCCTCATCCACTGAGGTTAACAAAGGAAATGTAACCATTTAGTGTGAGTTACCCTCACATACTAAACGCAGAAAAACAACCAAGAATCAAGATGGAAAGAACAGATGGGGACAGGTATTCTACAAACCAAAATTTTAGAAATGACCAATTTTGGGTAATAGCTGAATGCCATATGTGTATGTTGATGGCAGTGGAGGTCAGTAGGGAGAGGTGTTCATGGAGGTAGTCTCTATCCAGTAGGATGTACCTGGAGGAAGCAGTGGAATGTGGGCTCCCAGAACATATTAATGAAGGTGAGCAGGAGCTGACCACACTTATAGTAGCAGCAAGATCAGCAAACCAGTATCATTATTAAATTACTTCCAACTCTTTTCACCTGGTCAATAAGGGATTACATTTGTTTGTTTGTTTTATCTGTAAAAAAAAAAAGTCAGGCATTTAAATGGGATCATCACGATGCTACCAAGTCTGTATACCCACAAGGTACTACCCTGGGCTTCTTATTTTCATCTACCAAGTATTTTTATGAGTGTCTGAATGGTTTTCTGAGTCAATAAATCTAACCCATCAGACATGTATGTTGGACGGTAGGGAGTGAAAGGGGCATAAGAGAGAGGGGTTCATGAACACCTCCCAAGTTGCAGGCATAACCAATTGAGGAAATGAATATGACACTTATTGGAATTGGAACACTGAATAAGGAAATAAAAATCATATCAGGAGAAAAAAAGCTCTATCTACAAGCCATTTTGACTCTTTTGAGACTTGAATGGGATAATACATGCGAGGAGGTCTAATAAAAGTAGCATACAATACAAATATTAATGATGGTAGCAGTCAGGGGATTGCAATGCGTACAGAAATTTCAGCATCACTTCCATTACCTTCAACTATGTATTGAACATTGCCAAAATGTTTCTTGTTTTCTAGCATATGTTTTGGCCCTAAATATAAATGTTAATGTTAATTCTCTTTTACTCCCTGGCATCTCAATCTTCAGCTCTTTCTAATTTCACTCGGATAAACATAGCCAAGTATTTTCTTCCAAAATACATCTACACTACATCCAAGGGTTTTCCTACAGACAGATTCCCAGAACACCAAGCAAAAACTAAAAGTAGTAGTATAAACAAAAGCAACTTTATTTACAAAAACTCCACTTCAGATCTAACAGAGGAAGAGTGAGTCAACACTGCTCACCATCAACAGATGTTGTTAGAGGTCATAGTGGTTGTTTTTAAAATCTCTCAGTTGTTTTCAAACCTTAGTGTGCATAAGAATCACCTGGTAGGCTTACTAAACTGAAAATTCCTGGGACCCACCTCCAGAGAATCTGATTCAATGATTGGAATGAGTTACAGGAAATTGCATTTTTAGCATAATCCTAATATAATAGAGAAGTACTTTTGTCCATGGGTCACACATAAAATGTCCATTGATCATTAGCATTGGGTATGTTTGTTGTCTCTCTGCCTATTTTTGAAGATTGCAACTGTTAGTAAGAGGAAGCATACCATGATGCCTAATGTCACAGCTGGGTAAGAAAACCCCACCTTCCCTGAATATCTGTAGATTTCAGCCTCTTCCTGTTATTGCTTCCAAGGAATGCTCAGGAGTTGCCTATTTGCTCATACAGCTGCCTTACATAGAAAATAACTCAGAAATGTTTCTAACGAGGCAAATCTGGTGATCAGTTATTTTCAAAACATTTGAGAAACTGTTCACCAAGAAAATGTGCAGATTTAAGTCTGACTTAATGGGTTTTGTTCAGAGGAGTATCAGGGCCAACTTTTACATAACTGCTTAAGATTTCCTTCTGTGTCATTCAGCTCCGTCTCCTTGAAGAAGGTTCATATGGGAAAAAAGAAAGTGTTGTCCCAACCTTCATTTCCCCTTCTCTTATGTCTTGTTGGTGGAGAGATACGAAGGTTATAGCTATCAGAGAGTCACACACTTGGGATTGTGTGAAGAGGAACACAGTAGCTTTGGGGAATCACAAACTTTGGACATTTCTTCACAGGATATACATCCAAGCTGTGATGCTGGAGCTCTCCCATCCGGCAAAAATGAAGTAGAATGAACGTTTGAAAAATCGAAAGTAATGGAAAAATTATAATATTATAACCAAGTGGACTTTACAAAGAGCCTTTCATAATTCAACCTGTTAGTTGATGAGAAGCACTTCTAAATGTTATTAATTAGGCCCAGATTAATTTTCTTTCATCCTGTTTTGTTTCTAAGTTTCTTCTATATCAATAATTATGCCTGTAATTATAGTTTAGTGGTGATTTCCAAGGCAAGTGTAAGTATTTAGATAAGAGAATCTTGTAGGAATATCTTGTAGGGATATGGATGGAATGTTCTTAGGTGGATAGACAGATATATCTAAATAAGGATGTAGGTATATAGATATATGGACATATATAGTTTTATAGGTATATATCTGGATAAGGAAACACCCACACACACATATAATACATAGATATTATATATTATATAGATATATATAATGTATATGAATATATATTATATGTAATATATAGATTAATATGTAACATTAAATATTATATATTATATAAACATATGACGACTTGAGATAATGAAACTGCTATATGTAAGATATATATAGATATTATAAATATTAATATATAGAGACAATTATATGTGTGTGGGTGTATATGTTACATAATAAATATTATATATAGATATTAATACATAATTATCATACATATCTCTATATGATCTTGGACAAATATACAAAAATAACTATTTTGTTAGGTCATGGGTAGTACATCTAAAGCAATTACTTTAGTCCTAGAAATACAGTGGTTGCTCATTAATGGTAGTCATTTTTATTACAGTAATAGGAAACAAAAAATAAGCCTTTACAAGAGCTAACACTAGAATATATTGTTTCTAGCTTTGGTGGGATCTGAGCTTAAGAAGTATGAAGCAGTATAATATGTGTATTGTAAATAACCTTAAAGTAAAAACAGCAACAACCTCACCATTTTCTTGAGTGTGATGCTGTCCTTTGATGTACAGTGTAGTGTGTGTTAATATTGCAATGCTCCTTGCAAGGTGATGTGTGCCTTAGCTTCCTGGTGGCTATGGTGCACAGTTAATCCAAGTAGATTTCTGGAACAATGTATGCATGGTTGTCATTCTTAGTAATATAATAGTTAGCATCTTTACCTCAGCAGAAAAAGAAGAAATTTCTAGAGCCATGAGGGAACATTTGCAATCATTTCAAGAACACTGAGAAAGTAGCAAATAACTTTAGAGAAAGGTTTTAAGTTCCAAATACCTGTTTTATTATTATTATTTTAGTACCCTGTTATTGTAGATAATAAATATTTGATAAATAAATTAAATTCCCTGATTATATGATGATTTTGATTGCCTTTCTCTACCAAAATATTTCTAGGTGTTTACCATTCATCATGTCCTTTGGAGACTTCTGCTTCTAAGTGCTGAGAATATGTCAGTGGGAAAAAAAAAAAAAAAAACTAAAGCAGGCAAATACTCCAGTCTTCCTATGTTGGGGTGATCAGACCCAACACCAGGCCGTGGGGACTATGAAGTCTGGTAGAGTCAAAGGAAATGGGACAAGACGAGAGAAACTGGGACCAGGGGGCCAAGGCTAGTATGGAGGCTGAGAAGGCCCTGAGCTCTGGGATCCCACACTATTTATTGGTGATCAAATAAAGAAACAGGTGGTGAGGATATGGGGGTTGAAAGGAAGCAGCGTATCCTGCGAATGAGCTACAGCTGTGACGGTTTAGCATTTTCTTTGAAATATATGGCTTCTTGAGATAATGAAAATGCTAGAAGCAAGGAACCAGCAAGTCTAGACACAGTCCAGAGGCCATGAAGGGTTTTAGACCCTGGACCCCATATATGTTCCAAACCCTGCCTCAGCTTCTCTCCCAATACTCAGCTTTTCTCCCAACATCCTAGAGTTAACTGTCCACCTGGGGAGAGGTGAAAGGGGATTAAATGCATAGAAAAATAATAAATATGGTAAAGAATATGGTAGAATATGTTATTCCAGAAAGTGATCAGTATCATGGATGAAGAAAAAAGAAGAAAGTAGAGTTGGGTGAAGGGAGTCAAAGTATCAGGCTAGAGAAGGGTGAGGAAGGATGTGTTTCAATAAAGTGATTAGCATAGATTTCTCTGAAAAGGTGACATCTAAGCTAGGAGTTGAAAGAGATGAAGCAATTCACTATCATGTACCTGGGGAAAGATGTTCTAGGAAGAGTAGGCAGCCAGGGCACAGGCCCGACAGTGGAGGGGTACCTGGTGCTCCAGAAATGGTCACGAGGCCAGCATGGCTGGAGCAGAGTGGGGCAGGGCAGAGTAGGACTATGGTGTGGAGTGTGTAGGGTCTTGTAGGTCTGCGAGGGCAGGGTTAGGGAGAGCTTTTTCTTCACAGTGAACATTGTATTTACACTGAGGGCCAGGGGGAGCCTGTTGAAATATCTGGTATGAACTGGTTAACCTTTTGAGGTATCTCTCTGGCTGCTCTGTTGAGAATGGATTGTAAGAGGCCCAGGGTGGACACAGAGTGAACACAGAGTGACTGGTTATGAAGCCACTGTAGTGTTCCAGGTAAGACACAGTGGGTACTCACGTCTCATGGTGGCAGTGGGACTGGTAGGAAGTGGCCAGCATCTTTGCCTCTGGCTCTGATGGAGAAGCTTTTATAAGAGTAACTAGCATGCCTGGAACACTGTAAAAAGTTGCAAAATTGAAACAGCAACAACAGCCTTCTGAAGATGATAGAGAACAGCCAAGATATCTGTAACTTGAGTGGCCAAGATGCCGTGAGAGGGGGAAATGGCATTGAGGTGACCCCAACATCACCCATCGCTTCTCTCATTCAGACACCAAGTTCTAAGGGGCACAAGCCTCCAAAGACCAAATGAAAGCAGTGGTGGAGACCTCCAGCAAGCTTACAGATTAGGGGAGACAAAGTTGAAATGTAGAGCTACCAAGGCGGCCTGGATTTAGGAGGAGCCAAACCTGTAGGAAAGGTAACCATGGACAGGTGAGCCTGAAATTCCCTATTTGTAGGCTGGATGAGAGGGAGGGAATATGGTGCAGGTGAGAGGCCAGGAAGTCAAGCAAAGCAGTCACCAAGCATCCACCGGAATGCAAACACTGGAAATTAAGGCAAGACCAAGAGAAAGGCGCTGCAAACACTGACAAGCTTTCAGGTAAGGCTCCCAATGTATTATTTTCTAGGAGAGAAAGCAAACTAGAA
The DNA here is from genome assembly GCF_024542745.1 of Macaca thibetana thibetana. NCBI lineage: Eukaryota > Metazoa > Chordata > Mammalia > Primates > Cercopithecidae > Macaca > Macaca thibetana. The sequence continues at coordinate 2,759,907 of NC_065594.1, forward strand.
AAAGTTTATCCTTCACTGAGACAGAAAGCGCATTGGAAACCTCTTCATTCCAGAAAGGATCAAGTCGATCTGTACCTAGTGTAACAATCTTCCAGATAAAGGGAAATAGTTCCTAGATGAAGTTAATATGTTTCAGAGATACTGTCATAACAAGCAAATGTTTTTTCAGAGGTATTGTAACAAGCAACAGTTTTCATTCAGTGATTTACTATCAGGCTTTGAAAAAATATAGAACCAGGTGACCAAACACCAAGAGAAAAAATAGAAAATAGTAACAACTCCACAGATAATAAAGAGCCATCAGATTCATATGTTTAAATCAGTAAATGGTAAGACGGACATTTTCACCAGAAAATAAGAGTCTGTGAAACAGAATTAAATGGATATCCTAAAGCTGTAAAGTAACTGAAATTAGCAACTCAATAAAGTTTCAACAGCAGGTCAAACGCAGGAGAGTGGGTTAGTGAGCTGGAGGACAGATCTGTAGAAAATATCCTTATTTGAAACAGAAAGAAATATTTACAAAAAGAGAAAAACGGTATGGAAAACGAAGGAGATTTTGAAAGATATAAAATGTGTACAATTGGTGTTCTAAACAGAAAAGAGGGGCATGGGGTGGAAGCAGTATTTGAGGACATAATGGCTGAGAATTCTCCAAACAAAGGACCGAAGTTAAAGATTAAAGAAAAACTACGGACCACAAGCAAATTAAATTATGAAGAACAAAATGAACAACTGCACATTTAGCAGCATAGTAAAACTGCTAAACGCCAAAGAAGAAAGTTTTCAAGGCAGCCAAGGGAAAATAGGCACAGTATCTTAAAAAGAGCAACAGTGATGCCCAGAACTGAATTCTTAACAGAAATTATCTGAGCACAAAGAAAATGCAATAACAACTTTAACATGCTAAAAGAAAATAATTGCCAATCCAGAATCCTTGACTTAGCAAAAACAATCCTTTGAAAATAAAGATCTTTATAAACAGAAACTGAGAGGATTTATTGGCAGGAAATATGCAATGAAAGAAATAGGGAGTTCTTCACACAATAGGAAAATCCTGAAAACCTGGAAGGAACAAAGAATTTAAAAGTGATGATATGGGTAAATCTAAATAACTATTTTCCCTGTGTAACAATGTTAATAATGTCATATGCTTCAAAATATATGTAGAAGGAAAGTTCCTGACACTAATAATAGCAAAAATAGGGTGAGGCTAGTAAAATTCAATCTTTGTATTGATGAAGAAGTGATGGAAAGTATCTGTTTATAGAGAGGCCCTAATCAGTCAAGAATTTATATTGAAACCCCTAAGGCAATAATAATGATAATGATGAAAGGCTATATTACTAATAAACTAATGAAAAAGAAATAAAAATAGACTCATAAATGTTTCATTAAACTTAAATAATTCCAGAAAGGTACAAATGAACCAGGGAAGACACACTGTAAATAGTGCATAGATTTAATGTCAAATATGTCAGTAAATGTTTCCATTAAAAAAACACAGATTCAGGATTTTTAAAAATCTCAAACATACAGTGTTTTAAAGAGATATGCCTTAAATGTAAGGGCAGAGAGGTTAAAAGTAAAAAGACGTAAATGATTTAACATGTAAAACTAATGAAACAAACTGTGATAGCTCTACTGGCATCAGACAGAGCAGACTTGAAGGCAATGCTCATTGTTAGAGGCAAAGATATTTCCTAATGATAAAATGGCTAGTCCACTAGAAAGATAGAATTGTGAATTTGTTGGCAGCTAATAGAATAACATTAAAATACATAAAACTAAAAGCTGAAAGAACTGAAAGGAAACACAGACAAGTCCGCACTGACAGTGAAACACTAATAGCCCACTCTCAATAACCAATAGAAACACTAAAAAGAAAAAAAAATGATGCATGGAATATTTAAACATCATGCTTTACAAATTTGGCCTGATTGGCGTATGCAGATCACTGCACTTAGCTTTTCGAGTGCACGTGGCCTGGACCATAAGGAAATATTACCAAATTTCCCATCATTCAAATCGTACAGTGTAGTCTCTGCTACAGTGGAACTAAACTAGATGTAAATAACAAAATTGAGACTCATGAATTAACCATAAACAAATATCATCCAATGCTATATAAAAATGTCAACATCAAAGAACTTGAGGAAAGAAGTAGAAAAAAAATGACCTCAGAAGTGAGGACAGAACTGGAGGTGGCAGGAAGGCCAGTGCCTGTCTAGCACGCATGAGGGATTCTTATTTCCCTTCTTCTCACTGAGCACTGTGTACCCAGGACTGAACGTGCCAGAGAGAGGCCCCCTTTTCTAATGTGTACAAAGGCACGTAGAGGTGACTTCTAAAACCTCAAAGGAAAACAGGATAACACAGGTTATTTTTAAAGTGTTCTTAAAGCATCAAAGCTAACCGGGTCGAAGACAAAAGGATCAGAAAATATTGTTCTGATGAGCCCTTGTGAGTGAACTGAGGGTGTTTTCTGCCACTGGTAGAGCTTTCAACCAAACAAACAAACAGTGGGGACACTACCCTGCAACAATACGACTGACGATAATAAATATTTGTATGTATCTGTATGCAACTAAAAGAAGTGGGGTGATGAAGGAAAAGATGACCGTGTTATACTGAAAAACCAGAAAAGTTACAACAAACAAAAATAAGGAGGTAGAAAGATATTGAGAAGTAGAGATGGTCTCATCTCTAAAGCTGAGTGATAAAGATCATAGATCATATAATGCAGAAGTCAGTAACAGAAGTAAAAGGGTAGACACTGAAAGAGATTGTGTGTGTGTGCGCGTGTGTGTGTGTGTGTGTGTGTATATGCACATTTTTTCCGAGACAGAGTCTCACTCTGTGGCCCAGGCTGGAGTGCAGTGGTGCAATCTCGGCTCACTGCAATCTCCCCGTCCCGGGTTCAAATGATTCTCTTGCCTCAGCGTTGCGAGTAGCTGGGATTACAGGTGCGCACCAGTTGGCCAGGCTGGTCTCAAACTCCTGACCTCAGGTGATCTGCCTGCCTTGGCCTCCCAAAGTGCTGGGACTACAGGCGGGAGCCAGCGTGGCCCGCGAGATGTTATTTTTGTGTAAAATTAGCTGATAGAGGACAGGAGGAGGAGAAGGAATATGGAATGTGGTACTTTTAGAAATGCTTATAGTTCAGAAAAAGCATAACTAAAAATATTTTATATAATATAAATGTAATAGGAGTTACCGCTAGAACAAAAATATCGACTTTCCAAAATATCAAGACCATAAAGAAAAAAATCAAAGAGAAGAAACAGATCACATTATAAAATGGTATAAAATAAATTCAATGTTTGATAGCAGCGTAGAACAATACTTAAAAAAAAAATTGGGCCAGGTGCGGTGGCTCACGCCTGTAATCCCAGCACTTTGGGAGGCTGAGGCAGGCAGATCACAAGGTCAGGAGATGGAGACCATCCTGGCTAATATGGTGAAACCCCGTCTCTACTGAAAAATACAACAAATTAGCCAGGCGTAGTGGCGGGCACCTGTAGTCCCAGTTACTCGGGAGGCTGAGGCAGGAGAACGGTATGAACCCGGGAGGTGCCATCGTGCCACTGCACTCCAGCCTGGGCGATAGAGTGAAGACTCTGTCTCAAAAAAAAAAAAAAAAAAAAAAAAAAATTGGACTTGTACGATGAAAACCCTGAGTGCCCCGTCTTCACCGCCACATACTATACACATGTAAAAATTTCTCAAGTACCCCATCAATTTTGGCAAATTTTTAAAAGGCTACAAACAGACATCTAAAACAAAAACACAACAGTAATGGCCATAATATACATAAGCTAAAGAAGCCACGTCCACATGTTAAAGAAAATGGATTTTTAATGAGTAATTTTGTAAATCAAAGTTATTAGAAAGATTGAAAATGAAAAGATGGGCAAAGTTACACAAGACAAATGCAATAGAAACAAAGCGGGTCGGGTGCAGTGGCTCAGGCCTGTAATCCCAGCACTTTGGGAGGCTGAGGCGGGCAGATCTCCTGAGGTCAGGAGTTCAAGACCAGCCTGGCCAACGTGGTGAAACACCGTCTCAACTAAACATGCAAAAATTAGTTGGGTGTGGTGGCGCATGCCTGTAATCCCAGCTATTCGGTAGGCTGGGGCAGGAGAATCGCTTGAACCTGGGAAACGGAGCTTGCAGTGAGCTGAGATCGCGCCATCGCACTCCAGCCTGGGCGACAGAGCGAGACTCCATCTCAAAAAAAAAAACAAAAAAACAAAAAAAAAAACACACACACAACAAAAAGAACAAAGCAGAGGTGTGTCATCTTACTAAGTAACCTGGTGAAATGCAGGTTACACACACAGTAGAAAGAGAAAAAAAGAGTGGAATTTTTAATGCTGAAGGGTGAAATTCAAATGAGGATATGAGAATAAGCCATATATCACAAAATATAAAAATGTTTAAAAACAAAACTGTAGGTGATACCAGGAGAATCAGATGGAACACATTAGCAGTGCAAGATTTAAATACAGTTTCTCAGCCTGCGGCAAATCATGAGGAAATAAAAGTAAGGCTAGAGAAGATGGTGAAGATAATTTTAAAAGTAGCAGTTTTCCACCTATCCATCTATTTGTGGTGAGCCCTTTAAAACGATCCCCAACATTCCCACATCTTGGTCTATAAGTGTCTTTCTGGAACCCCTGCTGCTGAGTACCCACAGAATCTGTGACCTAATTCTCACCAATAGAATATGGGATAGGTTGCCAGGCACGGTGACTCACGCCTGTAGTCCCAGCACATTGGGAGGCCAAGGCGGGCGGGTTACTTGAGGTCAGGAGTTTGAGACCAGCATGGTGAAACCCCAACTCTACTAAAAATACAAAAATTAGCTGGACATGTTGGTGCACACCTGTAATCCCAGCTATTCCAGAGGCTGAGACATGAGAATCACTTGAACCCAGGAGGCAGAGGTTGCAGTGAGCCGAGATCGTGCCACTGCACTCCAGCCTGGGCAACAGAACAATACTCCTTCTCAAAAAAAAAAAGAAAGGAAAAAAAAAAGAATATGATGTAGATGAGGGCTGTCACTTCCTTGATTATGTTATGATACGTTAGGCCAGTTTAGGAGACCAGAGTCAGAGATTCTGTCTTTTTTTTTTTTTTTTTTTTTTTTTATTGAGACAGAGTCTCACTCTGTCGCCCAGGCTGGAGTGCAGTGGCATGATCTTGGCTCACTGCAAGCTCCGCCTCCCGGGTTCACGCCATTCTCCTGCCTCAGCCTCCCGAGTAGCTGGGACTACAGGCGCCGCCACCATGCCCAGATAGTTTTTTTTGTATTTTTTAGTAGAGATGGGGTTTCACTGTGTTAGGCAGGATGGTCTCGATCTCTTGACCTTGTGATCCACCCGCCTCGGCCTCCCAAAGTGCTGGGATTACAGGCGTGAGCCACTGCGCCCGGCCTTACCAGAGCCAATTCTCTATTGGTTTGTTGGCTTGAAGTAAAGGCCCAAGTTGAGGAAATCTAAGTGATAAGCAATAAATACATGTATGTATCTACGGTGTACTCTATCTAGGACCTGGAGAAAGGCTTTAGGGCCTAGGGGTGGCCTTTAGGTCCAGGAAGGAAGGCTCTAGGATTTGGGGATATCCTCTAAGACCTGAAAGAGGCCTCTGAGACCTATAGGTGGACTTTGGGACATTGCGGGAGGCCTCTAATATCTGGAAGAGGCTCTTGGGCCTCAGGGAGGCTCCTGTGAGCACCATCTGGGACCTACCTGTGACCCCTAAAACCTGGGGGCTTCCTTTAGGACCTGGGAGAGGCCTCCAGGATGTTGAGAAGGCCCCTGGGACCTGAGGGAGGCCTCTGGGACCTGGAGTGTACTCTAGAAAATAGGGGAGGCCTCCAGAACCTGAGGGAGGCCTTTAGGACTTGGGAGGGGCCTCTGGAACTTGGAGTGTACTCTCAGACCTGGGAGAGGCCTCTAGGATTTGGGGGTGGCTTCTAGGCTCTGGAGGACCTTGACAACCTAGAGTGCACTCTAGGACCTATTTGTAGCTTCTAGGACCTGGGACGCCCCTCCAACCCACAGCCAGCAAAAATCCTGGGTGCTAAGCTAGGGATTGAATTCTGCGGACAAGGGAAGTGAGCCTGGAAATAGATTCTTCCCCCAAGAAAAGGCTCCCAGGGAGAACACCGCTTGGCTTACACCTTGATTACAGTCTTAGCAAAGGATCCGGCGAACCTGGGCCTGATCCGTAGAAAATACGAGATCATAAATGTGAGTTGTTTTAGGCTACTAGATTTGTAGTCATGTTTTACAAAGCAATAGAAAACTCACATGCTAGCTGTTTATTTCTACATACATTCAAAGGAGTGAGTCCAACATGAGAGTTAACAAAATGGGATATATAATGAGCAAGAATAAAACAATAAATTCAAAAAATATAAGTAGCATTGAAACAATTATCTGATCACGATGCCATAAAACCGAGAGGGTAAAATAAGAAAACAAAAGGCCATTCCTCCTATAAGCTAAAAAAAAAAAAAAAAAAAAAAAAAAAAAAAAACCTTTCTGAAATACCTTTGCTTACAATATAAGCCTGAGATAAATTGCTAATCGTTTTGAGCAAAATGGAATTTATTCCAAGAATGTGTGTGGTCTAGTATTAAGAAATCTATTAATATCATTTAGTATATTGATAGAACTAAGAAAAATATTACCATAATATTACCATTCCTTATTTTTTGTATTTATTAACAAAATAGATACCAGTGAATACTTTCTTAACATGATGAAATACATGGACTCCAGCCAAAGAAAGGCCAGCACCTTATTAAATGGGTCTGCAAAAGGGAAAGGAAGGGAAGGAAGGGAAAGGAAGGGAAGGAAGGGAAAGGAAGGGAAGGAAGGGAAGGGAAAGGAAACTGAAGGACACAGGAAAGGGAAAGAGTAAGAAAAGGGAAGGAGAAGGGAAAGGGAGGGAAAAAGGAAAGGAAAGGAAAAAAGAAAAGGAAAGGAAGAAAAACAAAGTAAGCAAGCTGCCCTTTCCCCACCACAAATGAACATCGCGTTAGACACATTTCTCAGTTCAATGGGAGAAAATAGAGATAACTGGGTGCTATGTCTCATGCCTGTAATCCTAGAGCTTTGGGAGGCTGAGGTGGGAGGATTGCTTGAGGCCAGGAGTTTAAGATCGGACTAGGCAACAAAAAGCTAGACCTCATCTGTACAAAAAATAAAAAATAGCAGGGCATGGTGGCACCTGTAGTTTTGTCTATTCAGGAAGCCGAGGCAGGAGGTGGGAACTTCTGGCTTGAGCCCAGAAGTTCAAAGCTGCGATGAGCTGTGCTGGCTCCACTGCACTCCTGCCTGGGCAACAGAAGGAGATCCTGTCTCTAAAAAGGAAAGGAAGAAAGGAAGGAAAGAAAAGAAAGAAAGAATTAAAACTAAGAGATATACCTAAATAACCCAATAGAATGAATTAAAATTTTGTATAATCAGTAAGACAACTCAGAATATACACTGAATGAATGGAAAGCTACATCATGGTTTTGTATAGGAAATCTCATCGTAAGTATGTCAGTTCTCTCTAAACAAATTTGTAAGTTTAATGCCATCCCCCCAAAAATACCAGTAGCATTGTTTCTACAATTTGACGAGCTAATTCTAGAAATCATAGAGAAAAATCACCAAACACAAATAACCAGGTAAACTCTAAAAATGAAAAGTTAGGAAAGTGAGATTTTTTTTCTAGTTATTTTAGCATATAAAACCTTCATAATAAATTCAGTAAGATACTGTTGTGTTATAGGCAAATAAAATTGCTAAGGGAACAGTTTAGTGTTTTAAAATAGACACAAATACACAACGGAATTTAATGTACAATGAAGGAAGGATTTCGAATCAGCACAAACAATAACAGATGTTCAAATAAATAGAATAGGAACGACTGTGAAGATATCCAAAAAAGGTAAAGCTGCATTCACAGACAATAGCAAACACCAAGATGATCAAGGATTTAAATATAAAACAAAAAATTCAAACTAGCAAGGTACAAAACTAAAAAACAAAGTGAATTCCTTTATAGTCTTTAAGTGGGAAAGGCTTTTGTGACTTTGATTCAGAACTCAGAAGTCATAAGCTAAAAGAGTGATAAAAATGAATCATTTAAAAATTCACAAGTGAAGTGAAAAGGGAGATGAAAAACTAGGAAAACTGTTGGCCATTTATATCACAGTCAAAGAGCCAACATCCTTGATATACAAAGAGCTCAAAGAACTTTAGAAGAAACAGACTGACCACAGTAGAACCATCGCAATGACTAGAAAATTAAAAAAAAAATATAAACAGTTTATAAACATATAAAAATTCTCAGTTTTACTCATTGAAAGATAAATGCAAAATACAACTAAATAGAATTAAACTAAAACACCATTTTTTATCAGGCAGATAGGCAACAAAATCCAAAGATTGGTAACACAGTGTTAGTAAGTTGTGATCAAAATAAGCACTGTCACCCTTTGCTGATTGGATTGTAATTGTTGTAACCATTATGGAGGACGATTTGCAGTATCTACTAAAATTATATATACACTTACCCCTTTGACATAATAATGCAATTTCTGGAAATTTATGACATTCTTCATTGTGACATTGTTTAGAAGAGCAAAATATGGGACCTAACCTGTGAATACATCAAGAGAGTTTAATGAAATATGGTAAAAAGGAGAAATATCTTTTATGATACAGAATAATCCCCAAAAGTGTGGTTAGCTAAAAACAGATGCAGAATGCTAAATAAAGCATTCTATCATTTCTGTAAAAGAAAGGGACGGAGGATAATAAAAGAGTGCATATTTTCTCCATTTGCATAAGAATCTGAGGAAGGATTAGGGTTGCCAGACAAAATATAGGACGCATAGTTAAATTTGAATGTCAAACAATGACTTTTAAATATATGTATGTCTCTTGCAATATTTTGGAAATACTTAAAAAGCATTAATTATTTATCTGAAAATTAAACTTAATCAGGAGTCCTATGTTTTTATTTGTTAAACTAATACACCCAAGTAACTTGTAACAGGGTTTAGCTGTGTGGGTGTAGAAAATAGAGTCCTCAAGGGCAACATGAGACAGGGCTGGATGGTGAGTTTTTCCTGTATGCATTTTATGCTTTCTGAATTTTAGAAGATGTAATTGCATTACCTATTAAAATAATGTAAAGACATAAAAACAAATATGAATAAAGTTAAATATTCCTATAAGTGGACTACTAGAAACCATGTATCATTCATGGAGATTTCTCTTTTATATTCTGTTTTTAGTGAAACCAGACTCCATCTATCCCGTTATAATTTGAAAATATAAATGTCTGCAATTCAGTGAAAGCTGAAACATTCTGTGATTTTTATGTTTTTTAAAGTATCCTAACTGCACCTATCCTTCTTGTTGCCACTATTTCAACAGTGAAAAAAAAAAAAAATCAAACATCTGAGGTTTAGGATTGAGAATGGAAGTGTCATAAAGTATTATTCTTGAGAAAGCAGGCTCAGCCAGGTTTTTGAAATCTTCCCAAATTTTCTCAGCCTTTTGACAGCTTCTCAGATAACTCAAATGGCCACTCAGACATGTTGCTGTAGCAAGTACCAGCTGGGGAAAAAAAAAAAATCAAAGGAAGAGTGTACCTTGGGAACTTGTTAGTATGGTGGGCCTCACACCTGGTAGACGCGCGTGCGCACACACACACACACACACACACACACACACACACACACACATAAATACATGCGCAGATGAGCCAATGTAGAGAAGTAATTTAGGGTTTTCTTGGTGGTTAAAAACATGGGTTCTTATAATATATATATATAACTCAAATGATGAGGACAGTTTTTAAAAATTAAACAACTCTGCCTAGCTATGGTCTCTAATAAGAATTTTTTAAAAAATCATAAAATTACACAATGAGATATTGATGTTTTGACATAAATATTCTTATTGAGTTACCTATTTTAAAATTAATTTTCCCCCTTTTTTATGTAGGAAATATGACAAAATACACAAAGTGAAATCCCGGGCTCCTGAATTTTAATACATCTTAAAAAATTTTTTTTCTCTTACTTTTTTAATGTAAGTAAATGACTTGTTTGGGGTTCAAGTAATATGAATGGGAAGGTATATTTTAAAAGGCAAACAATTTCTGAAGATATCATTGCTTGGAAAAATTGTAGGGCAGCCAAGGTAGAGTTTTTCACTGTCATTTTGAAAGTCGAATTTATAAAAATGTCCTCAGCCATGGTCATAATCAGCTGAGAGATTCCCACCCTCCCACCCATGCCAGCTGGCTCGTGTAGCCACAGATTTTTTTGGCAAATGGTCAAATACAACACACATTTTAAGCAGCTGGATTAACCTAACAGCCCTTTCATCTGTTTTACAGAGATAGAAGCCTGCTATTTAATTACAATCTAATTGGAAAATACATGTCCATGTATTCCTAATCAATAGGATTAATATATAAAAATGTAACTTTGAAATTCCAAATAAACATTGTTATTAAAAGTTCCTGAAGTTTATAATTTTCTCCTTTTTTTTATTTTTTGGCTATCATTTTATATGAAGAACACATAAAAGTCAACTGTTATCCTCCTGTATTAATGGACTGTCCTTTAATGTAAGAATCAAAATAACAACACAACACAGAATATAAATTTTTTATAATAAGATATGGGGATTCTTAGCTTAGGATGCGGGGTTTTGTGTGTGTGTGTGTGTGTGCGCGCGCGTGTGTGTGTGTGTGTGTGTGTGTTTTGTTTTGTTTTTTCCTGTCTGCGATTATAATCAAAACAGTATTGGCCTTTCTTAACATTTTAGTCTCCATCAGGATGATATTTGCAGTGTTCTAAATGAGAACCATATGCTCTTCCCTAACCTATTTAACTGTGGTAGCCAGATGTTTGAATAAATTGTGAAGGACAGCTCTACCAGTTTACTCTAACAGTTAAGCATAAAGCTGACCACTACCAGCTCTCACACTCTGTCCTCGCCTTAAGTAACAGGAAAAACAAAAGGGTCTAAATTTTGTAACGTATGTGACTGTGCCTCATTATTTTGATCAATGTTAAATGGTGACACACTTTCAGTGAAACAAACAAAAATATCTTTTAAAAAATGTATAGGGTTCAAATGTATTATAAAAACTAGTATCCTGGTTGCAATTATACTAAAGTAATGGTGAAATTCATAGTAGTTTTATTATCAGCTATAGTCATAATTTTTCAGTGGACATTCTTTTTTTTTTTTTTTTTGAGACGGAGTCTCGCTCTGTCGCCCAGGCTGGAGTGCAGTGGCCGCATCTCAGCTCACTGCAAGCTCCGCCTCCTGGGTTCATGCCATTCTCCTGCCTCAGCCTCGGAAGTAGCTGGGACTACATGCGCCCGCCACCTCGCCCGGCTAGTTTTTTGTATCTTTTAGTAGAGACGGGGTTTCACCGTATTAGCCAGGCTGGTCTCGATCTCCTGACCTTGTGATCCGCCCGTCTCGGCCTCCCAAAGTGCTGGGATTACAGGATTGAGCCACCGCGCCCAGCCCTGGACATTCTTTTGATTCTGCACATTTATTATAGTAACGTATTCCTTAATGTTAAAGACTTTTGCTGTCATGGCCATACCAAGCAGATAAAACAGACTAGATACTATCTTTTGAAACAAATGTTTTAAAGTATCCAATTCACTATGTAAGGTATCTGGAGTGACACTCTTTTCTACATATTAATAATTGGTTTACTTGAAACTGTAACTAATTGTAACTAGTTACTTATTACTGTTTTGAGGGAAAATTCACATATTTAGCATACACTTTTACAATAAACACAGAAGCAAATACCCTTTTATATGTACTTATAAATATTTCTGGACAAGTAAGCTAAATCTCTTACAATGATTTCAGATTAAAACATAACAGCAACAAAAATATGTGTCTATTCAAAGAATGAAGAGAAATAGAAATTGTAATTAGGTGGAATAATACAAAATCTTTTAAATTGGGAAAACATCTTTGAATGGAATTCTTTAGAGGAAGAACAATATCATACAGTCTGTATGCAATATGTAATATATAAAAGTCAGTTATATGTGATGTGGTGTAACGTTATATGAAGGTAGAATGTGGCAAGCTAAAATTACATTTGAAGGATGAAACCGCTGAAAATGACATGAAGATATAAAAAGTTAATAAGATAAGATGGATGCCAAAAATATTCAAGGAAAAAAAGCTAAGGGAAAATAAGAAAAAAAGAATAAAGTATTATAGAACTAGTAGAAAACAAATAGCAAGATGATAAATTTAAAGCCAACCATGTTGAAAAACATATTAAATGTAAATGGCCAGACACTATAATTAAAAAGCAGAGATTGTCAGAATGAATAAAAAAACAGGCTCTAACCATATGCTGTCTATAAAAATTAAAAAAAAAAACATTTTAAATATACAAACCTAGATTATGATGAGTCAGATAATGTCAGAAGATATATCATACAAACACCAATCAAATAAAAGCTAAGGTGGCTACATAAATGTCATAAAAGTTAGTTTTAGAAAAGCAGATATTGGCCGGGCGTGGTGGCTCAAGCCTGTAATCCCAGCACTTTGGGAGGCCGAGACGGGCGGATCACGAGGTCAGGAGATCGAGACCATCCTGGCTAACACGATGAAACCCCGTCTCTACTAAAAGATACAAAAAACTAGCCGGGCGAGGTGGCGGGCGCCTGTAGTCCCAGCTACTCCGGAGGCTGAGGCAGGAGAATGGCATGAACCCAGGAGGCGGAGCTGGCAGTGAGCCGAGATCCGGCAACTGCACTCCAGCCTGGGCGACAGAGCAAGACTCCGTCTCAAAAAAACAAAACAAAAAAAACAACAACAAAAAAAAGAAAAGCAGATATTATCAGGATGAAAATCGATATAAGTATAAACGTGTCAATTTGTGAAGAAAATAAATGTGAAAGAAGATAAAAAACACATTCAAAGCACCTGCAACAAAACTGATAGAACTTAGAGTATGTATAGAAAAAAAATGTGTAAATTTTCACACATTTCTGGGTTTTTTAAATTATTATTATACTTTAAGTTCTGAGATACATGTGCAGAACGTGCAGGTTTGTTACATAGGTATACACATGCCAGGGTGGTTTGCTGCACCCATCAACCCATCATCTGCATTAGTTATTTCTCCTAATGCTATCCCTCCCCCAGCCTGCAAGCCCCCAACAGGCCCTGGTGTGTGATGTTCCCCTCCCTGTATCCATGTGTTCTCATTTTTCAACAACCACTTATGAGTGAGAACATGTGGTGTTTGGTTTTCTGTTCCTGTGTTAGTTTGCTGAGAATGATGGTTTCCAGCTTCATCCATGTCCCTGCAAAGGACATGAACTCATCCTTTTTTATGACTGCATAGTATTCATGAGTATATGTGCCACATTTTCTTTATCCAGTCTATCATTGATGGGCATTTGGGTTGGTTCCAAGTCTTTGCTGTTGTGAATAGTGCTGCAGTAAACATACGTGTGCATGTGTCGTTACAGTAGAATGATTTATAATCCTTTGGGTATATACACAGTGATGGGATTGCTGGGTCAAATGGTATTTCTGGTTCTTGATCCCTGAGGAATCGCCACACTGTCTTCCACAATGGTTGAACTAATTTACACTCCTACCAACAGTGTAAAAGCATTCCTATTTCTCCACATCCTTTCCAGCATCTGTTGTTTCCTGACTATTTAATGATGGCCATTCTAACTGGTGTGAGATAGTATGTCATTGTGGTTTTGATTTGCATTTCTCTAGTGACCAGTGATGATGAGCTTTTTCTCATATGTTTGTTGGCTGATAAATGTCGTCTTTTGAGAAGTGTCTATTCATATCCTTGACCCACTTTTTGATGGGGTTGTTTGGTTTTATTCTTGTAAATTTGTTTAAGTTCCTTGTAGATTCTGGATATTAGCCCTTTGTCAGATGAATAGATTGCAAAAATTTTCTCCTATTCTGTAGGTTACGTGTTCACTATGATAGTTTCTTTTGCTGTGCAGAAGCTCTTTAATTTACTTAGATCCCATTTGTCAATTTTGGCTTTTGTTGCAATTGCTTTTGGTGTTTTAGTCATGAAGTTTTTGCCCATGCTTATGTCCTGAATGATATTGCCTAGGTTTTCTTCAAGGATTTTTATTGTTTTAGGGTTTACGTTTAAGTCTTTAATTCATCTTGAGTTAATTTCTGCATAAGGTGTAAGGAAGAGGTCCAGTTTCAGTTTTCTGCATATGGTTAGCCAGTTTTCTCAACATCATTTATTAAATAGGGAATCCTTTCCCCATTGCTTGTTTTTGTCAGGTTTGTCAAAGATCAGATGGTTGTAGATGTGTGGCATTATTTCTGCGGCCTCTGTTCTGTTCCATTGGTCTATATATCTGTTTTGGTACCAGTACCATGCTGTTTTGGTTACTGTAGCCTTGTAGTACCGTTTGAAAGTATATTTTCACACATTTCTTAAGTGAAAGTAGAAAATATTTTGAAATAAAATAAGGTAAAAGCAAAACACAGCAAAAATTTGTGAGATGCTGCTAAGTATACATTTAGTGGGAAAGATCTAATATTAAAGCTGGAATCTTTTACCTTAAGAACCTAGAATAAGTAATCCCAGCACTTTGGGAGGCCGAGACGGGCGGATCACGAGGTCAGGAGATCGAGACCATCCTGGCCAACACAATGAAACCCCGTCTCCACTAAAAATACAAAAAAATTAGCCGGGCGTGGTGGCGGCGCCTGTGGTCCCAGCTACTCGGGAGGCTGAGGCAGGAGAATGGCGGAAGCCCGGGAGGCGGAGCTTGCAGTGAGCCGAGATCGCGCCACTGCACTCCAGCCTGGGCGACAGAGCGAGACTCCACCTCAAAAAAAAAAAAAAAAAGGAACCTAGAATAAGCATAGTAATATAAACCCAAATAAATAGAATAATAAATACATATACAGAAATCAATACAACAGAGAAAATTTATAGAACCAAAAGCTGTTTCTTTTAAAGGTCCATTAAATC
Organism: Macaca thibetana thibetana; assembly: GCF_024542745.1. NCBI lineage: Eukaryota > Metazoa > Chordata > Mammalia > Primates > Cercopithecidae > Macaca > Macaca thibetana. The sequence goes on from NC_065594.1 coordinate 2,774,964, forward strand.
AATAGAATTGATCAAGAAAACAAGAGACATAAAACAAAGTATCAACATCTTATAGATTTTATGCCAATGAATTTGATAATTTAAATGAGTAAATTCCTTGAAAGATACAAATTACTTAAGTTGATGAAAGGAGTAATAGAAATCTAAATAGGCCTGTGCCCATCAATGAGGTTAAATTCATAAATAAAAGCCATACATAAAGAAAATTCCAGACCCAAGCAGCTTCAATGGCAAATTCTACCAAAACATATACGCAAGAAATTTTTTTAAAACCCTTATAAGTTCTTTCAGAATATGAGAAGAATGGAATACATTTCAAAAGTCATTTTACGAGATCACCATTACTTAGATAGTAAAACCAAGGGAACTTACAAGAGAATAGTACAGACCAAAAGTGTTCATGAACATATATGAAATATCCTGAATAAAATGTTAGTAAAACCAATCCAGTAGTTACCAAAAAGCGAAGCTATATTACTCTAATGTTGCTTATATGTTATATGATTGCACAGTTTTAACGTTTCAAAATAAGTCACATGACTATATAAGCAGGTGAATATATGTATTCAGCTCAATATGTGCAAAACACAAGGTTTTGATGTATATCCAACATAGATCATTTTAAAAAAAAAAAAAAAAACCACAGGTGAAACCTTGTCTCTACTAAAAATACAAAAAATAGTACCACGGTTTCCTGATGGCTCTGTTTATTCCTTTGCAGTCTTGATTCTTTTCTTCTCCCTATTAGTGTTTTTTATTTCTGTATTATCAAGGTTACTGGTCTTTACTTTTGCTTTCAAACTCAAACTGATAATAACCCAATTATGTATATTTTTGAATTCTAATGCTGTATTTTTATCTCTAGATACTATATATCTTTTGTTTTTTGGACAGAGTCCGACTCTGTCGCCCAGGCTGGAGTGCAGTGGCATGATCTCGGCTCACTGCAAGCTCCACCTCCCAGGTTCACGCCATTGTCCTGCCTCATCCTCCTGAGTAACTGGGACTATAGGCACCCGCTACCACGCCTGGCTGATTTTGTTTTTGTATTTTTAGTAGAGACGGGGTTTCACTGTGTTAGCTAGGATGGTCTCGATCTCCTGACCTCGTGATCCACCCGCCTCGGCCTCCCAAAGTGCTGGGATTACAGGCGTGTGCCACCACGCCCGGCCCAACTGATTCATTTTTAAAGTAATAAAGCTACAATTCTAAAACCATTAAAATTCAATAATTTAGTTTCTGTGTAATTCAGAACAATCTCCATTTACTCACAAATTCATAAATTATGATTTGTATTTTTGAAAAGTAACATTATGCTTTGCTAATGATAACAACATGTCCCTTCCCATTAATTACACTGGTCTCACACTATATTCATTTGGAATCAATAACTAAGTTAAAGTTAAAATATACATCATTTGAAACAGAGTCTCACTCTGTCGCCCAGGCTGGAGTGCAGTGGTGTGATCCACTGCAACCTGCACCTCCCAGGCTAATTTTTATATTATTAGTGGAGATGGGGTTTCACTATGTTGGCCAGGCTGGTCTAAAGCTCCTGACCTCAGGTGATCTGCCCACCTCGGCCTCCCAAAGTGCTGGGATTACAGGCATGAGCCACCGCATCCAGCCAGACCTACTTTTACAACTGTATGTGCAGTGTACATATAAATTTAATCAATAACTATGATTACCAAACAAACACCTAGGGTGAAAAAGATGAAAAAGAAAAGAACATTAGAAAAGTTAATAGGGTCAGCAAGTAATAGAATCACATAAGATGGAATAGAGCACATTCGCTTTATGATCAAAATGGTTTTCCACATCCTGTATATTTTCATTTCTAATTTGGAGGTGAACAGACCACCCTCTAGTGGATAAAGAAGCATGTCAATTAACCAAATTTAATATGCTTTGTCTTCAGAAGAAAGCAACAAAACGTTCTGCAGGATGTTTTTTAATAATCTTCCTTTAAGAGATTTTAATTCAAATTTAAGAGATTAGCTTAGAATTTTCAAAGTTTTACATATTTCCATGTCTTAGTGTTTTATTCTTATGTAATATTAGTAACATAGATAGAACAGGAATTCATAATTCTACTTAAAAATATCAAAGCTGAGATTTGAACGTAGCGTGATCTACCTGGATAAGCTATATTAATAGCCAAGTGATGGTATTAGAACTCAAACTCTGATGTTGGCAGTGAGGTTCTTTGTATCAAGATAACAATAGTAGAAGTTTCTAGAAGACAGAGCTACTGAGACTGCTCTTAGATTGTTAATGACTATCATGTTGCAGAATGTCCATTTTCCTCATTTGGGAAAAACTTTTCCAGATATTGTAGCATGTAATCCTGATAGTAGTTACTAAGATCATTGCAGAGAAATAAAAACAAAATCTTCATAATTTATTAAATGAATTTTCATTTCAAAATAACACAACCAAATAGCACAGATATACTTCCTGAAGATAAAATTGCCAAGAACTTCTGGAAGGAAAGTTTTCAATGTATGAAAATAAAAAAATTCTATCCTCTTAATTGTATCATTTTCCAGTAAGTACTAGAAAATGTCCCACTTTGAGGGTATTAGGGAAATTCCTAAATGCCTCTTTGGTTTTGTGGTGTGAATTTATTTAGAATCTCCATTAACTTTCTGTTTTGCTGAGAAACTATTTGGTCCCATTTATTCATTGTGGATTTTTGTTTTAGTGACTAAGATGGAGATGAAGACTAACCCAATCACCTAACTTCTAATTTTATCTCATCACCTCAAAAACATATTTTTACACTTATTACCTAAAGGGTAATTAGAGGGAATGGTAGTGTGGTTTAGTGGTTAGAGACTTGGGCTGAGAATTAAAGAACCTAGTCTCTTTCCTCCCACTCCCTGCGCTGACTCTATGGCATTGGGCTAACCCTTGCCCTCCTACAAATGCAGAGTTTTCAAAAGAAAAAACCAGCACTTCACCAGAGGTGATGAAGCTAGCGTTTTTCAGAATAGAGCTGTTATGTAATTGTCTTGGACAGCTACAATTTATTTTGAGATTTTATAATTGTAGATTTTTAGTTCAGCTATTAAGAGATCATGATCTGGAGGGAGCAAAAGGCACGTTCTCTGGCTGGCCTTGGTTTACTATTGCATGCCCATGAAGGCAGATGGAAATCTGGAAGACCTTGATTTTAGAGAACAACCCAGGTACTAACAAAGGTTGCCGGTATCAACTTTATTTTGCTGTTGACCTAATCCACAGTGCTCTCTAGATAATAGTATGCGATTGTGGCTGCTGTTCATTCCTAAGTACTAGCAGATTAGGAGAAAAAGCAGAATGTGTCTCCACCCCAACCCCTACACACCTTCAAATCCAATGAAAAGAAACAAACAAAAAAGGAGAAGATAATTCATGCACACACTAAAATTGGGATAAGAGCTAAGTTCATACCTCAAACTCCAGAAAATATTAACTGTCGGTAGTACAATTTGAAGCAGGTTGAGGAAGAACATTAGGAACCTATCAAAAACATTTGAACACAGTAAGCAAAGACAAACATTTTTGACAAATGCTACCTGTATTCCCCTAAAATGTATTTTAATCCACACAATTGTTGCTGTTAGAAATTAAAGAAAAAATGAATTCCCTGGCATAAATATAAGACAACAGGATGACATAAATGAGAATTGACATATAAAAAGGACAAATTACAGGAGAAAAATAAAATATTAATACATAAAATGAAACATTAGCAGAATTGACCCTGGAGGAAATAAAATTAATAACATTATGATCTGAAACAATTAGAGCAAGCATAAAGAGCTCTTACAAGTCAACAACAGACAGATAAAATTTCCAGTTTAAAATTGAACAAAGGATTTGAATTGACTTTCTCCAAAATAGGTATGCAAATTGCCATAGGCATATGTTTAACATCATTGGTCCTCAGGGAAATGCAATCAAAACCTCTCCAAAGAAGGTATGCAAATTGTCATAGGCACATAAAAAGATGTTTAACATCATTAGTCCTCAGGGAAATGCAATCAAAACCACTTTAAAAAACCACGTCAAATCCACTAGGGTAGCTAAAATTTTTAAACAACACACAAGTATCAATCACGATGTGAAAAAATGGGAACCTCATACATTGTTTGTGAGAATGTAAAATGACAGTCACTTTGGAAAAGAGTCTTACCCAATTAAGATTAGACCCAGCAATTCTACTCCTCAGTATATACCCAAGAGAAATGAAAAAGTAGGTCCACACAAAACTTATACACAAATGTTCACAGCAGCATTATTCATAATAACCAAGAAGTGGAAACAGTTCGAATGCCCATCAAATGATGAATAGATAAACAAAATGTGGTGTATTGCATATTATTCATCCTTAAAAATAATGAAATGGGAGGAGGGAGAGATCAACAGTTGGAGCACAGAGGATTTTTCCGGAAGTGAAACTCTCCTGTATGTGATAGTATAGTGATGCACACATGTTATTATACAATTGTCCAAAACTATAAAATGTACAATACTAACAGTGAATGCTAATATAACAGTGAACTTTGGGTGATTATGGTGAGTCAGTGAAGGTCCATCAGTTGTAACAAACGCACCACCCTAGTGTGGAATATTGATAGTAGGGGAGGCTGTGCATGTGTAGAGGCTAGGGGTATATGGGAAATCTCTGTGCCTTTTTTTCAATTTTGCTATGAACCTAAAAAATTGTCTGTGAAAAAATTAAAAATAAATTAAATTCTGACATCTGCTGCAACACTGATGAACCTTAAAGATGCTATGCAAAGTGAAATAAACCAGACACAAAAGGACAAATGTTGTATAATTCCAAATAAGGACACATTCTGAGGTTCCGGATGGACATCACTTTTGGAGAGACAAAACCCTCTCCATCTCCTACCTCTGTGACCTCACTTTCTATTGCTTTTTTTTTTTTTCTTTTTGAGACGGAGTCTCCCTCTGTCTCCCAGGCTGGAGTGAGTAGCAGGATCCCGGCTCACTGCAAGCTCCGCCTCCTGGGTTCACGCCATTCTCCTGCCTCAGCCTCCCGAGTAGCTGGGACCACAGGCGCCGCCCCCACACCCAGCTAATTTATTTTTGTATTTTTAGTAGAGACGGGGTTTCACCGTGTTAGCCAGGATGGTCTCGATCTCCTGACCTCGTGATCTGCCTGCCTCGGCCTCCCAAAGTGCTGGGATTACAAGCGTGAACCACCGCGCCCGGCGTCTATTACTGTATTATGGTCACTTGATTTCAGCTTGGCTGTTTTTTGCCCTTCCTTTAACATACTAAGCAAGCTCTTGCTTCAAGGATTTCATGCCTGTTTATATTCTTTCCTCAATTCTTGAGTTACATGTCACCTTCTCAGTGAAGACTTATCTGATTAATAACAATTGCACACCTGCTCAACTCTCCTGATTATCTTTCCATGTTTTATTATCAGGATTTTTATTTTTGTACATTGCTTGGTTAATAGAGTAAGTGAGAAAAAATCAATCATTCATATAGATACCCAAAAGACAGTTGATAAAATTCAACATCAAACTTCTCATTCAAAACTTAGCTAACATACGTTTCATTCCACAACAAATAGATATACTTATTTAGCATATTATAAAAACACGCAAAAATGCATAACTGACCTAGCAGAAATAAAGTGTAATCTCCAGGAACCAGAAAAAGGAGGGAATCTGTAGCCCAAAAGCAAGCCAGCAAGTTAATGATTCAGTCGTTCAAAGGGATATTTCAGACATGGACATAAGCCCTTTTTCTGTGCTTTTATAATTATACTGTATTCTTGAGAAATTTTAAGCCTAGAGGAAGAGGAAGACATGCAATTAGCAATACTACAAAACATTAGTCTCTAAACCAAGTGCAAGTTGTAATGGCAAATTCCCTGCTCTCCGAAGGCAGGCAATATATTATGTAGCCGTGGCTGTTTAAGCAGCGGGCAATGGAGGGAACAGAGAGGCAAGCTGAAGAGGGTGGCTGATATAAGATATTTAAAGTAAAAATGGGAAACAGTTAAAAATGGGAAACAAATCAATGTTATCTGTAGTTGAATGAATGTCTGGATGGCTTTGACTACTAAAGACCTAATTACAATAGCATAGGGAAACTCATCGTTTCTTGATGGTTTGTCACTGTCAGTCCTGTTCAACATGTGTACCAACCTCAGACAGCAAATGAGGACTCCTTCCATTATGCTGCGTCCCCCTCCCCGCAACCTCCTCATGTCAATTATCTAATTAAAATCCATGTTCTCTAAGTTCCCTCACGCAAATTCCTGGGCAAACCACATGACAATGGAATACAAACAATATCTCTTGCCTGTTTAAAACATGGTATGAACCCTTCAGTATTTAGAAAAATAGGTACCCTGATTTATTTACTTAACATCACAGGTGTTTTTCAAATTATTTAACGTTTATTTAAAATCTATGTATGCCAGGTCTATTCCAAATGAGGGATAAAATGGCAGAACGAAAAGGAGAGGTGAAGGCAGCCACTGGCCAAAATGACCAGAGTGTATGACAAGAATTATGAAGGCAATTAGTAGAGATCATTATCACAGAAAAAGAGCAGTACCGGTGGCCTGTAATCCTCTTAGATAAGGGTTGTCAGGAGAGGCCTGAAGTTGACCAAAAAAAGGAAACAAAAAATCTATGTTCCAGGTTGGTTTAGGTCTTGTTTTCACATTAGGTCAATATGGCATTTTAGTATATTTGAATTCATTTGGTTGTTCAGTGTTTAATGTTGTTATTAAATGGTCCTAATTACAACTCGTAAACTTAGCACAATTCTATCTATAATTTAAATGATGTTTTTGAACGTGATTATTTGTCATCTGAAAAATTACACCTGCTAAAATTGCTCATAATTTTTTTAAAAAAATTTTTTTAAATTGCTGGTCAAAACCTACAAAATGTGTAGTTACCATTTTCCCTCACAGTGGGGCAACACATGAATTGCAGTTTCTTCAAACTGCACACACCAAATTGAACTAGCTTTGAAAATAAATCTCTATATACTTAATGCAAACCTTTTTTAAAATCAAATCATCATCCTGGGGCTTGACTTACACATTCCTTTAAAGTAGAATAAAAATATAGCGGCCGGGCGCGGTGGCTCACGCCTGTAATCCCAGCACTTTGGGAGGCTGAAGTGGGCGAATCACGAGGTCAGGAGATCAAGACCATCCTGGCCAACACGGTGAAACCCTGTCTCTACTAAAAAAAAAAAATACAAAAATTAACCAAGCCTGGTGACGAAGGCCTGTAGTCCCAGCTTCTTGGGAGGCTGAGGCAGGAGAATGGCATGAACCTGGGAAGCGGAGCTTGCAGTGGGCCGAGATCGCGCCACTGCACTCCAACCTGGGAGACAGAGCGAGACTCCATCTCAAAAAAAAAAAAAAAAAAAAAAATATATATATATATATATATAGCAAAAATATGCATATTTAGGAATACAGAAATTGTAATAAGTAATAGAAAAGTGAAATCAAAGTAGTGTCCCCACAGTTTCAAAAGATAGTTTTGGTAACCTAAAGTAAATAAATGTCAAGGAAAATACTGATTCATGCCATAATAATCACATGGAAGAGTCGGGCCAATTTTCCAAAGTGGGCTGTGAAGTTCCCGTTTTTCTAACACATTAGAAACCTTAATTTTATCTTTCTTGAATTTTATATATATACTTCACACAAATAGAAAATTTAATACATAGAAAGCATACATGTGTATGTTGTTTAATTATCCAGAATGATGATACATGCAAGAGCTTGGTTTATAATCTGTGCATATATAAAGACCAAAGATGTTGATATAGTGTTTCAAGTAACCCATGGGTCACCAAGGACAAACAAAGGTCTAGAGGGAAGTGACAAAGATAAACTGAATCCTTTACACCTCATTATATTTTGCTGGTGAAAATCAAATGCTCAAGGCTGACATCCTCTACAGGAGCCTGTCTCTGTACTTGCTCCTCTGGAAGCACTATGGGCCAGCATATTTCATCAGGCACCTCCCCCACACAAAAAGCAATGAACATCTTTGAAACATTAACTCATTCCTATGATTTATAACTTTTTGAGTAGGAGGAAAGAAAAAGCATCACATTTTAAAAGTCTTATTTTTTGTCCCGAAGATCCCAAAGTTCACGTTATGTTTTCAGCATTTGGGAACAAATTCGAAACTCTGTAGGTCCTAAAGCATTTGGCTAATCTCTACTTGTACCTGAAGGCAGAGTAAGAAGTATGAGAAGAACACAAATAATTGATATTCACAAGTTGGTCCTCAGAGCCCCTCTATAGAGGCCCCTCCCACATGAGCCACTGCCGGGCAAAGCCACTGCCAGGCAAAGCCATTTTACAGGTATAAAATGATTCTTAGTGGTGATGGCTTTGTGTCTGTGTTCATATCACCAGCAGTGCCTGGCTGTGGTTTGAAAGCACCCAGTCTGCAGAGCTTTGAGAACCCACTTCTGATGCCCAGAACCTGGTGTCCCCATAGCAGGCACCTCTGGATCCAACCTCATGGGAAGCCATGGCTTAAAAGCAGGGAATCACTCTTTGTGCTGGAGCGTCAGACGAGGAACACAGTGGCAAAAGGAGAATGGCACAGACTCAGACACTAGGCCAGCCACTGCCGTCACCCCAGGACAGAGTTGGGGGAATGGCACCTCTCCTGATGCTCTGTTCCTACCCTTCTCCCGTCTTCGGTCCACAGGAGCAGCCCGTACCTTCTTCCGTTGAGCTGTATACTCTGAAGATCTGCCCTATGCTCAAGCTGTGCTGCCTAGATGAGCCCACAGAAACACGCCTTGTAGCTTCAACTTGTCTTCTCATCTCCTGGATGATCATAACCGGACTTCTGCACACGGGAGTTGAGATGCTGGCTTGAGGTAAGCGGTGCCCTGTGCACGTCATTCCTTACGGGTTGATAACTGGCTCGATAGAAAGGCTCCTTGGTGGTTGTCACTCTTCCATGACATAAAACAGCATGTGCCAACTTGTTCCCTGCATCAACCTTGCAGAGCTGGCTCCCTAGCAGCCCCCTGGAACTCCTGTGACCCCCACAAGCAGTCTTTCTCAATCCTTTTTCATTGGAGAGGAGTCAAATTGGAAGTCTAAGGGAAGAGGCAAACGGGTTGTCTGAGTGGCTCTTTCATTTATTCTGTGTCTATTTGCATAGCAATATGTCTTTTCCACAAGTCAAACCGTCTTCTTTTCAAGGGAACAAAACCAAACAAAGCAAAATAACCCAAAACTTTAAAATCATCTAGAAGCCCAGTTGAGCATGAAATGGATGTTGGGAAGAACATCAATAATTGTAAGAAGTGTTGCAAATGATCCAGAACTGGCATGTGGATTAAGCTAAAACTATTAGTTTTCATTGTAAAACAGTCAACATCATTCTGTTCAAGCCTTTGTTTAAGCAATCCTTAACCAGGGTAAACTGCAGCTTGAGCTTGCTGGGAGTTGACACGGCAGGTTGCGAAGGGTGGACGGTTTCCCGACGTCCCGGCGCTATGCTCTTGAGCTTTGAGCAGGAATGTGTGCAGCCCGCAATCCCACAGGAAGCAGGGGATCTGCAGAAACAGGAATTGAAAGGCAATTAGCTGGCATCAGACTGGCACAATCTGTTCAAGGGACTTGTCCGCCGGCATGGGGTCAGTGGGAGAGGGAGCTGAGCTGGTAACAGATCCTTCCTTCAGCCTCAGCAGTTCCCAGAGACACCGACATGTTCTTGCCAGGACTTAGGGCCAGCAGAGCAGAGGGCTGCAGTTTTCAATTTTTTTTTTTACCCATGCAGAGGATTTTTATATCCAGACGGGGAGGACCTACATTTTTATAAAGCAGTATGCTTTGGGGATATTTATAATCAGTAATTTCCCTCCCTGCCTCTCCCCTGATATGCTACATTAGATGAACAGTTACTATATTAGCCACAGTCCAGGCATGAGGAAAGGGAAAACATGCAAAAACAAGACTTACGCGAAAGAGAAAATAAGAGTCTACATAGACAGCAATGTGAATAGATTTCTACTTTGGAACTCCAGCTATTTCTGTTTCTGTTTTCGAAATCCAACTAGTATTTTTTCAAGTGAGCATACATCATTCTTTGTATAGCATTACTATGTTATTCTGGGTAAAAGACTTAAATGTACAAAAAAATACAGCTCTAGGAAAGAGGGCAGGGATGTATTAATGAATTAGACAATCACAGAGCCTTCAAGCCATGATGCCTTAAGTATTCCTTCAGTGACTGAGGTTTGAATCTTCTAGTGCGTATTGCAGAAAGCTTTTAGACATCTCTTAGCAAAGGGGAACGAGTGTGCAAGTTTGAAATAAGTATTCATCAACTGGTATGTACTTTTATTCAGTATATATGGTTTTATATAGTAGGGCAAATAGAAGACAAAGAAGCAATGACTTAAGGACTGATTTGAATAGCATTTATGGAATACATGTTGTACCTATTTTCTACAAAATATAACCTCATTAACAAGGAATAGCAGAAATGGGGCAGTTAATCGTTACGTGTTTACTGCACTCTTTTCCTCCATAATGACAATAAACAAACCTATGAATTTGAGAGCCTACTATGTGCCAGGCATAACCCACCCAACCATTATGTATAGAGATAAGATTCCCATTTTCTAGATGAGCGGGTTGAAGCTTTATATTAATTTTACCTAAACAAGTCCACCTGGAAAAATATCAGGTATGTTGTTGAATAAAAACTGTTTTTGTTGAAGAGTAGATATAGTTGGTTTGTAAGCACATGCGTTAAAAATGTGAACTTGTTTGGATTTTTGCACTCTGGAGAGCAAAGAGATAGAAGAAGAGACTTTTAAAAATCCTTTGAATTATATTTGCGTCTTATTTATTATAATATCATAAGGAAAAAAAAAGGAAGCCTAAAAGCAAATGTAACAAGCTGAAGGGACGGCACATCACCAACAGGTTATTATTATAAAAGATGGGCTGGGCGCGGTGGCTCACACCTGTAACCCCACCACTTTGCAAGGCTGAGGCAGGCGGATCACTTGAGGTCAGGAGGTCAGGAGTTCAAGACCAGCCTGGCCAACATGGTGAAACCCCATCTCTACTAAAAATACAAAAATTAGCCAGGCGTGGTGAGATGCATCTGTAGTCCTAGCTACTCAGGAGGCTGAGGCGGGAGAATAGCTTGAGCCCGGGAAGCAGAGGTTGCAGTGAGCCAAGATTATGCCACTGCTCTCCAGCCTAGGCAACAGAGCAAGACTCTGTCTCAAAAAATAAAATTAAATAAAATAAATTAAATAAAATAAAAATGACTACTGACCAATAGAGAAAAATTAGACTTTTTCCACCTCTGAAGTCAAACCAGGTAGCACCATAGGCAAATGCTTCATAATTTCCTCTGTTGTTGTTGATGTTTCTTTGTTATATTTTCCTGCTTTCAAACCTTTATCACATTTCTGCCTGCAATTCCTAATAGTTTTGGAACAAAAAGAAAATTTTCACTTTTGACATTTAAGTGAAAATGTTAGGTTGTAGACACTGATGAACTTCATTTCAAAAGGAGTGGCCAGTCCAATTCTGGTCATGAGCAAATAGAAATAACACCATGTCTGCATATCTCTCGGCCAGACAGGTTTTATGGCTCTAAAGGCTGTGATCCTTCTGAAGTATTCCCAGGAGGACAGCTTTTATCAGAGCATTGCATTAGTCATGGTTACTTTCAGAGGGAGCAAACTGCTTTCCAACACACAGAGTTTGGACAGAAAATAATCTCCTGCTTTCCCCCTTGATATTTTGTGAGATTGTTACTGGCACAAATATATTCCAAGTTACCAAAGCAAAGGGCGGAAATAGATGAGATGTTTACAAGGATTCCAAAATTTGGGGTGGAAATTCTTAGTGAAAATGCCTTTGAAGATAAGAGAAGATAGAAGCCAAAATCCTTGACAACTCAGGGTCAAACTGCTTTCAGAGATGCCACTGAAAGGTCGCAAGACCACAGCCACGGCCATGGTGAGTGCAGAGCTGTCTAAACAGCACATTTGAGCCTTCTGAGAGGATGAATGCACCTTTCCCTGCTCTGTCCACATTGATTTCAGGTTGCTGTATTTGCTAACTTCTTTTGGTTTTATCATCAGTGTATGGATTCAGTCCCCCAAGGAGAGTTTAGTAAGAATAAGAAGGAAACTTGCTAACAGGGCATTCTCTCCCCTTTTGGATTCAGGACGTCAGTGAGCTACAGGGAGTAGATCCCAGTTGACTTCTGGCTCAGGAATTTATTAACTGGATGGCCTTCGCCTGCCCAGCACTCACTTTTCTCACAGTGAAATCAAGGGGCTTGAACTGGATCAGAAGAGACAAATAACTTTCTTCAGTTTAGGAAATGCTTTATGAAACATTACAAATGGGATTTAATTAAATGAAAGATCTTCTGTACAGAGGAGGAAACGAATCAACAGAGTTGACAGACAATGTGCAGAATGGAAAAAAATATTTGCAAACTGTGCACAGGGGATGAATATCCAGAATTTACAAGGAACTCAAACAACAACAACAAACAACAATAAATAATCCCATGAAAAGTGGGCAAAGGAAATGAATAAACATTTTTCAAAAGAGGACAAAATGGCCAAAAGGCATATGACAAAATGCTCATCATCACTACCATGAGAGAAATGCGAAGTAAAACCACAATGAGGCATCATCTTACTCCAGTCAGAATGGCTGTTATTGAAAAGACAAAAAATAACAGATGCTAGCGAGGACACGGGTAAAAGGGAACTCGTATACACTGTGAGAAGGAATGCAAATCAGTTCAGTTTCTATGAAAACAGCATGGAAATTTCTCAAAGAACTAAAGATAGAACAATCATTTGATCCAGCAATCCCACTTTTGGGTATCAACCCAAAAGAAAAGAAATCACATCAAAAACATAGCTGCACTTGCATGTTTATCGCAGCACAATTCACAATACACAATTCACAATAACAAAGATATGGAATCAACCTAAGTGTCCATCAATGAATGACTAGACAAGCAAAATTATACATACATATCTATATATGTATGTACACACACGCACACAATAGGAAACTATTCAGCCATGGAAAAGAATAAAACTTTGTCTTCTGCAGCAACATGGATGGAATCAGAGGCCATTATCTTAAGTGAAACAACTCAGAAACAGAAAGACAAATATTGAATACTCTTACTTATAAGTGGGAGCTAAATGATGTGTACACATGGACATAAGAGTGTGGAATGATAGACGGTGGATACTCAGAAGGGTGGGGAGATGGCGGAGAGTAAGGAATGAGAATTACTTAAGAAGTACAAAGTATGTTACTCCAGTGATGTGCCCACTAAAATCTCTGGCTTCATCACTGCACAGTATATCCATGTAACAAAATTGCATTTTGACTCCATACATTTATACAAATAAAAAATTTTAAAAAAGAAAATGCCATCATTTAGAGTAAACAAAGATAAGGCATACACTCATTAAAGCATTTTTTCTCTGAATCAGCCTGCAAGGACTTGGAGGAAAAGCAAGGCTCATAGAATGAAAAAGTCTGAGCTCTTTCAATGCTCCCAGTAAATGCTTGTCTATTCCACTGCCTTCCACTCAAGTGTGGTTCAGATTTAAAATCATTCCTTAGAGTTTTTCTTGCTTAACACCCGGGAAAGTTTCCTCTCTGACAACGTGCTTTACATATTAAAACATATGTTGTCACTATGTCACCTGTTATATTTCCAGCCTGATATATCTGGTAGGATGTCTGAAGATGTTAATTACAGTGATAATAGACATGGAAAATATATGATTTGTGAATTTTGATTTTAGACATAATAGAGAAATAAAGTCAGATATTCCAATAAACCAGCAAGGTAGCCTTTGTTTATCCTAAACCCAAACTGAAGAGGGGATTGCTGGTGAGACTTTGAGTAGCCCATGGATGCCAAGTCATTCACTGTCATAATTGGTGGAAATGTAAGCTGTTTGAGACTTACAATAAGCTCTCATGTTTATTTGGCCCTTTAAAGACCATACTATAAGGCTTCACATTTCTTTCATTTGCCAGAGGAGGTTCACACCCATTTTATGAATGAAAAGTAAGTGGAGGAAGGAAAGATTAATTGATTGGCCTACATTCGCTCATTAAGTTTGTTAATGGTACTCAGGATGAAAATTGTAAGTCACCTGAAAGTAGGATTTTATCGTGCTTATCTCTACACCAGTGTTTTTCTCAATAATCTGGCTAGGGCCTATAATAAGAACATTTTACAAGTGACCTAATAAAGATTCATACCCACAGAACTCAAAAAAGAATTTCATGGAACAAATTTTAGTCTTTTTTCTTTTTTTTTTCTTCTTCTCCTGCTTCTCCTTCTCCTCCTCCTCCTCCTCCTCCTCCTCCTTCTCCTTCTTCTTCCTTTTGTTGTTTGTTTGTTTGTTCTCTCTCACTCTCTTTTTCCTTTTTGGCGCGATTTCAGTTACTTTTTATTTAAAACCGTAATATTTATTTGGACTTATTAATTGATTTCCCAACCCTCTAAGATGTCAGGTACTCAGATGGAAAAATACCCCTTTAAATTGTAGGCCCTCACAGGCCTTTTTGGTAGCAATCTTGTTCTGCTATGAAGTTTTAGAAAAATAAAGCAATAAGAATGATGTTGTCAATATAAGTTTGGCAGCAGAACTTTCTAAGGAAAAACTCTCTTTTGTCTGACAACAAATTCCTACTACTATTTTGGATGGGAGTTCCACTGCTTCCTCACCCCAGCCACCTTTCTTTTTTGAAACAATGATGATACTATCTCAACAATAATTTTTGTTTTTTAACACTTCTATTTAGACATAATTAAACAGTTGCCAATTTTGTATAAGGTCTCTAAATTTTATTTGTTGTTGTTAAAAGTTTTGGTTAGTATTGAAATGGTGTTGTCTGTGGATATTTTTAGGTACTTGAAGTCTTGCTGCCTGAGAGCAACTAAACACAACCGTAGTATCTCCCTGCTGCTGCTAGCGTGGGACCCTCACACACCTCTAGTTCATAAACGTGTCTTGAAAAGCCTGACTTTGCCAAAAGAATATACTGTTCTTTTTTTTTTCTTCAACTTTTATTTTAAGTTCAGTGGTACATGTGCAGGATATGTAGGTTTGTTACATGGGCAAACATATGCCATGGTGGTTGGCTGCACAGATCATCCCATCACCTAGGTATTAAGCCCAGCATCCATTAGCTATTCTTCCTGAGGCTCTCCCTCCTCCCACCTCCACCCTCTGACAGGACCCAGTGTGTGCTGTTCCGCACGTGTGCACATGTGTTCTCAAGAATGTACTGTTCTTTCAATCAATTGGAAATAATTATTTTTTAATTCAGAAAAGCGAATTTTCCTAAGAAATATTCAATATGGTGAGGTTTACACAGTTTTTTTACTGTTGGTATAGACCCCTGTTTAAATCTGTTGAAAGTTCTAAATCAGGGCTCTCCAAAAAATTAGACACTAGTCCATGTGGCTCATGAGCCTTTGAGATGTGGTTAGTGTGACACCGGGAATGAATTTTTCAATTTGATTTTATTATGGTTTATTTATATTTAAATTTGAAAACTGATACTCGACGAGTTACTGGAAAATCTTTAAGTATATTTGGAACAATGTGAGTATGTGACTGTACTTTTTATAAAACAAAAATACAGATCAAGTATTTACAATGAAAATGTGGCATTTGAATTGAGATGCACTGTAAATAGAATTCACTCTGATTTCAGAGACTTAGAAAAACAGCGCAAAATCGGTGACTAATAATTACGTGCTGATTTCACAATGAAGTGGTATTTTGAATATGTTAAGTTAAATAAGGCAGTGGTCCACAACCTTTTTGGCACCAGGGACCGGTTCCAGGGAAGACCATTTTTTTCCACAGACTGGGCGGAAGGCGTATGGTTTTGGGAGGAAACTGCTTCACCTCAGATCATCAGGTATTAGGTACATTCTCAGAAAGAGTGTGCAACCTAGATCCCTGGCTTGTGCAGTTCGCAATTGGATTCTTGCTCCTATGAGAATGTAATGTGGCTGCTGATCTGACAGAAGGCAGAGCTCAGGCGGTCGTGCTCACTCACCCACCACCCACCTCCTGCTGTGAGGCCTGGTTTCTAACAGGCCACGGGCTGGTACTGGCCCACAGCCCGGGGCTGAGGACCCCCTGAAATAAGGTATGTAATTAAAATAAACTTGACAGTTTCTTTTAACTTTCGCTGTAGCTGCTAGACAACTGAAATTACATACACTGCCCATATGATATATTCACTGGACAGTGCTGATCTCAACCTTTCCCTCTTCCCAGTCTCCACACGTGCCCAAACATCAAAACGATGCCTACAAATTCAGGATGAGTAGACTCTCTGAAGCATAATCGTAAGTTCCTGTCCAGTCATCTCAAGTAAAAAGCCGTCAATGTATTATTATCATCTCTATTGTACAGAAGTGGAAACTGGATCTCTGGAAAGTTTAGTGACTTGCTGTAGGTCAGCTAGTAAGTGCCAAAGCTGGAGTAAATCCAGGTTTAATTACTTCCATTAATTTCCTCTTTATTGGCACTTGCATACATAAATTCCCATTTTACCTACATGTATTCATTATCAACTTTTCAAGTTAGTTTCTATGAAAAGCATAGATCTACATACCAGACCCAATAACACTTAAAAATGTTGTGAAGACTTTGAAAACAATTATTCATATGTGGACCCTACATTACCAAGGCCACAATTAATACATTTAGATTATATAAAAGTGAATTGACTATTTTATTTACCAAAGGATATTATATTCCCTATTTATATAGTCTAATGTATTCCACATATAAAAAGACTATTACTAACAATGGTTACCATATAGTGGATGTTGACTGTGTGTTAGGAATGTTTACTAATGCTTTAAATATATTATTTCATTTAATCCTCAAAACAATTAACCACTCAATAATAATTTCATATAATCAATAATAATTTCACCAGGTTGTTAGGAATTTTATATACAGTCCATAAGATGAAAAACTTTATGACAGTAAGTGAACTTACCCAGGTCACATTAAGGAAGAGCTGCCAAGCTTTAACCAAGGTCTCTCCAACTCCAAGTCTGATCCTCTTAATCCTGCTTGCATGCACTACGTGTTAATAAAAAATCTCTTGACATGCAGGCTCCATCTCTGTACCTGTGTCAGTCATCTAGTCTTAAAACCAGTAGGAAAAAGTATATGTGGGAAATAAACTAAATGGGATGATTTTAACTTATCTTGTGTGATAGAAAGCTTCTGTAGAAGAAATAAGCAAACTTAATCAAAAGGAAATTGGCATGTCTATTGTTAGAAATACAAATGGCTGGTTGTGATCATTCAGAACATTTACCTATTTAATGAATTTGTGTTCTAATTTTAAGATGGTAAAGGAAAACGGTCTCTGTGTAGATTCTGATTCCTGATCTACATGATGGAATAGAATTATCAAATGAGAGAAAGATAAGATAAAGACATACAGAAGAAGATGAGATAGATTAGAAGGGGAAAATAAAGCTTTTAAATAAACTATGGCAACATTTAAAAAGTCAAAGTATCAAATATGTGACATTAAATTAGTTCAGTTTCCTCTTCTGTAAAATTGGCATTTAATATATCAGTCTCAATGCACACTGTACTCAATGTCAGCTTTTAGCTTAAACTTTAGTACTCACAGGGCTGTGCTCATGTGACTTTAGTGTTAGAGGGTATCACACAGTGGAGACACAGGTGATGAGCTACATGTTCTCCCTAACTGCCCCCAAAATTGTGTTCAAAAAGTACAACAGGGTCTGGTCAATTAGAAAAGAGACAGAAAGCTAGAGGAGATATACAAAGAAGATTGACTGTAGAGGTGGAGAGGTGGCTGGAACTGAGAGCATCCTTTGTTCCTGGCAGATGCCTGCTTCAAATGGCAATCCAAATATGTCCAGGAAGTAGCCACATTATGTGACCTCTGTAAACAGACTTTCTGGGTACAAATCCCAGCTATTCACTTATTAGTCGTGTGTCCTTGAGTAAGTTATCTAGGCCTTGGTTTCCTCTCTTGTAGATTGGACTAATAATAAGCAAGTGGCATTGGGCTGAGAACTAAGGTTGTGGGTGCTATCCAGATGTGCCATAGAGATAAAAATGGTGCAAGAAGAGGACACACACTTGTGAATCCATCAGATGGAGAGGACTGAGGAGCATGAAGGCACTGAAGGGCCCTTGGGGCTGCAATACGGAGTGTGGCATAGAAATAACATAGCTGAAGCTGGAGAGGGAGGCAAAGCCACATACAGGTTGTGGTCAGGATTTTATCCCACACCCAAGAAAAAGCCAGGAAATGCACTCTGAGTTAAGACCCCTTTGTCTCTCACCAGAACAATCAGTAACCTCCAGCCCAGTTTCAAAGACTTTAAGCCTGTCCTCTACTAATTTTATAGGCTGCTGTGAGATTAATCTCAAAGTCATGCTGTAATTAAAACATTGCCCTGCTTGGTTCAGCATTCAATCAATGCCTTGGGTAGACATTTAAGGTTAAGTCAACTCCACCTGACATTTCCAGAATTATTTCTCAGTGGTTTTTCTTTTAATACACCTTACCATGTTCTAGAATTCACTATTTTGTAGGCAGAAATACCAAAAGCTGGTTCTTGGAAAAGATCATTAAAATCATTAAGGCTCTAGCCAGGCTAACTTAGAAAAAAATGGGAGAAAACACAAAATACTAATATCAGATATGAAAGATAAGCACTATTACAAATTCCATGGACATTAAAATATAATCAAGGAATCCTAGAAACAATTTTATGCTCACAAATTTGATAACCTACCTCAAATGGATCAATTCCTTATGAGACACAATCTGCCAAAACTCACAGAAGAATAAATATACAATCTACTGAAGAGACCCACCTATATTAAAGAAGTTGAATCAATAGTAACTTTCCAAAACAGGAAGCAGAAGTCCAGATAGATTCACTGGTGAATTCTCCTAAACAGCTAATGAGAAATTATAGCCAATTTAATCTCTTCCAGAATACAGAAGAAGACAGCGTACTTTCTAACTCACTATGTAAAGCCATCATCATCTTAATACCAAAGCCAGATCAGGACTTTACAAGAAAATAAAACTACAGACGGGTATCTCTCATGAACATAGTGTAAAAATCCTCAACAAAATATTAACAAATCAAATCTAACAAAATATAAAAATGATTA
The DNA here is from genome assembly GCF_024542745.1 of Macaca thibetana thibetana. NCBI lineage: Eukaryota > Metazoa > Chordata > Mammalia > Primates > Cercopithecidae > Macaca > Macaca thibetana. The sequence continues at coordinate 2,794,239 of NC_065594.1, forward strand.
CACACCATGACCAAGTGCAATTTATACCCAGATATGAAAAATGTATTCAATATTTGAAGACTGATTAATGCAATTCATTTTATCAACAAGCTAAAGAAGAAAAATCATATTATCATATCAATCAATGTAGTATTTGACAAACCAGCAGTCATACATGATAAAATCTCTCAGCAGACTAAGAATAAAGGGGAACTTCCTCAACTGGATAAAGGACATTGCTATGATTTAAATGTCTGCCCTCTCCAAAACTCATGCTGAAATTTAATTGCCAATGTAATGGTATTGGAAGATGGGGCCTTTAAGAGGTGATTAGACCATGAGGGATCTGCCCTCCTGGCTGAGTTTAATGCCTTAAAAGGCTTTCAGGAATGGATTTCCTGCCTTCCCCTTCTGTTGTTCTGCCATGTGTGTGACAGCATCCGTACCCTCTGGAGGATACAGCACTTAAGACCCTATCTTGGATGTGGACACAGGGCTCTCACCAGACACCAGACCTGCCAGCACCTTGATCTTGGACTCTCCAGCCTCTAGGACTGTAAGAAATAAATTTGCATTCTTTATAGATTACCCAGTCTGTGGCATTCTGTTGTAGCAACATAAAATGGACTAAGACAAATAATTACAATAAACCTAGAGCTAGCATTATATTTAATGATGATAAACTAGAAGTAGCTTTCCTTCTAAGGTCAGAAATAATACAAGGCTGTTCTTTCTCATCACTTCTTTTCAAACATTATGCTGGAACTCCTAGATAATGCAGTAAGGCAAGAAAATTAGATAGATAGATAGATAGATAGATAGATAGATAGATAGATAGATAGATCGATCGATATAGAGATATTGAGAAGGAAGAACTAAAACTGTTTTTATTCACAAATAACATGATTATTTATGTAGAAATCCTGAAAGGCTTGACAAAAATCTCCTGGAACCAATGTTACTGTAAGGTTGTAGGATACAAGGTTAATATCCAAAAATCAATCATTTTCCTATATGCCATGAATGAGCAAGTGGAATTTGAAATTAAAAACGCAATACTATTTACATTAGCACCCCCAAAATAAAATACTTAGATATAAATCTAACAGAACGGATACAATATCTGTATGAGAAAAATTACAAAAATTATCAAAGAAATCAAAGAACAACCAAATAAATGGAAGGGTATTTCATATTCATGGATAGCAAGAATCAATGTTGTAAAGATGTCAGTTCTTCCCAACTGGATTTCAGGTTTATTGCAATTCCAACCAGAATCTCAGCAAGTTATTTTGTGGATGCTGACAAACTTATTCTAAAATTTACATGTGTATTAGTCAGGGTTCTTTAGAAGGACAGAACTAATAGGATAGAGGTATATATAAAGGGGAGTTTATTAAGCAGTGTTAACTCACATGATCACAAGGTCCCACAATAGGCCATTTGCAAGCCAAAGAGCAAGCAAGTCAGTCCGAGCCCTAAAGCTGAAGAACCTGGAGTGTGATGTTCAAGGGCAGGAAGCATCCAGCACGGGAGAAAGATGGAGGCTGGGAGGCTAAGCCAGTCTAGTCTTTTCATGTTTTTCTGCCTGCTTTTATTCTGGTCACGCTGGCAGCTGATCAGATGGCGCCCACCCAGATTGAGGGTGGGTCTGCCTCTCCCAGTCCGCTGAGACACACGTTAATCTCCTGTAGCAACACCCTCACAAACACACGCAGGAACAATACCTTGCAGCCGTCAAATACTGAGTTGACAGTATTAACCATCACAGCATGTGTATTAAAATTTTTTGAAACTTTATACTTTCCCTAAAATAGGCTGTGAACACCCTGCCCAGGTGAGCAGGTGCACTAGTTAATAAAGAGTGGTCATTGCCAAAAGTGCCCCTTCTTGCCTTTCCCTGTCCGTGACCTAAGATCACTCAAATCCATCAATGAAATCCCCTCATGTCTTTGTGTGCTCCCTCTGACTCCTAAGAAAGGCACTGGCTCACAGATCCTGTCTCCTTTTTGGTTCCCAACCTGCCTGGCTAAGTTTGCTCCCCTGGCACTCCTCACATATGGCCCCCTGCATGGTCCACCATGCCACCCTCTCCAGGATCTGTGAGTATGCTGAGTACTTTAATTTTGCATGCACCTTAAGTGTAATTTCCATGGCTGTGTTGTTATGATCCTTAAAGACCCCAAAAAAGGGGCTTGCTCCCTCATTTACAACATAATATGGAGAGTGAAAAGACCCGGAAGAGCCAACACTGTATTAGGGAGAAGAACAAAATTGAGAGAATTACACTACCTGACTTTAAAATTCAGTAAAGGTATGGTAATCAGGATGGTGTGGTATTGGCAGAAGAAGGGAAACATTATCAATGAAACAAAATAGACACTCCAGAAATAGATTAATACAAAAATAGCAAACTGATCTTCAACAAAGGAGCAAAGGCAGTATAATGGAGAAAAGACCGTCTTTCCAGCAAATGGTGCTGAACCGACCTGTACATGTACCCCCTGAACAAACAAAAACAGGACATTCACCTCAAAAAAGAGTCTAAGCATAGTCCTTACACTCTTCAAAAAAAAAAAAAATTGAAAATGCATCATAGACCTCAATGTAAAATGCAAAATTATAAAACTCTTAGAAGATAATGTAGAAGAAAATCTAGACGACCTTGGGTTTAGCAATGACTTTTTTAGGTAAAAAAACCAAAAGTATGATCCACAAAAGAAATAGTTAATAAACTTGATTTCATTAAAATTAAGAACTTCTACTCTGCAAAAGACAATGTCAAGAGAATGAGAAGACAAGCCATGGGCTGACATAAATACTTATAAAAGACATGTAATAGAGGACTATTATCTACCATATACAAAGAAATCTTAAAACTTAACAAGAAAATGAACAACCCATTAAAAATGGGGCAAAAGACATGAACAGATAATTGACCAAAGATATACAGAGAGCAAATGCACATATGAAAACATGCTCAACATCATATGTCTTTAAGAAATGGCAAATTAAAATAACAATGAGATGCCACTACACACCAATCAGAAGGGCCAAAATCCAGAACATTGACAACACCAAAATGCTGGTGAAGATGAGGAGCAAAACGGTACAGCTGCTTTGTGTGGAAGACAATTTGTCAGTTTCATATAAAACTAAACCTATTCTTAACACAATAATCCAGCATTTGTGCTTTTTGATCTTTACTCAGATGAGTTGAACATTTATGTCCACACAAAAACCTGCACATGGATGTTTATAGCAACTTTATTCATCATTGCCAAAATTTGGAAGTAACCAAGATGTTTTCCAGTGGGTGAATGGATGAATAAAGTGTGGTGAATCCAGACCATGGAATACTCTTCAGCACTAATAAGAAATGAATTATCAGCCAGGCGCAGTGGCTCACGCCTGTAATCCCAGTACTTTGGGAGGCTGAGGTGGGTGGATCACCTGAGGTCAGGAGCCAACATGATGAAACCCCGTCTCTACTGAAAATACAAAAAATTAGCCAGGCGTGGTAGGAGATGGGGGGTCCTGTAATCCCAGCCTACTCGGGAAGCTGAGGCAGGAGAATTGCTTGAACCTGGGAGACAGAGGTTGCAGTGAGCCAAGATCGTGCCACTACACTCCAGCCTGGGCAACCAGAGTGAAACTCCCTCTCAGAAAAAAAAAAAAGAAAGAAAAAAAAAGAATTATCAATTCATGGAAAGATGTGGAGGAACCTTAAATGCACATTACTAAGTGAAAGAAGCCAATGTGAAAAGGCTACATATTGTATGATTCTACTATATGACATTGTAGGAAAGGCCAAATTATGGAGACAGTAAAAAAAATCAGTGGTTGCCAAGGATGAAGGGAGAGAGGGATAAAAGGGGAAGCACAGAGGATATTTAGGGCTGTGATGCTATTCTGTATGATGCTGTAATCGTGAAAACATGTCATGATGCATTTGTCAAAACCCATAGGTTGTACAAGACTAAGAACACTAATGTAAATATGGACTTGGTGTGATATTAATGCGTTCATGTTTTATCAGTTGTAACAAATGCACCACTTTAGCGCAAGATGCTGATAGTGGGGGAGGCTGTATGTGTGTGCGGGCTGAGGTATGCAGGAGCTCGCTGTACCTTCTGCTCAATTTTGCTGTGAACCTAAAAATGCTGTGAAAACATAAAATCTATTGAAAAGGACCAAAGAAAAGAAGCAAATCATATATAGAAGGAAGAAATTAGCATGATAGTTATAATAGGAAACTTTAATACACCATTTCCAGATAAAGCATATAAAATAGTTGTGATTAATAAAAAAATTTACCAATTTAATGTAAACATATATAATTGTATGAATATTTGTGGCTATTAGCATATTAATAATATATATTCTTTCCAGTCATACAGAAAACATTCTAAAAATGAAGCAAACACAACAAAATAAACTTTATGCATTAGATCACAAAAGAAATCTCAATAAATCCTCAAATGCAGAAATAATACTCTTCAAGGACCATAACTGTATAATTTCAAAAGTAACAGAAAAAGATGCAAGAAAATGCCTAAAATTTGTTTAAAGAAAATTTAATAATCAATGTTCTAAGGAAATTTTTAAAATGAAAGTTATAAAGAATGCAGAAATTCATGAACAAGAAACTATTTAATATCAAAACCTATGGAATACCAGCAAAGTGGATAATATGGTCTGATAATTGTAATTATTAAAAAAATTTTGTGATGAAAAAATAAAAACAGAATGAACAATGTTTTAGTCAAAGAAACCTGAAAAATAGCAATGCATCCAAGAAAATAGAAGGATTTAATAATAAAACAAATTTTAAAAGAAAAAGAAGTAAAGTTGATTTTTTAAATGAGTTATTTGATAACTTTGAAAACATCAGAATTTAAAACTCTAAATAACAAAAGGTACTACAAACAAATTTAAAAAACAGAAAAAGTTGATGACAAAAAATCTGTAACATACAAAGGAAAAAACAGGTAATACCTTATTAATAACATTGCATTGGAGCATTTATGACTCAATAAGGAAAAGACAATGTAATAGAAAGAGTCACAGTCTGTGAATACACAACTGGCAAAGGACAAATAGAAATAGTTGATAAGCATTTTAAAAGATGCCAGTCCTCACTAGCAACCAGAATAATTTAAAATTAAATCCACAATGCCAAACTTTTTTTTTATTATACTTTAAGTTCTAGGGTACATGTGCACAACGTGCAGGTTTGTTACATATGTATACATGTGCCATGTTGGTGTGCTGCACCCATTAACTCGTCATTTACACTAGGTATATCTCCTAATACTGTCCCTCGCCACTACACCCACCCCACAACAGGCCCCGGTGTGTGATGTTCCCCTTCCTGTGTCCAAGTGTTCTCACTGTTCAATTCCCACCTATAAGTGAGAACATGTGGTGTTTGGTTTTATGTTCATGCGATAGTTTGCTGAGAATGATGGTTTCCAGCTGCATCCATGTCCCTGCAAAGGACATGAACTCATCCTTTTTCATGGCTGCATAGTATTCCACGGTATATATGTGCCACATTTTCTTAATCCAGTCTATCATTTGGTGGGACTGTAAACTAGTTCAACCACTGTGGAAGACAGTGTGGCGATACCTCAAGGATCTAGAACTAGAAATACCATTTGACCCAGCCATCCCATTACTGGGTATATACCCAAAGGATTATAAATCATGCTGCTATAAAGACACATGGCACATGTATGTTTATTGTGCCAAACTTTTTTACTCATCTGATTGACAAATTTGCATTCAGTAACATCAATATTGGAGGGTGACTAGAAACTAGCATACTAATGGACTACTCAGAGTATTTAATTTTATTAAGTTATTGATCCAAGATTATTTGAAAGTATATAATTTTTTTGAAAATCATGTTATCTAAACCAACAATTTTCTTTCATTTTTTTAAATAGCTATCCTACAAAACCACTGGCAATCATAGATAAATTTATTTCATGTTTGGTTTTAGTGGGAAAAAATAATTTACAGAAAATAATCTAAGTGTCCAATAGAGGTAATTATTATATAGGATATAATACAATGCAATATATGTGATAGAAAAGAATGTTCTATGTTTATTTCTTGACTTCAAAAAAACTCAACCCAATTTTTTGAGTCAAAAAATGAATATTGTAGACTTAATCTGACATACAATATGACATGCCTGTAAAAATACATTAAATATTATATATTATAGTATTTTTATTTCCTTAGCAAATTATTTATTATTAAATTTTTGTATCAATACATGTTCAGGCTTTTTTGTTCTATAACTTTGTTAATTTTGAAAATTACATCTATCTACTAAAAATTAGATATAGTATATGTACTACATATATGTGTGTGTGTTGTGTGTGTGTGTGTGAATATATATATATATATATATATAGTGAAACCTATATAGAAAATTACGTAGTCAACTGATAATGGTTACACGGAAAGGACTGGTGTTCAAGAGAGCATGTATTTTATTTGTAATGTCTGAATTTTTTACATTGAGCATCTACCCATGACTTTCTCATATACTTAAAAATAAAATGTAATAAAATTAATAAGAAACAAAAAAGAAATAACTTAAAATTTTAGTTTTGCATTTATAATAAAAACTAAAATATATTGAGTCTGTTTTACATGTTAAGCATTATTTTAAGTGTTTTTGCAGATGTTAATTTATTTGATAATCCTCAAAACAATACTGTGGCTCAAGCATTATCACCATCCCCATTTTAGAAATTAAGAAAGTGAGGCACAGAGAATTTGAGTATATTTGTGAGGATCAAAAGAGATATCAGTTTATGCTGCTAACCCATTTAAGAATGAAAGGAGTTTTATAAAAGTAGGCAGGTAAGTATAAAGAAATATGCTGCCGGGCGCGGAGGCTCACGCCTGTAATCCCAGCACTTTGGGAGGCCGAGACGGGTGGATCACAAGGTCAGGAGATCGAGACCATCCTGGCTAACACGGGGAAACCCCGTCTTTACTGAAAACACAAAAAAAAAATTAGCCGGGCGCGGTGGCGGCGCCTGTAGCCCCAGCTACTCGGGAGGCTGAGGCAGGAGAATGGCAGGAACCCAGGAGGTGGAGGTTACAGTGAACCGAGATCGCGCCACTGCACTCCAGCCTGGGCGACAGAGCGAGACCCCGTCTCAAAAAAAAAAAAAAAAAATGCATTGAGTCATCCTTAAGAAACATCAATAAACATCATAGAAAAATATACAGTCCAAATGGAAAGCCCTAAATCGTTTTTTGCCTTGATGATTTATTATAATTTAAACTTTGGCCCAGCTCTAGTGGTAAAGGAAAAAAATCTCATGTGGCGCCAACCATCAAAAGCTCTGTCCACATCTCATTATATGTTCTGTCTTTGTATTTAGCTTGTTTAGAACACATCAAGAAACCCTGTGATAATTTCCATTCTTACATTAGCAGTATTCTTCAAATTTTATTCACTGGCATCTGTCAGCTAAACTAGAGAATCAACTTACCTGCAAAACTCTGATAAGCAAATGTGGGCCATTATTCTGGTGTTTAGTAGGAGAGTCCATCCTGATAGAAACAGTTGCAGGGCATGCACTCCAATTCCCCAGGCAACTCTTGTAAATCTCTCTGCTTCTGCTTTTGCTTTGAATTCTTTTCCATTATCTCTGGGCTTTTTGCCATTAACATCTCTCAAATTCTCCTTTCCAGGTCTAGCTCTCCAGGACCCACTCTTAGTAAACCTTTTAGAGTAGGCTCCACCTCCTCTAGTACTCTCCCTTCATTACCTCTCCAGTGTCTCTTAAGAGAAATCTTGTTATGTAGATTCTGTGAAACATTGGTGGAGTAAAGGAATGAACAGAAATTTTATAAATTTTCTTTTGTATCCAGCCAGTCTTATCAACAGTAGTAGCTTTGTAACTACCCACTTGTAAAAGTTATTTGCATTATACCTTAACCTACATGCTAAGCAACCGGTATTGACCTTTTTTACTGTGTGCAAGGCACACCATCAGTATCTGTGAGAGATAAAAATTTTTTTTTGTAAAGATCCTTTTTGTAAGGAAATTCAAATTTTTGAAACAGATAATTGACAGATGAGCTAAACATGTACAAAAATTACTATTATACAAGGCATAGACCGTTAAGTGTATGAATAACATGAAGTATACTCTTCTTGGACTCTGCAAACATTTCAGTTTTGGTTTACCATGTTTTCCATAATAACATGTTACTCTATAATTAGAATTTATTACACATGGTTTTTGAGAATTTTGTAAATTTATAGGACAATAAATAAAAATTAATTGAGCAAGGACAAATAAGTCTGCAGCAGAATTTCCCCTGGAATGCGCATTTACACCAGTTTTCATTCCAAACCACATCGTGCATATGATTCTTTTAAAAGTTTGTGAAGGAACCAAAACAACAGGTTAGTCTGGATATGATATTGCTCTTGGAGGGGTTTACATGATTTTTCTTTTACTGTTTGATCTTAAATCAAGTTCACCAATTATGAATCCTAGAACAAAACTAACACAGCAAGAAATGTTTCATAGTTGGAATATATATTGATAGTTTATAATGTTCTAAAAATCTTTTTTTCTGATAGAAAATTTTGTTAAAGAAAAAAATAAAAATCCAAGTACTATTGGTGAATTGTAGCAACATCATAATATGTTTAAAAAATAAATTCAGGGAAAATAATAAAAATAGAGAAAAATTATTAACAAGTTAGTATTTAATTTTTGGTCTCAGTCATTGAAAAACAAGTATGTTTTCAAAGTAGAGTTGTTACACCTTTGTCAAAGATATATTGACCATAATTACTTGAGTTTATTTCTGGGCTTTCTGTCCTGTTCCATTGGTTCATGTATCTGTTTTTAATGCCAATACCACACAGTTTTGATTACAATAGCTTTATAATATGTTTTACAATTGGGAAGTGTGATGCCTTCAACTTTGTTCTTTTTCTCAAGATTCCTCTAGCTAATTGGGATCTTTTCTGGTTCCATACCAATTTTAAGATTGCTTTTTCTGTTTCTGTGAAAAATGACATTGGAATTTTGATACGAATTTCATTGAATCTGTAGATTGCTTTGGGTAGTATGGATATTTTAACAATATCAATTATGCTAATCCATGAACACAGGATATCTTTCCATTTATTTGTGTCCTACTCAATTACTTTCATCAATATTTTATGGTTTTGAGTGTACAAATTTTTCACCTCCTTGGTTAAATTTACTCTTATTTTTTGGTACTATTTTAAATGGTATTATTTTCTTAACTTATTTTTCAGATAGTTTGTTGCTAGTGTATGGAAATGCTAACTTTTCTGGTGTTGATTTGGTAACCTGAAACTTTCATGAATTTGTTTATTAATTCTGACAGCTTTCTGGTGGTGCTTTTAGGGATTTCTGTGTAGAAGATCATGTCATCACCAAACAGACAATTTCACTTCTTCCATTGATATATGGATGCCTTTTATTATTTTTGTTTTCTTGCCTAATTGCTCTTGATGGAACTTCCAGTTCTATGTTGAATAGAAGTGGTGGGAGTGGGCATTCTTGTCTTGCTGCTGATCTTTGTAGGAAAAGCTTTCAACTTTTCACCACTATGGTGATAGTTGTGGGCTTGTCATATATAGCCTTATGTGTTAAAGTATATTCCTTCTATGCCTATTTTGTGAAAACGTTTATATGAATGAATGTTGAATTTTGTTAAATTCTCTTTTTGTAGTTATTGAGATTATCATGTGGTTTTTGTCTTTCATTTTGTTAATATGATGTATCACATTTATTGACTTATGTATGTTGAGCCATTCTTGCATCCCTGGGATAAATTCCTCTTGATCATGGTGAATGGCTATTATCAGGAAGATGAATGATAAAAAGTATTAGTAAGGATGTGGAGAAAAGGGAACACTTACACACTGTTGGTGGTCATGTAAATTAGTATAGCCATTTTGGAAAATGTAAGTTCTTCAAAAAGCTAAAATAATTATCATGTGATCCAGTTATCCCACTTCTAGGTATATATCCAAAAGAATCTAAATAGGCATGTCAAAGAGATGTTTCCACTCTCGTATTCATTTCAGTATCTTTCACAGTAGCCAAGATAAGGAAGCAAACCTATGTGTTCATCAACAGATGAAAAGATAATGTGGTATATATACACAATGGAATATTATTTAGTGTTTAAAAGGAGGCAGATGCTATCATTTACGGCAACATACATAGAAGTGGAAAACATTATCTTAAATGAAATGCACAGAAAGACAAATACTGTAAGATCTCAGTTATATGTGGAATTTACAAAAGCAATTTCATAGAAACAGAGAGTAGAAAGGTAATTACCAGAGGCTAGAAGGAGGGGAAAAGATTACAAAAGGGAAAATGTCAGTCATAGGGTACAAAGTTTCCATTAAATTGATTGAATAACTTTTAGTGATCTGTTGCACTGCAGGGTGACCACAGTTAATAATAATGCATTATATATTTCAAAATGTTATTTATTTATTTTTATTATTTATTATTATTATTTTTTGAGACAGAGTCTCGCTCTGTCGCCCAGGCTGGAGTGCAGTGGTGCCATCTCCGCTCACTGCAAGCTCCGCCTCCCAGGTTCACACCATTCTCCTGCCTCAGGCTCCCAAGTAGCTGGGACTACAGGCGCCCGTCAGCTTGCCCGGCTAATTTTTTGTATTTTTAGTAGAGATGGGATTTCATCGTGTTAGCCAGGATGGTCTCGATCTCCTGACCTCGTGATCCGCCCACCTCGGCCTCCCAAAGTGCTGGGATTACAGGCGCGAGCCACTGCACCCAGCCTATATTTCAAAATTTTTAAAGTAATAAATTGTTAATGTTCTCACCACAGAACCATAATAATTTGGTGATGTGATGGATGTGTTAATTAGCTTCATTGAATTTTTCTACAATATGTAAATAGATCAAAACATCAAATTTACCCCACAAACATACACAATTACTATTTGTCAATTAAAGCAATAAAAATAAAAAGCAACTTACAGCTGCTAAAGATGAAATTGTGATGGGGAAATTTTGTTTTTGATGTTACAGTTCTCTAATTTTGACTGGGCTTTTCTTTATCCCTTGTTAGTTAGTCAGTGCTGTTCCTCTGTAGAAAACTTACGTTAGGAAAACTATTTATTTCATTGCTTCAGTTCACACATATTTCAGCAAAGCATTATGCAAGGCATTGTGGGGGATGCAAATTTGAACAATGCATAGTGTCTGTTCTTGTAGAACCTCCAATATTACCTAGAAAAGTAGGTGGCAGTTCCATGCAACAAGAGGAATATAACCCATGCAAACTCTGTTACTGAAAGGGTTGTTTCTGGGAGAATGAAGAAGAAGACATCATAGAGAAAGGTAGACTTCTGCAGAATCTCAAAGAAGAATCAACTGCACTGTGTTAAGCAGATATACCATAAATGAATGAATAAATATATTCTTCATGTAAGCATTTAATATTAAGCATTATTATTCCACGTGGAAAGAATAGCAGGATAAAGCAATATATTTCAGTAAAGGTTTTGATGAATATAAATCATGGGAAACTAGGATACAAATGGAGAGCACTTCAGTTTTTGAGTAAAGGTTTTATATTTGAGGGATACATAGTCTGTCTTAGGGAAGCACTGAAGCTTTCGTAGGAGAAAAGTAACACTATGAATACTGTTTTTGGAAGATTAACCTCAGCCCTATAAAATGGATTGAAGCAAGAGAAAATTTTGGAAGAGCAGCCATTTGAAAGGCTATGGAGACAGCTAGTGCAGGAGCTGAAAAACATCGAATCAGAGCAAATGTGGCAAGGCCAAAGTAAATAGTCTGTGAAAGAGAAACAGAAAGAAGATTTGACAGAATTTAGCACTGCTAAAGTTCTTTTCCAATTGTTACTTAATAATGTCCCTATTCATGTCTGTCATCTTTCATCTTCCTCATCATATGTAATTTGTTAACAATGGTCTTCAGCATTTCACTGCAAGTCCACTCTTTCTACTCCCAATTGAGCATCCTACTTTAATGAAACTTGATTTTTATCATCCCATCTAAGTCTCCAAGTCGTTACCTAATCCACTCACTTTCCCAGCATTCTTCTGCCCCACTGAAATGTGTAGATCCATCTTTTCAAAAAAACAACTCCCCATCCTTCCGATTCTATAGCATACTTCTTCCCATCCTCATATGTGTTTGTAGTTGTATTTGCAGACATTTATTGGTGCTGAGTGAATTCCCTATCCTTTCACTTCAAAAGTCATATGAGAATAGGGCTATTTTTATAGCCAATACTTGAACAAGCCACAAGTGCATACCCACTATGTGGGATAAACACATCTTTAACTGGTAAGCAGAAAATTATAATGAAAAGACGTCAGATAAAAATATAAAATACCATCTTTTTTTTTTTTTTTTTTGAGATGGAGTCTATCTCTGCAGCTCAGGCTGAAGTACAGTCTCAGCTCACTCCAACCTCTGCCTCCCAGGTTCAACCAATTCTCCTGTCACAGCCTCCTGAGTAGCTGAGACTACAGGCACACACCACCATGCCCAGCTAATTTTTTGTATTTTTAGTAGAGATGGGGTTTCATCATGTTGGTCAGGCTGGTCTTGAACTCCTGATGTCAGGTGACCCACCCGCCTCGGCCTCCCAAAATGCTGGGAGTACAGGTGTGAGCCACTGCACCTGACCTAAAATACCACCATGTTTTATATGTCTTTTGATCTGAGAGATATTATTCTGGTTGCCCATTCAATAAGTGCTGGACTTGGTTGAATAATATATTCCTAAAAACACATCTCAAACGAGATGTGAGAAATTTGAACTAAAGACTTCAAAGTCAAAAAGGGGGCTCTATTCCGAGAGAACTAAAATATGTTAGAAAAATCCCTACTTTATTTAGCGTCTTAAATTTTAGATATATTCAGGAATACAATTGTAGATTATTATAGTCTTTAACCGTGTTCCTTCAGTTTAACACTAAACCATTGGCCTTGATTCCAATGAGTATCCAACTATGAATAAATGGTTTTTTTTATTTCGACACACCTAAAGATGTCCTTATATTGCTCATGTGACCTATGTTACCCACTAATACTAGCACTCTTAATGTTTTTGTATGCCATTTTATTAAAGAATATTGCATTAAAAATTTTGATTCATTGGGCAATTGAAATTTTATATACAAATATGGCAATTGTGCCTCAACAAAGCTGTTGACTACTAGATGGTAACATCAAGCGATTTTGAGCAAGATTGGTCTTCAAAGTCTACAAAAGGTCTAATTTTGTTTAAGGATAGGATTTTTAAAGAGTATCAGTGTATAATAACCAATGTCTAGGTTGTGAACAAGTTAAACATTCAAAAAATAAGACTTCTCCCTGAATAAACATGGCCCACATTGTCTTGGAAAAATGTGTTACCTGTGACTCAAAGAATGATAGACACAGCTAGAAATCAGCTCTCACACAAAACCCTGCTTTGAGAAGGAAGACAGAGGAAGCCAGCAGAGCTGCAGTAATTGATACAACATAATGCACTTTACCATATGTGTCATGGATGTATGCTCATGTAGATGGGAAGAACAATGTTAGCTACTACTTTATACCACCCAACATGGTGCCTTTGAACATACAACTTTGATTTTTAAAAATTGTGATAAAGTACAGCTAACATAAAATTTCCTATCTTAGCCATTTTTTCTAAATTTGATTTTACGCATTCATGTTTTGAAACTTTGCCATAGTGCCTAAGAAAGTGAACCTGGGAGATGGGTACCATCTCTAATTCCACACATTCCTGCTAAACAGTGTGCAATACGTATTCATCCAATAAGCAAAGAAGTGTGCTGGGTGTTTGGCTGCAAGGTAGGAAAGGCAGCATCTGGAAAACAATTCTGAACTCTGGTGAACTCGAATTCTGTTTGAGATACACTGGTACCACAGTAAATACAATTTGGTTTTGCAGGGAAACACGTGTCATTAACCCAGGGCATGTGTATTACTGGGCATCTTCAGAATCCTCTTTTCGGCCCTTGCCCTACTGATTTAAATGGCTAAGGAACAGTGAGAACTTCTGTTTCCGAGTTCCTACATTTGGGACTGAACAGATCATGTTTTGCTGATGTTCACTACCTATCACAAAGACCTCTAAATAATAAACTACAAAGCATCTGGTGTTTTCAGAAAATGAAACATTACATTTCCTTTAGTCCACTGTTCAAACATGTGTTTAAAAGTTTTAAGGTGTTCAAGTTTGCAAATGCATCAAATGTTTTATCTGTAGGTTGTTATAAATTGTAGCTTTTTTTTTTCTGAAGTCTTTAACTGATTTGCTAATGTCCTGTTCCATTGGTTTCTGGCCCCCAGTGATCAGTATGATGATAGGCCTACAGCATTATTTGAATATGCAAGGAAAGTCCTGCATGTTATTTAGGTTTCACTGTGGCCAACTGATCTCAAGTTGCATAGTTTTAGTTAGGAGTATTTTTTAAATAAATAAGTGCCTGTGTTTACTAAAATGTAGGATAATTGTTGCTTTCCTCCTTCAAAGAAAGTCCCAGCATCGGCGGGGTGCAGTGGCTCACCCCTGCAATCACAGCACTTTGGGAGGCCGAGATGGGCAGATCATGAGGTCAGGAGATCGAGACCTTCCTGGCTAACATGGTGAAACCCCGTCTCTACTAAAAAAATACAAAAAATTAGCCGGGCGCGGTGGCGGGCGCCTACAGTCCCAGCTACTCGGGAGGCTGAGGCAGGAGAATGGCGGGAACCCGGGAGGCGGAGCTTGCAGTGAGCTGAGATCTGGCCACCGCACTCCAGCCTGGGCGACAGAGCGAGACTCTGTCAAAAAAAAAAAAAAAAAAGTCTCAGCGTAAAGTAATTTTTTAAATTCAATATCTTCTATCTTGGAAGAATGACATTCAGAGTAGTTTTAATGATGTCAAAGTACAAAAGTTCAAGAGTTACTTTGAAAGTTTGATTTATAGCTATGTAAAGACTAATGCCAGGTTTGAACATGAATACAGCTCAAGGAAAACCATACCAGCTGTGACAACTTGGAGATTAGGTCCATTATAATTTAGTTTTACCAGTTTATCCGCTATTTGGCAAGAACTGAATAAGTTCCCTCCAGGTTTCACCCATATCTTGTGCTTTCAATGCACAGAAACTATAGTTTTTTTTTTTGTTTTTTTTTTTTTTTTTGAGACGGAGTCTTGCTCTGTCACCGAGGCTGGAGTGCAGTGGCCGGATCTCAGCTCACTGCAAGCTCCGCCTCCCGGTTTTACGCCATTCTCCTGCCTCAGCCTCCTGTGTAGCTGGGACTACAGGCGCCCGCCACCTCGCCCGGCTATTTTTTTGTATTTTTTTAGTAGAGACGGGGTTTCACCGTGTTAGCCGGGATCGTCTCTCGATCTCCTGACCTCGTGATCCGCCCGTCTCGGCCTCCCAAAGTGCTGGGATTACAGGCTTGAGCCACCGCGCCCGGCCAACTATAGTTTTAAATTGAGAAATATACGAAAATTAATCTGTTTAAGAAGAGGAGGCCGGGCGCAGTGGCTCAAGGCTGTAATTCCAGCACTTTGGGAGGCCGAGACGGGCGGATCACGAGGTCAGGAGATCGAGACCATCCTGGCTAACACGGTGAAACCCCGTCTCTACTAAAAATACAAAAAATCAGCCGGGCGAGGTGGCGGTGCCTGTGGTCCCAGCTACTCAGGAGGCTGAGGCAGGAGAATGGCGTGAACCCGGGAGCGGAGCTTGCAGTGAACCGAGATCACACCACTGCACTCCAGCCTGGGCCACAGAGCGAGACTCCGTCTCAAAAAAAAAAAAAAAAAAAAAAAGAGATATACTGGCTTGATCCAAGCACCTTGCAACTTATATTCTATTAAATATGTAAGTGTTTTGCAGTTGTTACTTGGCATCTTATTGGGTTGCACTTTAGAACCAACTTTTTTCTCCTTTTGTAATCAAATATTTTTATAAATACCTGAAACCTCTAAGAAATATTCAAATAAATGTTTCCATTTTTAAAAAGTACTTTCTCTGTTAAATTGATTTGCTTTTTGACCAAAGATCAATTGACCATATTTATATGGGTCTATGTCTTGGCACTTTATTCCATTGCATTGCTCTATTCGTCTATTATTTCACCCGTAATACACTGTCTTGATTACTACAGCTTTCTTGTAGTTTGTTGATTTTCACAAAGTAACTTGCTAGTATTTTGACTGGGACTGTGTTGAATTTATACATAAAATTGATAACTGACATGTTGACAAAATTGAGCCTTCATGTCTATGAACCATGGAATTGCTTTCCATTTATTTAGGTCTTTCCCCCCCCCCCCCCCCCGCCCCGAGACAGAGTCTCGTTCTGTCGTCCAGGCTGGAGTGAGTGGCGCGATCTTGGTTCACTGCAAGCTCCGCCTCCCGGGTTCCCGCCATTCTCCTGCCTCAGCCTCCCGAGTAGCTGGGACTACAGGCGCCGCCACCACGCCCGGCTGATTTTTATATTTTTTTAGTAGAGATGGGTTTCACCGTGTTAGCCAGGATGGTCTCGATCTCCTGACCTGGTGATCCACCCGCCTCGACCTCCAAAGTGCTAGGATAACAGGCGTGAGCCACCGCGCCCGGCCTATTTAGGTCTTTTTTATCAGAATTTTTTCTTTCGTCAGAATTTTGTGGCTTTCCTCATAAAGATCTTGTGCGTATTTTATTAAACTTAGATCAAAGTGTTTTCCGGTGCTAATATAAATGGTGTTATGTTTCTAATTCCAAGTTTCAGTTATCCATTGCTGGTATGTAAGAAAGCAACTGACATTTGTCTATCAGCCCACATCCTACAACCTTGCTGTAACTGACATTTGTCTATCAGCCCACATCCTACAACCTTGCTGTAACTGACATTGGTCTATCAGCCCACATCCTACAACCTTGCTGTAACTGACATTGGTCTATCAGCCCACATCCTACAACCTTGCTGTAACTGACATTTGTCTATCAGCCCACATCCTACAACCTTGCTGTAACTGACATTTGTCTATCAGCCCACATCCTACAACCTTGCTGTAACTGACATTTGTCTATCAGCCCACATCCTACAACCTTGCTGTAACTGACATTGGTCTATCAGCCCACATCCTACAACCTTGCTGTAACTGACATTGGTCTATCAGCCCACATCCTACAACCTTGCTGTAACTGACATTGGTCTATCAGCCCACATCCTACAACCTTGCTGTAACTGACATTTGTCTATCAGCCCACATCCTACAACCTTGCTGTAACTGACATTTGTCTATCAGCCCACATCCTACAACCTTGCTGTAACTGACATTTGTCTGTCAGCCCACATCCTACAACCTTGCTGTAACTGACATTTGTCTATCAGCCCACATCCTACAACCTTTTGCTGTAACTGCCTGTAAGTTCCAGGAGGGTTTTTGTTCTACAATAGAGCTTTCTACTCTAATTTTTATGATTTTTTATAGTTGTTTCAAGCATAAATTATTTCTTCTTTCTGTAATTCTCTAAGATGGAAGCTTAGATTATTGACTTTAGATTTTCTTGCCTTTTTTATTATCATTCCTTTTAAAAATTTTATTGAGGTATATTTGACTAGTAAAAATTGTATATGCTTAAGGTATACGATTGGTGATTTGATATACATATCCACTGTAAAATATCACCACAATAAAGCAAATTAACATCACCATCACCTCAGCTTTTTTTCCTAATATAAGCATTTAATAATGTAATTTTCCCTCCAAATAATGCTATCAATGCATTCCACATATTTTGATAAGTTGTGTTTTAATTTTCATCTGGTTCAATTTTTTTAAAAAAATCTATCCAGAGACTTCTTTTACCCATCTTTTCTTTAGAAGTTCTTTGTTTAATGTTCAAATATTTGGAAATTTTCCAAATACCATTCTGTTACTGATTTGTAGTTTGATTTAATTGTGGTCAGAGAACATATTCTGCATAATTCCTGTTTTTTTTTTTTTTTTTAAACTAGTTACGGTGTGTTTATGAGCTAGAATGGGGTCTGTCTTGTTGCATGTTCCATGTGAATGTGAGAAGAATATATATTGTGCCGTCGTTGGATGGAGAATTCTATAAATGTCAATTAGAATATGCTAATTATAATGCTATTGAGAGCAACTGCATCCTACTGATTCTCTGCCTGCTTGATATATATATGTTAATAAAAGAAGGGTATTGTATTCTTCAGCTATAGTAATAGATTTGTCTATTTTTCTTTGCAGTTCTATCAGTTTTTGCTTCATGTATTTTGAGTCTGTGTTATTAGGCACATACAGATTAAGGATTTGTCTTCTTAGAGAATTGATCCCTTCATCAACATGTAATCTCTCTTTTTTCTCTTATAATTTTTCTTGCCCAGAAATCCGCTTTGTCTGAAATTAATACAGCTACACCAACTTGCTTTTGATTCGTGTTCGTATGATACATCTTTCTCCCACCTCTTTAGATTAAACCTGTGTCTTTCTATTTAAAGAGGGTTTATTGTAGAAAATTTATAGTAGGGTCTTTTTTATTCCAATCCACTCTAGCAACCTGTCTTTAATTGAAGTATTGAGACCACTGACAAAGTGATGATTGATAGTTGGGTTAATATCTACCATATTTGTAACTGTATTTTATTCATTGCTTTTCCTGTTTTTTTTATTTACCTTCTTTTTTTTGAGACGGAATTTCGCTCTTGTCACCCAGGTTGGAGTGCAATGGCACAATCTCGGCTCACTGCAACCTCTGCATCCGGGTTTCAAGTGATTTTCCTGCCTCAGCTTCCCGAGTAGCTGAGATTACAGGCGCCCACCACTACGCCTGGCTAATTTTTTGTAGAGACATGGTTTTGCCATGTTGGGCAGGCTGGTCTTGAACTCCTGACCTCAGGTGATCTGCCCACCTTGGCCTCCCAAAGTGCTGGGATTACAGGCCTGAGCCACTGCACCCAAACTTTATTCACCTTCTTTTGTCTGGCTTGTCTGATTTTAATTCAGTATATGTAATTCTATTTTCTCCCTTCTCTTAGCATTTCAGTTATATGTTGCTTTTAAAAAACCTTATTGTTTGCCCTAAAGTTTGCAATATACATTTTATAACTAACCTAAGTTTTCTTTCAAATAAGTTTATACTGCTTCATGAATTTTGCAGGTGCTGTAAAGTATTTCAGAGTTCTCCATCTAATTACTTATAAAGTTGCTGCCATTAATTTTACTTTATCACATGCTATAGTCACATAATACATTCTTATTATTTTAAGTAAATATCTCTTATCAATTAAGAATAAGATAAACAAAGATTTTACTTTATTTTCATTCATTTCTTCTCCAAAGCTTTTCTTAATTATGTAGAAAATTTTTACATTTTCTTCATTTTTGAAGATTAATTTCTCTGAATATAAAATTGTTGTTTTTATTTCAACACTTTAAATACTTCACCCACTTTCTTCTCATTTGCAAAGTTTCTGATAAGATGTAACATATAATATTTGTATTTTTTCTTTATAGATATAATGTTTTGCCTCTGGCTTTTTTCAAAGTTTTCTTTTGCTTTGGTTTTCTTTTGTTTGGATATGGTAAGCTTGGAGATATATATATATATAAAATATATATACACACATGTACACATATATATAATATACATATACACACTAATGTGGATATATATACACACATTAATTTTATAAAATTCTCACCTAACAATTATTGCTTCAAATATTACTTCTGCTCATTTTTTCTTCTTTTAGTATTGCAATTACATGTATGTCATATCTTTTAAAAATGTTCCACAGTTCTTGGATATTAGGTTCTGTGTTTTCATTCTTTTTTCTATTTACATTTTAGTCTGGACAGTTTGTAATGGTATTGCTTCACATTCACTGATTCTTTCGGCCAAGTTCATCTTACTGAGTCCATCAAAGGCATTCTTCATTTCTATGACTGTGGTTTTAAATTCTAGCATTTTATTTTCATTCTGTCTTACAGTTTTCATCTCTGTGCTTATACTACCAATCTATTGTTGCATGTAGTCTACTCTCTTCATTAAAACTATTAGCATGTTAATTATAGTTATTTTTAAATCCTTGTCTGAAAATTCCAAAATCTCTTCCATTTCCAAGTCCAATTCTGATGCTTGCTTTGGCATCTGCAGACTTGTAATTTTTTAAGCATGCTTTGTAATTTTTCATAGAAAACTCTATATAGTGTATCGAGCAAAAGAAAACTGAGATAAATAGGCCTTTAGTGAGATATTTTATGTTTATGTGGCTATAGGATAGGTTATATTTATTGTTTCCTGTGGCTGTAGGTGTCTGAAACTAATATTCCTCTGGTGTCCATGGGTTATCTCCCCTGCTGTATTTAGATTTCCCTAGAGACTCCTCCTTAAGTGGAGTCTGACAGCTTTATCTACTTTTATTATAAAAAGCGCTGTTAATGTGGTGGTAAGGAGTGGCAAAGGAGAGGCATTCTATATTCTTATAATGTTATCTCAGTCTCTTTATGTCCCTCTGTGTGATTTTCACAAATATTTCTTACTATTTTTTTCTCCCCTTCCTAGATGCGACAGAAAGGTTGGAGTGGGCTGGAGTTGGATGATTACTCTTTTACCTGTGTGAGATTAGGCTCTGGTGAACTCTTTTTTTTCACTCGAGAGTGGGCCTTTGTCATGGAGAACACATTGGGCATATTTCAAAGTACTTATTTTTATCTTCTCATACTAAAGACACGAGGTGATTTTTCTTGAATACTATTATGAGAACCTGCTGGCATTTTTTTCATATAAAAACCCATGAAATATGAATGTAAGTGGACTGTAGCCTCCAGCAGTTATTCATTATCAATCCTGTCTAAATTCAGCATCACCACTTAAGTGTGCCTACCAGATTACACCTCCAGTGACTTCTATCCCAGGTAAAATGATCTCAGCTATATTTCTCCAAATTTGTCTGTCTCTTTAGATTTTAGGGTGGCAGTTTGCCCTGCAATCGTAATTCTCTGTTGGGTGCAAAAAAAAAAAAAGTCATTGATTTTCATTTGTTTAGTTTTTTCCTTGTCATAAGGATAAGAGTGACAATTTCCAAGCTCCGTAAGTGTTGGAGCTGCAACAGGAAGTCCTCTCCATTTTTTTAAGTGTAGCATATTTCAAAAGCACTGACATTGTAGTTAACATCTGGTTACTAGATTACAATTTTGTGGTTAGGAAAATATTTTTTTAAGTACAAGGCTGAGAGATCAACTCATAAAACTTTGCACAAATGAACAAGTGTTCTATGGATAAAAATCTCTTTAGCAATTGTATGGGAGGGTAATCATAAATCCCCTCTCTTACAGGCAATTTTACTATTTCAGCAGATGAACATGCAGTTAAAAAAAATATGTCATCAGAACAAACTTTTTCTATTATTTGAGTTAACTGAGATGTTGCTGCATTTTATTATAAAGACATTTATCTTTTTAGGAAGGGGGCTGGAATTAATGTTAGACAAATAAAGCATTTCTAGGAGCTCATAATTTAAGAGGGACCAAAAACTTAGTAATCAAGATAAATTATATTTTTAAATAATACTTTTTAAAAAATAAATATTAATGAAAAAATTTTACAATGAAGAAAATATCAAAATTTACTTAAAGGCAGAATTAGAAACAGTCCCATGTACAGTCATACTGGAGACTAAGGCAAAAGGGAAAATCTTGATTGCTGACTTTTTTTGTATTTCTTTAAATTGCACACCCTACGCAAGTGGCTCCTTCTACTCCAGCCCTAGTAGGGGAATGTTCAGTCATCAGACACTGGAAAAATGCATGTAAATTTACATCTTAGAGAATAAAACATTGAAGTATGTCAAATATAGGATGATTTTCTTCCATACATAGTTCAACATATCATGTGAAATTCAATATAACTAAGTGAAAAACAAAAGTAT
This sequence comes from Macaca thibetana thibetana, assembly GCF_024542745.1. Lineage (NCBI taxonomy): Eukaryota > Metazoa > Chordata > Mammalia > Primates > Cercopithecidae > Macaca > Macaca thibetana. The sequence goes on from NC_065594.1 coordinate 2,816,210, forward strand.
TGCCGATTCCTTTAAGTAAAAAGCTACTATTTCATTCGGTAGCTCTTTGTGATTTGACAATAATACTAATATATTAAAGGTTAACATATTTGTCTCTTCACACACAAATGCATATACACATACACATTTATGTACACACATACAAATATTACAAGAGATTGAAAATAGGCATCTCCATAAAAAAGTATCTCTTGGGCTGACTTCCCACTGAAGCTTCCGGGCTAGCCATGATTTTGGATTCCTGCTTTCCCTCATGATCCCTCCATCCCTATTCCCTTCTCAGACTTTTCCAAACCTTAAAATAATTGCTATTTTAAATACCCATGTGTCTTAATTTTTTACTGTAAATCTTTAAGGTCTACAATATAATATTTTGATATATATATGTAAATGACCACTATAGTCAAGCAAATTAACACATCCTTCTTCTCACATAGCTTTTGTTTGTTTTGTGGTAAGAACACCTGAAATTTACTCACTTTAGCGATTTATTGGACCACTTCCTCTCTTCCTAACTAAAGAGACTTGAATTTGTGTTGAAATACAGTTTCATTTATATAAGACATGTTATTAAGTACTGTACATATAAATATGCATACCCTTTTGTTGGATACACAGGGTAAAATAATTCAAGTATATAATATGTAATATTAAAATGCCAGAGAGTATGTGTTTTTACTAAAACATTCCTTCTTTTCTTTTGATCCCATTAGACATGATCAAAATACATTTGAACATGAGGGTTGCTACTTAATGAGCTGTGGTGGTAAGAAGTGAACAGCTGTTCTACCGACGAGATGGTTGGTGGGCTTGACACACTGAGCACATCTGAGCACAGGGAACTCACCAAATTTCCTGGCAATGCGCAGGTGTTGAGGAACAAGACAATGACAGAGAACATTCTCTTCTAATTGTGCCCAGATGATGATAATCGGGACAATTTGGGACTTCATATTTTTCAGAACTTTAATCTTCATAAAATTTTCAACAGGAACAAAGAGAAAAGGCTGGAATTATCTGAATTGTATAGGTAGATAAAGGACCTAGAGTCCTTCAAGACTTACACATTGAGTCATAGATAATATAATCAACATACATATATATACACGTATATATATCTATGGAATTTAAATTGTGGTGTGGTTTTACAAATCAGATGGAAAGGGTCACATTTGTAACTAGAAAAATTCAGGTCAGGTCTCTGTCAGTACTCAAATCTATTGCTTTAATTCCACATATCAAACATTATTTTGTCTCTATCTCATTTTGTTAATGTCGTGTAAACAATATGCTGGTTTTCTACTTCTCAGAAATGTTTACTGTGAGGCCAGTTTTGCCATTATGAAGGAAAATGTAGGGGAAGACTAGTCCTGCACATGTTGTATTATTTAGACACACGAACAATAGAATATGTACTAAAATCTCGTCACAATCACATCTGAAGGCCAGGGAACAAAGAGATTTATTGCAAATATTGAATTTCCTGCTTAATTGTTTTTATGGTCAAAAGTCCTTGTTAAGCACACTACTTTTAGGACTCTCCACAATCTCCACAAGTGACCTAAAGACAAAGTGTGGGAGACTAGTACAAAGTGGTGGGGCCTGAGACCCAGAATAAAATGAATACATGCGAGAAGAAATCACGTCTAGAGCAGAGGCTTTTTCACTTCATAAATTACTATCTTGATGGACATTCGATACTAGCAAATTCAATGCACAAGTAATGCAAAGAATTTTCGTGGGTGGAAAAGGCTGAAAGAAGAGATCAAGCAACAGCGTCGGTAGCTCTGGATGGTTTGATAATGGTCCCAGATTTCAAGCAGATACTTAAATACATTCTTCACATAACTTAGAGTACCCGGGTGTTACATCTCACAGAAATGGTATACTCATTGTGCTGTTTTTATTTCTAAGTAGAATCTTGAAAGATCTTTCTAAGTAAAATGTTGGCAAAGAAACAATCCCATCACTAAATGTCCCTGTCATTTCGTTTTTTATGGGATTGGTTGCAGATGTTGCAGGGTCTTTGCCTCTCCACCTAGGTCTGTTCACACTCAGCTCAGTCACCAATTGGGATAAATACTGAACACACCACTCCACTGTTGTGATTCAGCTTTAAAACTTACTTTTCAATTTTTCTTTTTCTTTTTTTTTTTTTTTTTTTGGTCTCAACTTACTGGTGCTTTTTGTAGAGAAAACTTTCAAGTGGTTTTAGATTATAAAATAAGGCAATGATGAATTACTTGGGAACTTTATTAAACATGAGACTAAACTTTGATCATCATATTTTTGTAGAAAAACAATAAATATCAAATAGAGACAAATCTGAGATAAAGTTCAATTCAAAATAGATTGAGACTGGAAGAGCATTAATGTTACTTAAATCATATATTTAATAGAAATATACAAACGAAGGTTCTAACAGCTGGATGTTTTCATAAGTGAAGGAACATCTAAAACTAACTTTTAGAAAATTAATAGTATGTACCCTGGAGGCTACTGTATTACTTATGCAACATTTTTTTTTAAGTATCATTTTGTATTCTATGTAAGATGACAAAAATGGGTTTTGTTTTTGTCATTGTTGTTATACAATTAAAAGTTGTTCACGAAACGAGGTGTAACCATAATGTAACGTGCTGCTTAACTGTAAGGAATATTTGCATAGTCATAGGAATGTAAACCCTAAGTATTGATTTAATTTCAAAGGGTGATATAAGTATATTGGAAGAATGAGGGGTAGTCTGTGTGAGTTTATAGCTAGCAAAGATTTTATAAAATAGATTATTTCTCAACCTCAATAAAAGGAAAGTAATAGATACCATCTAAAGGTTAAAAATCAAGAAACAGCTGTCCTAACATTTGATTTGGAAATGGGAGGTAAATGACATTAGAAACAACTATAAACAAGTAGAAAAAAAATTGGGAGAATGGGCAAAGGACCATTGTTTCTTTCTTTTTTTTTTTTTTTTGAGACAGAGTTTCGCTCTGTCATCCAGGCTGCAGTGCAATGGCATGATCTCGGCTCACTGCAATCTCCATCTCCCAGGTTCAAGTGGTTCTCCTGCCTCAGCTTCCCAAGTAGCTGGGATTACAGGTGTGCACCACGATGCCCAGCTAATTTTCTTTGTATTTTTAGTAGAGACAGGGTTTCACCATGTTGGCCGGGCTGGTCTTGAACTCTTGACCTCAAGTGATCCACCCACCTCGGCCTCCCAAAGTGCTGGGATTACAGGCATGAGCCACCGCGCCCGGCCAGGACCATTGTTTCTTCTTGGACAGTTATGTTACTAATTACCACCCTGCTGGTACTTTTTGAATGTATGTGTGTTATTCCTTTGATAAAATTAAACACCTAAGAGTTCTATAAGAAATTAAATCCTATTTTTAAAAAGAAAACATTTTTTTGTTGGAGGGGAAGAGTACTTCAACATTTCTCTTTAATATAGAAAAGTGGAAATGTTAATTAACAAAAACTATTCTTTCTGGCCAAAATATTATAACACCTTTGAGAGCGATCAACATTAAAAAATACACTCTGCAATCCTGCTTCCCCAATAAACAAAATTATCTTCATAGTCTTATTCAAACTTGTATACCGCCATAGCATAGTGACTAAGACCAAAGGCTTTCATTCAGACTCTCTTGGTTTGAATCCTGGTTGTGTAACTTTGATCTAGTTAGTTAACCTATTTAGTAAAAACATGCATCACTGCATTGTTTGAGGGTTAAATAAGATAATAAATGCAAAGCACTTACCATGGTGCCTAGCATAATTCACATTCAATTAATGTTAGTTTTTCTTTCATCCACAGTTGAAATCACGGCATAGATATATATTTGTATCTCTCCACATAAACTCAATTCCTCAGCCACCTCCCCTTTTCCCACAATGCAGCCCTCTGTTACACCCCTCCTGTGCTAATTCTTGACCATTCTTCAGAAAAGCCTTCACTAATTGGCACTATGTAAGCCCTATTTCCCCTTTTTGACTTTTCTCCTCCATGGTATCTTGCTTATTTCCTTAATAGCACTTCCTAGAACATAAAATAAATATTTCTGAGTATAATTATTTATTTAATATCCATTTGTGTCTGACAGTAGACTTTAAACTCTTTGGAGCAAAGTCTACTTCTATCTCCGTCTTTATTAGATACTTAGTTCCTAGCACACTGTTTGACTCATAATAGGTGTTCATTAAATGATTGGCTTAAAGGTTGATTGTGACAGCATAGCTTCCCATTAGGTTGCCGAGCTATATCTTCCTTAACTGTTGTGTTACTGAGGTAGGGGGCTGGCAGGACCTGTTTTCCAGTCATGGCCCTGTTTATCAAAGCAGGATCTGATCAAAACAGGATGTAGCAAACAAGTGGGCCAAAACCAGCAGATGGCTATGAAAGTGACGTTTAGGTGCCCTCACTGCTCATTAGCATAAAGACACACCTACCAGCACCATGACAGTTTACAAATACCATGGCAGTAGGCCATGGCAATGGCTAGAAAGTTACCTTACATGGTTTCTGGAACTCCCAACCCTCTTTCCAGAAAGTTCTGAATACCGTGCCTCTTAATTAACATATAATTAAAAGTGAGTATAAGTACAGCTGCCAACAGCCTAATATGCTTCTATATCAGGGCACACTGCCAGTACTGCAAGGAGCAGTACTGGTTCTATGAAAGTTGCTTTCTCTTACCACCAGCTTGCCCTTAAATTCTTTCCTGGGTAAAGCCAAGAACCCTCCCAGGCTAAGCCCCAACTCTGGGGCTCACCTACCCACCTGCATCATTACTATTGGGATACTTCTAATTTTCAGTTACTTCCACTTGTCCATAGTGCTATAATGAATATGATAAGAATAGGGATTTTTCTTCTTTCTGATTATAAACATTTAATAAACACATCCAAAATGTGAATACTTCTGTCTAAATTCTCTGATTATGTTTTATAGCTCCATATTCTCATAAGCAGCTACTCAAATGATCAACATATCCTTGAATGTATAAGTAAATTCATGAAGGAAGAGTTAAGACCAACAATTGATCAGTTAGGACTTTTCCAGAAGTTTACTTTATGTTTGTTCTTAATACTTCTACTTCATGTTGTTTTTCTTAATCCCACTCCCTAGTTGTCAAATATTTAGCATGATTAATGCCTCATCTTTTGAAAGAAAAACGGTACATTTGGAGTGCTCTTATTTTTTTCTTTTTTAAAAAATGCATATCGGTGATTCTTTTTAAATGCTCACCTGCCTCCTTCCTTGGTATGATTTGATAGCTTCTTACTAAAAGGTGACTCGCTAGAAATATTTTTACAATCTTCTTTTATGAGTAACTTTGTTTGAAAAAGCCTTCCTTCATTAATAAACAAGTTATTTGGCTTTGGTTTATTTTCAGTTTTATTTTAGATAGTAAATAGCATTATGTTTCTTTTTACAGAGGTAGAGACTGAACTTTTGAACATACAAGTAATTAGTCCAGGCTCATAAGGTAAAGAATGATGGTTCCTGTTGTCTCTGGAGTCTACGTTCTCAACTCATATACCACACAGCCTCCATCCTCTACTTCTACGGTGGTATCTACTGTTTCCACACTTCATTATAATTCTGTGAAGTCACATATCATTCCTCATTCTCAGTTTTATACTTAACACCTATCACAGGGCACAACAGGTCACTCAATGATAATGAGGTTTACTAAAGTAAAATTTATGCCATTGATCATTGTGAGTGGGGTCAACCAAAATGAAAAAGAAACAACTCGGGCAATTCAGGTGTAATATGTAGAAATGTTAATTACTGTGAACTCTTAATTAACATTAAGTTATTCCTCCCCCATGCCATGATGTATATGCCACCTTCTCCTAAATCTACACAGCTGAATAGTAGCCATCTGAAGACTTAAGGACTATGAAAGAATTGTGAAACATTCACATAGTAATTTTCTTTTTTAATTATACTTTAAGTTCTGAGATACATGTGCAGAACGCACAGGTTTGTTACATAGGTATACACGTGCCACGGTGGTTTGCTGCACCCATCAACCTGTCATCTACATTAGATATTTCTCCTAATGCTATCCCTCCCCTCGCCCCCAACCCCCTGACAGGCCCCTCTGTGTGATAGTACCCTCCCTGTGTCCATGTATTCTCATTGCTCAACTCCCACTTATGAGTGAGAACATGCAGTGTTTGGTTTTCTGTTCCTGTGTTAGTTTCCTGAGAATGATAGTTTCCAGCTTCATCCATGTCCCTGCAAAGAACATGAACTCATCCTTTTTTATGGCTGCATAGTATTCCATGGTGTATATGTGCCACATTCTCTTTATCCAGTGTATCACTAATGGGCATTTGGGTTGGTTCCAAGTCTTTGCTATTGTGAATAGTGCTGTAATAAACATACATGTGCATGTGTCTTTTTAGTAGAATGATTTCTAATCCTTTGGGTATATACCCAGTAATGGGATTGCTAGGTCAAATGGTATTTCTGGTTGCAGATCATTGAGGAATCGCCACACTGTCTTCCACAATGATTGAACTTTTTTACACTCCCACCAACCATGTAAAAGCATTCCAATTTCTCCACATCCTCTCCAGCATCTGTTGTTTCCTGACTTTTTAATAATGGCCATTCCAACTAGCGTGAGATGGTATCTCATTGTGGTTTTGATTTGCATTTCTCCAATGATCAGTGATGATGAACTTTTTTTCATGTCTGTTGGCCGCATAAATGTCTTCTTCCAGGAAGTGTCTGTTCATATTCTTCACCCACTTTTTGATGGGGTTGTTTGGGTTTTTTTCTTGTAAATTTGTTTACATTCTTTGTAGATTCTGGATATTAGCCCTTTGTCAGATAGATAGATTGCAAAAATTTTCTCCCATTCTGTAGGTTACCTGTTCTTTCTGATGATAGTTTCTTTTGCCCTGCAGAAGCTCTTTAGTTTAGTTAGATCCCATTTGTCAATTTCGGCTTTTGTTGCCATTGCTTTTGGTGTATTAGACATGAAGTCTTTGCCCATGGCTATGTCCTAAATGGTATTGCCTAGTTTTTCTTCTAGGATTTTTATGGTTTTAGTTCTTACATTTAAGTCTTCAATCCATCTGGAGTTAATTTTTGTATATGGTGTGAGGAAAGGGTCCAGTTTCAGTTTTCTGCATATGGCTAGCCAGTTTTCCCAACATTATTTATTAAATAGGGAATCCTTTCTCCATTGCTTGTTTTTGTCAGATTTGTCAAAGATCAGATGGTTGTGGATGTATGATCTTATTTCTGAGGCCTCTGTTCTGTTGCATTGGTCTGTATGTCTGTTTTGGTACCAGTACCATACTGTTTTGGTTACTATAACCTTGTAGTACAGTTTGAAGTCAGGTAGCATGATGCCTGCAGCCTCGCTGTGTTTGCTTAGGCTTGTCTTGGCTATATGGGCTCTTTCTTGGTTTCATATGACATTTAAAGTAATTTTTTCTAATTCTAAAACTAATTCTGTGAAGAAAGTCAATGGTAGTTTGAGGGGGATAGCACTGAATCTATAAATTACTTTGGGAAATATGGCCATTTTCACAATAAGTGATTCTTCCTATCTATAAGCATGGAATGTTTTTCCATTTGGTTGTATCCCCTCTCACTTCCTTGAGCAGTGGTTTGTAGTTCTCTTGAAGAGGTCCTTTACATTCCTTGTAAGTTGTATTCCTATGTATTTTATTATCTTTGTAGCAACTGTGAATGAGAGTTCACTCATGATTTGGCTGTCTGTCTATTATTGGTGTATAGGAATGCTTGTGATTTTTGCACATTGATTTTGTATCCTGAGACTTTGCTGAAGTTGCTTATTAGCTTAAGGAAAAAATTTTGGGCTTAGATGATGGGGTTTTCTAAATATACAACCATGTCATCTGCAAACAGACACAATTTGACTTCCTTTCTTCCTATTTAAATATCCTTTATTTCTTTCTCTTGCCTGATTGCCCTGGCCAGAACTTCCAGTACTGTGTTGAATAGGAGTGGTGAGGGAGGGCATCCTTGTCTTGTGCCAGTTTTCAAAGGAATGCTTCCAGCTTTTCCCCATTCAGTATGATATTGGCTGTGGGTTTGTCATAAATAGCTCTTATCATTTTGAGATATGTTCCATCAATACCTAGTTTATTGAGAGTTTTTAGTATGAAGGAATGTTGAATTTTATCGAAGGTCTTTTCTGCTTCTATTGAGATAATTAGGTGGTTTTTGTCATTGGTTCTGTATATGTGATGGATTTTGTTTATTGATAATTCGTATACTGAACCAGCCTTGCATCCCAGGGATGAAGCCAACTTGATCATGGTAGATAAGCTTTTTGAAGTGCTGCTCGATTCGGGTTGCCAGTATTTTATTGAGGATTTTTGCATTGATGTTCATCAGGAACACTGGCCCGAAATCTTCTTTTTTTGTTGTTGTGTCTCTGCCTGGTTTCCCTATCAGGATGATGCTATGCTGGCCTCATAAAATGAGCTGGGGAGTAGTCCCTCTTTTTCTATTGTTTGGAATAGTTTCAGAAAGAATGGTACCACCTCCTCTTTGTACCTCTGGAAGAATTAGGCTGTGAATCCATCTGGTCCTGGGGTTTTTTTGTTTGGTAGACTATTAATTACTGCCTCAATTTCAGAACTTGTTATTGGTCTATTCTGAGATTCAACTTTTTCGTGGTTTAGTCTTGGGAGGGTATATGTGTCCAGGAATTTATCCACTTCTTCTAGATTTTCTAGTTTATTTGCATAGAGGTGTTTATAGTAGTCTCTGATGGTAGTTTGTATTTCTGTGGGATCACTGTTAGTATCCCCTTTATCATTTTTTATTGTGTCTATTTGATTCTTCTCTCTTTTCTTCTTTATTATTCTGGCTAGTGGTCTATTTTGTTAATCTTTTCAAAAAAGCAGCTCCTGGATTCATTGATTTTTTGAAGGGTTTTTTGTGTCTCTATCTCCTTCAGTTCTGCCCTGATCTTAGTTATTTCTTGTCTTCTGCCAGCTTTTGAATTTATTTGCTCTTGCTTCTCTAGTTCTTTTCATTGTGATGTTAGGGTGTCGATTTTAGATCTTTCCTGCCTTCTCTTGTGGGCATTTAGTGCTATTAATTTCCCTCTAAACACTGCTTTAGCTGTGTCCCAGAGATTCTGGTACATTGTATCTGAATTGGTTTCAAAGAACTTATTTATTTCTGCCTTAATTTCGTTATTTACCCAGTAGTTATTCAGAAGCAGGTTGTTCAGTTTCCATGTAGTTGTGTGGTTTTGAGTGAGTTTCTTAAACCTGAGTTCTAATTTGATTCCACTGTGGTCTGAGGACCGTTTGTTATGATTTCCATTCTTTTACATTTGCTGAGGAGTGTTTTACTTCCAATTATGTGGTCAATTTTAGAATAAGTGCAATGTGGTACTGAGAATTATATTCTGATGATTTGTGGTGGTGAGTTCTGTAGATGTCTATTAGGTCTGTAGAGCTGAGTTCAAGTCCTGAATATCCTTGTTAATTTTCTGTCTCATTGATATAATATTGACAGTGGGGTGTTAAAGTCTTTCATTATTATTGTGCGGGAGTCTAAGTCTCTTTGCAGGTGTCTAAGAGCTTGCCTTAGACAAGAGCTAAGGTGTCTTATTGAGTGCATATATTTTTAGGATAACTAGCTCTTCTTGTTGCATTGATCCCTTTACCATTATGTAATGTCCTTCTTTGTCTTATTGATCTTTCTTGGTTTAACGTCTTTATCAGAGACTAGGATTGCAACCCCTGATTTTTTTTTCTTTTCGTTTGCTTATTCCTCCATCCCTTTATTTTGAGCCTATGTGTGTCTTTAAATGTAAGATGGTTCTACTGAATACAGCACACCGACTGGTCTCGACTCTTTATCCAATTTGCCAGTCTGTGTCTTTTAGTTGGAGCATTTACATTTAAGGTTAATATTGTTATTTGTGAATTTGATCCTGTCATTATGATGCTAGCTGGTTATTTTGCCCATTAGTTGATGCAGTTTCTCCATAGTGTCGATGGTCTTTACAATTCGGTATGTTTTTGCAGTGGCTGGAACCATTTTTTTCTTTCCATATTTAGTGCTTCCTTCAGGAGCTCTTGTAAGGCAGGCCTGGTGGTGACAAAATCTCTCAGCATTTGCTTGTCTGTAAAGGATTTTACATCTCCTTCGCTTATGAAGCTTAGTTTGGCTGCATATGCAATTCTGGGTTGAAAATTATTTAAGAATGTTGAATATTGGCCCCCACCGTCTTCTGGCTTATCGGGTTTCTGCAGAGAGATCTGGTGTTAGTCTGAGGGGCTTCCCTTTGGGGGTACCCAACGTTTCTCTCTGGCTGCCCTTAACATTTTTTCCTTCATTTCAACCTCGCTGAATCTGATGATTATGTGTCTTGGGGTTGCTCTTCTCAGAGAGTATCTTTGTGGTGTTCTCTATATTTGCTGAATTTGAATATTGGCTTGTCTTGCTAGGTTGGTGAAGTTCTCCTGGATAATATCCTGAAGAGTATTTTCCAACTTGGTTTTATTCTCCCCATCACTTTCAGGTACACCAATCAAACGTAGGTTTGGTCTTTTCACATAGTTCCGTATTTCTTGGAGACTTTGTTCATTTATTTATTTTTTTCATTCTTTTTTCTCTAATCTTGTCCTTTTGCTTTATTTCATTAAGTTGATCTTCAATCTCTGATATCCTTTCTTCCGCTTGATCACTTCTGCTTTGATACTTGTGTATGCTTCACGAAGTTCTCGTGCTGTGTTTTTCAGCTCCATCAGGCTCTTTATGTTCTTCTCTAAACTTATTCTAGTTAGCATTCCTCTAACCTTTTTTCAAGGTTCTTAACTTCCTTGTATTGAGTTAGAACATGCTCCTTTAGCTCGTAGCAGTTTGTTATTACCCACCTTCTGAAGCCTACTTCTGTCAATTCATGAAACTCATTCTCTATCCAGTTTTGTTTCCTTGCTGGCAAGGAGTTGCGATCCTTTGGAGGAGAAGAGGCATTCTGGTTTTTGGAATTTTCAGCCTTTTTGAGCTGGTTTTTCCTCATCTTCATGGATTTATCTACCTTTGGTCCTTAATGCTGGTGACTTTCAGATTGGGTTTTTGTGTGCACGTCCTTTTTGTTCATGTTGATTTCTGTTTGTCAGTTTTCTTTCTGACAGTCAGGCCCCTTTGCTGCAGGTCTCCTCGAGTTTGCTGGAGGTCCACTCCAGACCCTGTTTGCCTGGCTATCACCAGTGGAGGCTCAGCTGGAAAAGCAGAAATCACCCGCCTTCTGGGTTAATCTCGCTTTGGAGCTGCAGACCACAGCTGTTCTTATTCGGCCATCTTTCCTAGTCTCCCACATGGTAATTTTCTAGTGGACTAGATCTAGAAGAAAAATGGTTTATTAAAAACTCTTCAGATTTAGCTAAAACTGGCTCAAAGCTCTATCTCATTGTTTCCATGTTCGTCAAGATTTCTGTGGATCCCTGTTGCTTGAGTTCCCCTAGTCTACAACTCACATCCCCTGTTACTGCCAACGTAAGGCTGACATCAAGTAGACTTCACAGTGAAAGAAGCAAGGGATTACATTGCTATAATATCTGACAGCTTAAATTTGATTGACTGTCCCTTGACCATTTCTCACCAACACAAGCTGTCGGCTGCCATGGGAGCTCAGCCACTCTCTTCTCTCCCGCTTCCCCTCCTCTCTTTCTAGGCTCATTCCTACTTCAAAAAGCCTCTTGTGCCACCCACCCCTTGTTACTGTCCTGGGGCCTCGACATCTCACTGTGTTCCCTTGTCACACCAGGGCTACAACTTGTCAAGGTATTTTTAGACTAAAGAAGGTTCTTCTCTCATTTCAGTCCCTGAAATACTCTTTAATTTCTCCGACCACACAGTTGTCCAGCATGTCCCCCAGCTGGTTCCGCGTGTAGATGGCCTCCTCTTTCTTTGCAATAACAGGTCTGCAGACTTCCGCTCTGCACAACAGCGGGAACATATGCGACATTTCTGTCAGGAAAGCCAGAGATATTAATTAACATTTCGTCAAATTACATCTAAACTGCCAGTTATTTCTTTTTCTTTTTCGTAGATGCATAGAGATGGAGTATTAGTTTTTTAGTGTTGGATGAAAACATCATTGCTTATTAAGGAATTCTGCATCTAGATGTTGGCTGTCAATTAGGTTTTACATAAAGGTGATCATATATAATATTTATATTCATAAGTCTATATATGTATTTATATAGTAATACAATTATATTTTATACTATTATATGTTATATATAAATGATATATAAATATTAAATATCTATCAAAACTAATGTACATAAAATATATATAAATATGCATATATAAATTTATGTATACATGCACACACATATTCACTATGTATTAACTGTTATATGCACAAATATATGTGCACAATGTATATGTGCATGGCTACATAGTAAGATATATATGTAATCTATCTCTTCCATTTTATCTCTCCTATAAGGTGCTTCAAAAGGAGGAACTTCACCTTGTTTATCCATATATACATTTGTTCACAATTCCATATATGCTGTCAGGAAGCAGGAATGTACTCAATAATTATTCAATAACTGTCCGTTTCCCACTGTTTTTATTTTGGCTGGTGGTTTCAAAATCATGTAAGGAAATGGTGGAAAGATGTGGAGTTTATCAAAATCACATTTAACTCAGAAATGAAACTTAGATGTGAAGTTATACACACGAACGTCCTGTTTTTGGTTTGACACATTATGAGCAGTTGTCTTTCCTTCCTCAAACAGTGGGAAAGCAGACTTGTCTTCTAATGTCATTCCAGTCTCCCTTTTCTCAGAAATTGATTATGCATACGCACACATGTAGTCAAGGTGGTTCTTCATTGTGGCAGACTATATACTTAAAGAATCTGACATAATTTTTCCATTTTTCATCCTTTTGAAAGCTTTAATATTATTGCTGTAAATGTGGTTGTACAAAGCTATAAATTTCTCACTTAATCCTTTTTAAATCCTTCTGACATGTGACCAGGAGTTGGAAATACATAAATGTTAAATTTTATGTTTTTTTCCGTGTTACCATAGCCTGTTATTCTATTATAAACTGTCAGCTGTTACCCAATCAAAGTAAAATGGGTAAGAAAAGCTTATGGTAGTCCAAGGAACATTCCTTCTTGCATGAATTTGCCAATCTTCATCAGATGTAGGCTAATTGATGAAACTTGGAGTTTTCAAAAATGGTAGCACAGAGTGGGAAAAGAAAATATCTCACTTCTTCCTGCTTTGCTTCTTTCTAACTTCAGTATAAAAATATCTCTCTGATTTGCGATCTGTGTTTGGGTACATTTTGTCACTAGAAGTATTTCTCTTGTGACTTAAGTATATTTCCTTTGGATTGTTTTATAATTTCAAACTCAAACTCAATTGTTACAGCTTTTCATCCCAGAGGAAGGTAGGACGTGTTTTGGTCAAAATTTCAGATTTTTTTTTTTTCATGAGAGAGGGCTGGCACGTCAGTTTCTGCAAAACGATTTTTACTATAACTGCCTCTCACTGTAGTGAATTTTGGCTGTCCAACAAAATCATAATAAGGAGTGTGCAATATTTTGCTTTGGTTCATGTGAGGTGAGGCGAATCAAGCGTTGAAGCTTAAAAGAGTTCTAGGTCAATCTGGCTCCTTCCTTCAGGAGTGTAAGATCTTGGGCAATTACTTGTCCTTTTACTTAGCTATCTTCTCATCAACAAAATGGCAATAATCACATTCACTACAGAGGGTTGTTTCTAATGTTTTGAGGCTGAAAAGAAATTTGGTATTTATGTCAAGTAGCACACAGAGGATTATCAATCACTGTTACCTACTCATATCAAGGGTTTCCAAACTAAGTGTGAATTATCATTTTAATATCTGTCAGGGCTCCTTGAAGAAGTGGTTGATTTCCAGATGTGGGCATGGAGAACACAAGATAGACTTGGAGCATCTTGCGGTGCCAGAAAGTGAGATAGTCCTCAAGAGAGAATGGGGGCATCTTAAGAAGGCACAGAAGCCAACCTGAAAGACCTTCCAAAGGCCAAAACTGGAATGATTTAATCAATAAAATAAATACAGTACTGAATTACAGCCCATAGAATAAAATGAATATCCATACATTTGAAATACCGATATAAGCAATAGATTGAATAAACTAATAAATAGAGAAAAAGAGAGCTTTTCTTTGTAGAATTCCAGTTAATAAAAGAAGAAAGAATGCAGCAAATACACAACATGAGAACAACACAGTAATAACTGTTGCAGGAAAGATTCATCAAGAAGAACACGAGTCACAATTTAAGCCAAAACAGAATAGCTGTATAGTCACAAAATACCTCCCCCAAGATATTTATTAATTAGTTACAAGTGGAAAAGAGTACTTGTATCATGGAAAAAACCCAGACTTTGCTTCAACTAAGTGATCAAGTTAGTGTCACTGCTAATAAAACTTTCAGGCATCATCTGGCCCTGATATGATACACCAAGAAACACACAGCACTTCTGTGATCTTGTTCCCCTAAAATGCATAACTTTAATGTAGTAATGAAAAAATACAGAAGAAAACAAATTTGAGGACATCCTATAAAGTAACTGACCAGTACACCTTGAGTATCAAGGTTATGGAAGATAAGGGATAACCTTATCCTCCTAAGGAGATGAAGGAAATATGACAGCTAAATTTGATATGAGTTCCTGCATTGGACTCTGGAACAGAAAAAATGGCATCAGTGGGAAAACAAGGAAAATCTAATAAAATCTGTAGTTTATTAGATAATGTGGCACCAATGGTAACATCTTAGTTTTGGTCATTGTACTGTGGTGATATATGATGTTAATGTTAGGGGAAGCTGAGTGAAGGTATATGCAATATTTCCATAAATCTAAATTTATTTCAAAACACAAAGTTAAAAATATATGTTAGGACCAAGTTATAATTCTCTTTCATAAAATATCTAGCAATATCAATGAAAAGGACTTATCTCTAATTCTGCAAGGTTTTCAGAAATTCTCTGACTCTGTCCCTGGTTGTATGCTTTTTTCAAAGCAAAATACTGTTGCTCTTCATCAATTCTCTGTTTAAAATGTTTTGGTTGGGTAGCTTGCTTCTTCTCATTTCACATGTGTTTGCTTCTCTCTAAACAATTCACAGTCACAAGGTGATATGGAGAGAACCAAACACATATGAAATCTTGGATTAGAATCTGAACTTAGAGGTGATATGTGGGAATTTTCTCAACACTTCTGTGCAAAGGCTACTAAGTGAGCAAAGAAGTACAGGCTGGAATGAACCACTGAGCTTCATTTATCATTCTACTCTTCAGACTCTCACCTTAGGTCTTCATCTATTTGAGGACTAAAAAAGTACTTGATTTCTCTTCAGAATAGGCATAGTATAGAAAGCACAGTAAATGAGAGCAAACATCAACTTCCCACATAATTTCCAAATATCCCAGAGACTAACACAATTCTTGCAGTGATCAGAAATGTAACAGAACTGTTAACAACGCAGGAAAGAAGGCATGGTCATTGATAAATTACAGGTTCACTTCTTGCAACATGATGGAAAATAATAATAACTATATTTTTTATCAAAATTAAACATGTCGCAAACTTGTTTCTTTTACATGATTCCACCATCTTGCCTCAGTAGTCACAGAACCTCTGGATTGCAATACTATACAGACTTTTTAAAAAGAAACTTTGACATTTTATTAGGCACATCAAATGTGGGTAGTTTATGATTCATTTATGATCCATAATGGTGTAATTACAATAGCCATGTTTCTTAAATGATACTACCTTGTTTTTTTACCACATAAAAATACGTGGTATTTCTAGCAAAAGTCAAAACATGTGGACATGGTTGTCAAAATGCTCATTTCAATGTTAACGATACTTACAAGTGTGGATCACGGCCACAGGTCTCTCCTAGTTTCTCAAGAGTGGTGCCATCTAATTGGTGAGAAGGTTGATAACACCTAGTATATAACCCCATTTTCTGCTCTAGACCCATCCACAGGAAAATGAACACTGGAATGTGTGTTTTACATAGGATGTTGGACAAAGGAATTTCAGATAAATAAGATTAAGAGCAAAATAATATATTTTTATAAAATGTGAATTATGTGAGTATCTAGGAAATGATGAACTAAACTTCATCCCAGTCTTGTGTTTCTGGATAATTAAAGGCACCTGCTTGGGAAGCTCTGCACCTCAACTCTTCCGGAGCACGGAGAGACGTGACGTGCTCGAGTGACTGCTCTCTCTTTGGTTCCAGTGATCTGGCATGTGTTCTTTCTTCACGCTTAAATGCAGCGATCCTTAATCTTTTTGAAGTGATAAGCCCCTGTAAGAATATAAAATGTATAGATTGTGGAGGGGAAAGGTGTCTGCAAAATCACACACAATTTTGCTATTTCAGGCAGCTCTGAGCTCTCATGAAATCCCCCCACTGGCTTTAGTTTAACAGCTTCTGACAAAGCATGTTTTAGTTTTACTATAACTGTAGCACAACAGCTCTAGACAAGTGGGAAGTAGGAATATTGGTAGGCGTCATAACCCTGGCCTTCAAGGAAATCACAGTATAGTTGGGGAGCCTACACATTCATTCATAAAAACACAAATGGTGTTTCCTGGAGTTTTTGCCACGTGCTTAGCATGAGTTATTTAATTCCCAAACTAATTCTATACAAGACCTGCTGCATAATTTATGGGCCAAAAGGTGGGATCCCTTGCTAAAAAAACAAAACAAAAAAAAAATGCAAGAAAACCTGCCTTATTTAATGGTACGGAAGCACAGAGCCTTAGCCCTTCCATGTCCCCTCAACCATTCCTGGTGTTTTCTGCCTGCTCTTTTGATATCGCCCGCTCTCATGCACAGGCCGTTCACTGGGTACGGGCAGATCCTCACAGGTGTCTAGGAGCGGGCCCCCAGCAGGGGCCCCACCCCACGCTGGCCCCATATTCATGCACATGCATGCCCTCTTCCCAGGGGCCTGCAGTCCCAAGCATGGTGGATGGCCAGCCCCTAAGAGTGTGGCAACGTCCATGCCAGTGTGCGCCGGGGCGAGCACCTGGACCACCCCCACTGAGTCTCCTGCTGAATGGACAGTTGCACTGCCAGCTGCCGTGGGTGTAGCTGAAGCAGCAGTCCCTGGAGCCCTGTGCGGGCCAGGACAGGGGAGGGCCAGCATGCCCTGGGTTGACCATGGAGAGTGTGGGCGAGGTGGGTAGGCAGATAGCTGGAAACCAGTCCTGGGAAGATGAAGGAAGTCAAGGAAAAGACCTGTGTGAGCTGAGGCTCCAGGTCGTGCCCACTCCCCAAACTCAATTTTCCCACTGCACTCCACAAAATGCAAATATGAAAGTTAAAATTATGAAAATTTCAAGACGGGAACCACAAAGCCTTTAATTTGAAGCGTGGGGTGCTTCCAAGTTCAGGGCCGGGTGCCCCTGGGCCCCTGAATCTCTTCTTTGGGATGGACATTTCTTCCACTTTACCCGTAAAGAAGCTGAGGGTGTTGGAGCAACTCTCCAAGGTACACAGCGCTAGGATTTGTGGTGCTGTGCTTCAAACCCACGTCTGACTGTTTCAAAGCCAACTCTTAATGACAAGGTGCAGCGAGACGGTGATGACAGACGTGGACCAGCAGGGACACATCCAATAGGGAAGCACAGCACTTGCACCTATGCAAGGGAAGGGTGCTGAGACTGGGAGGATCTCACAGGGGACAAGTCATAGCAAGGACCAAAGGAAATAAAGAAGGGGAAAGACCCTTGGATATAGTGTTTAGGATTCCTGAAAGCAAGGGGCAGTGATGACTATGGTGAGATACATGGCACCATAGTGAATAGCAAATGGGAAGCAGGCTGGAGAAGAGAGTAAGCGTTGTCTAAGGGGTCTTCCAAGCACAGGCATGAAAAACAGGAGGAGGAACTCAGAATTCATGGAAGAGACCACAGGGAGCCACTGAGGAATGAGGAGCCAAATGTCAGTCATAGCCCAAGTCACTGGATCCAGGTGGCTTGAGAGGCCCTGGAACATTCTAGATGACTAGTGATGAAGCAAAGAAAATGGACAGTGGTGAAGGAACTGGCAAGTCCTGGATTATATTTGGAGTCAAAGACAGCAACTCTCATTCAGAGAAGAATGTCTAGGTAGTACAAGGATTTTAATAACATGCTTTTTTCAAAGCACGAAAATCTAAAGCCACGGCTGAATTGTATTCATTCCAATTTAACCTCTACACTAACTCTACCAATATTGACCCGACAGAAGCACTTTCTTCCCTGGCAGGTCTCACTGCCGTTTCTCCACATTGATAAATTAATCTGGAGATTATCTACAGCTGTACACAGTTTTCCAAGACCCTCTTAAAGAAAATGAGTGAGGAAGACAGTGGAGATGCAAACCCTGGTACACTGGAGGAAACTTGTTGCAATAGTTTCAAAACTGCCCCGCCACCACCAAGCCTAGGAGTACATCCCTGTTTTTTGTTGGCTACATGTTTTGGGGTTTTTTGTTTGTTTGTTTTGGTAAGAAAGACAGGAATCAGACAATTACTGGCACCACAAGTAAGTCACCCAATCAGAACACCTTAGAGTCATACAGCCTCCATCTCTACCCCATGCCCACCCACGGACGTGAAACGTGAAAAGTTCTCTTGTCTCCCGAATTCTGGGAGTTCTTGACCGGCCTGATTAGGGTGGAGGTTTTTGTGTGTGTGTGTGTTTTGTGTGTGTTGAGACAGAGTCTTGCTCTGTCGCCCAGGATGGACTGCAGTGGCGCGATCTCAGCTCACTGCAAGCTTAGGGTGGAGTTTTTAAAATTCTGTGAAGGGAAGCAGAGCCTTGTACCTGCAGGAAACAGAGAGGTGGCAGGGTTTTACAAAAGAGGCAGACTCCACAGTTTTGCATTCCTTCACACTTGCCTTCCAGGATCTCAGGGGAGGTCCTCAGTTGAAACGGGAAAAGTTCCTTTGTCCCCCTCGCAGGGCTTGCTGTGGGGGAGTGGAGTGGCTCGCTGCTTCAGTGCCCTGATGCTCAAACCTCTAGGGGAGCATACAGACGGGCAGGCTGTGGGGCTCCAATCCCATGGCAGGGTCTAGGGGTGAATGTTTACAGCTCCTCCTAAAGGCCGGTGGGCATGTGTTACAGGGTACTGTTTTAGTTCAGCTGGGTATGCACAGCTCATGTTAGCTCAGTTAGACCCCTGCCTTATCGCAAGGATGGAGAGCCTTGTGTATCCCAGGGTTCTTGCCGTGGTGTACCAGAAGTCGGATCACACCATGGGCTTGGAGAATGAGCACAAGGTTTTATTGAGTGGAGGTAGGAGATGGCGGAAGCCAAAAGGGGATGGAGTGGGAGGGTTTTCCCCTGGAGCCCAGCAGCTCAGCAGCCTGGGCTCTCCTCTGACTGCCCCAGCCTGCCCCAGCCAAACTCCATGTTGTTCTTCTTCTGCAAATCAGTGGCCTGCCGGCATGCAGGTGCCTGTCACTGTATTCCTCTCAACGTCCAGCCACCCATGTGTTCCTCTGCCTACCTGTTCCTCTCGATGTCCAGCAGCTTGTGGGTCTCAGGGGGTTTTATAGGCCCAGGATGGGGGCGTAGCAGGCCAGGGTGGTCTTGGGAAATGAACCAAAAATGCCTGTCCTCACCTAGGTCCGTAAGGATGGAGCCTTAGCCAGGGACAATGGCCTTCCTCTACCCAGCACTTCCCGCATTCCCTATCGTTTAAAGGTACCACGCCCTGCCCTTCCCAGCACTTCCCTTCCATATCGGAAGCATGGTGGAACGGCCTCATATAGAAGAGAAAAGAGCTTAGCTGTGGCTGAAACCAGTATCTTTGCTGCATAGCACTTGTTTTAAGGTTTTTCTTTCTCAGCCAAGTTTGTGCATTTCAGGGCGGTGCATAATGCTGCCAACAAAGCTGTCTGGATGATTGCTAGTGAATTCAAAGAGTTTCACATTGCCAAGTCCAATTTATCCATTTCAGCCGTTCCACCGAAGTTACCTTATCCTCAAGAAAGCCATGTCTATGCTTAGAAGACTAGTTGACTACAAAATAGAACTCTGCATTCTGCAAAGCATGCTCAATGCCTATTGCACTTGGATAACGCCTTTCTTCATAGTTACCCAGCATGCTCCAGCTCTCTGCCACTCCTGGCAGTGTAGAATGTCACAGTGATGTTCACAGCCAGATCTCCACAAGAGAGGGTTAGAGCTCAACACATTAGCCTCAGATATTCCTCATAACACAGACACAGGTAGGCACTATATATAAAGTTTAACTTATCATCCATGCACGCAGATGCATATACATATACAGAGATGATAGCCAACGACAAAGTAAAGGCAAAGAAATACATATGTTGGTTTTATAATCTTTTTTATGCAGATTTCAAAAAAAAAAAAGAAATGGAGTTTAGTATTAGTACATAGTTTGCTAGGGCCGCCATAACAAAGTACCACAGCCTAGGCAGATTGCACAGTAGAAATTTATTGTCTCACAGTTCTGGAGGCTAGAAGTCTGAGGTCAAGGTGTCAGCGGGATTTGTTTCTTCTGAAGTCTCTCTCCGTAGCATATATACGAAATGCTGAAGATGGTCATCTTCTCCCTGCATCTTCACATGGTCTTCCCCTTCTATGTGGCTGAGTCCTCATTTCCTCTTGGGAGAAGGTCATCAGTTAGATTAGATTAGGGCTCACTGGAATGACTTCATTTTACCTTGGTTAGCTCTTTGAAGACCCTGTCTCCGAATTCAGTCCCATTGTGATGCACTGAGGGTTAGGACTTCGGCATATGAATTTGCGGGGGGCGAGGAACAATGCAGCCATGACAGGTCGTATCCCATATAATAACTTTATTTTGTGAGATACAGTCTGGATGTAACTGTAGGAGTCAATTCAGGGTATGATGTTCACACCTCAAAAGTGAGTTTCCAAAATTTAATTGATTTGACTTTGCATGATCTCTCTCTCAAGGAAAGACTTTTATCTGTTTTTGCTCCCCATCACTCAATTAACTGTTAATTCAACACTCATTATACACAAGATGCAGCTAACTTGCTATGAATAGTAAAAGATTCCTAGATGTCTAAGACACAGCCCTCATTGTCAACATCGCTTCAAATATTAATTGTTAACTCATGAGATTGTGTAGTTGGCATATGATAAATGCCAGAATGTAAGCAGCCCTAGGGCAGTGACCGGCACAGAGTTGGAGTTCATTACATGCTTCGAGTAAATATTATATCCATACAGTTATTTTTGCAGTATTTATTTGGCATCTGAAGAGGGTAAAAGTGAAGGTGGTACCATATTCCCAAAAATGTCTTTGTGACACTTTCCCAGTGACAACTGAGAGTTTAAAACTAGAGATGGAACTATGTCTGACATGAATCAAAACTAAAAATTTAAAGTCAGCAGTTAAAGACCACCACCTGTGAATCAGTCTTTCCAGTCTGTTCCCTTGAGGAAAGTTTTTGAGGATTCCTCGAAAAAAAATAAATATGGAGAATTGATTGGGAAGCTGAGGCAAAGTGTTCCAAGATTGTATCACATTTATTAAATGTCATATGCAGCTTGATTACATGTGAATCCTTTATTTGATTAGTGTGTTTAACTGGTCATAGTTAACAGAACTTCCTCCCCTTCAGACCAGAATTCTCCAACTTTCAAGATACGTCTTTCTTATTTTCTCCGTGGAAGACAGTCTGAGTCAAAAACACAATTTAGTCCGTTCCCCCCTTCAAATATTATGGAAAATATTTTTTTTCTAGATTGATAGCCAACATATCACACTTTAATCCTTCTGGAACTTTCTTGTGCCAAAAAGCAACCTTTAAGCACAGTTGTTAATAGTGACCCAAGCAGCCTTCTCTGAACAGCCCACGGCTGTCACACATCCATTGCTACAATTTCTACAGACTTGAGGCTAACACTTCAAGCTAACACACAGTGTTTTTTAAGATCTTGTGTTAGTAATAAAAAAGTCATAAATAATTCCTGTGAAGCTCTCTAGTTTTCATCAGTATTTTTGACTTAATACAAAGGCATTTTAGAAGTGAGTCCTATTGCTGTCTGTGAAACAATGCAAGGCTGTGGTAGGTCTATTTGAGACAAGATTTTACAGCTATGTCATAAAACATATCTGAGTAAAAACACATGGTTTCTTGATCATTAAGATTTTTCCAATTGAATGGGCCAAGCTTCACAATATAGCAGAATTTAGTTTCTGCTTTGATACCTGTAATGAATAACCAAATAATCCCAGAAGACCGTGAATTTTAACAAAAGATTAGCAGTTCCTAAAACCTAGTATGCGTTCACTGAAGTATACAAATAAACCTCTTTTTCTGATTTAGTCCAAAATAAAATGTGACCAGGAATGAGTGCTTGGATTCATTCAGTTGCTCACAATAGCATCTATCTCTGGATATCAGTGCTGATTTCCTATCCAAATCTCCTCTTGATGGTATGAAAATATTTTCTCCAAAATAATAGTGATGCAATACCTTGAAAATGAATCAGAAAAGTAAATCAAAAAACTTCAGGTTCAAAAACCATTGGCCAAAATTATTTCCTAAAATTCATTTTTACCCCATAATCACCAAGAAAACATTTTTTCTTAGGACTTTGAAAGAACCTGGCAAATTTTCAGTACACAAAGCAATAGGATTACCTCTCGTCCTCCTGCTCTCCATTAGCTCTCTAGGCTAACTTATCCTCTGTAACGGCAAGCTCGTACTCTTTGACTTAGGTACATCTTCCATTTCCTCCCCCTCCCCACCCCTGGTAACCACCTTTCTAAGCTGTTTCTGTATATTTGACTTTTTTTAAGATTCTTCATAAAAGTAAGATCATACAGTATTTTTCTTTCTACGTCAAAACATCATGTTGTACACCTTAACTTTATAAAAATAAAAAAAGAATCTGGAAATACATGTAACATACACTTAAACGTTTCAGATTTCAGATTCATGGCCTGAGCTCAGTTTTGGTTAAAGAGAGCACAATGCACTTAATAATGATTCATCCCTCCTTCGTTGGCATTCCCACTGATTTATTTTAAAAAATAGTCACTGTGACCAACAGGCCCAGAAGATATATGTGACTATTTCCCCTCGATATGCAGGTGGTTGAACTGTCTGAACTTCACACTCTTTTCACAGCCCAACTATTCCCCCAGGCACAACCGTGGACCCTGGGCCCATAACAGCATGCTGCCATAGGGGGACGTGTGATCCCTGTAACTGTATCTCCGGCCAGGGTCCTAGTCACACTCCCTCCACACCCACCCTTGCCCGTATTCCAGCTTCGGCTGCATAGTTTCAAGATTCAGGGAAGCCCTGGGAATAAACCATAGGATGGAATCATTCAGCAAGTCCCTTAAGCTAAGTGTTTTTAATGCTACTTGGCTTATTCCAGGTTCTTAAGTTACATTCACTCCCAGTGTGCTGTTCTGGCCGTGGGTGGCCTGGGTAAGTCACCGGCAGCCCCAGCTCCACTGCACAAACTGGCCTCTGACACAGAGCCACTCCCTGCCCCGCTCTCTGTGGTGGAGAGAGGTGCAGAGCTCCCTCCTGGTCACAAGGAACAAACAGGCCAAACTGTGATCTCAGCGCATTAAACACGTTCCTAGGTTGGAACTCAATGTCTGTGGCATACTCACATTTCACCTAAGAGACCAACCAAACAGTTTCATAACTTATGTACACACACACACACACAGCAAGAAAGAATAATTAACAAATCACCTTTTACATTTTAAGCAAATAAGCTCTTGGATAAGAAACACATTGTGCCTTTATGACTAATCATTAGTAAATAAAACTGATTTTGGATTTCGGCAGTATATTTTAAATTTTTTATGTATTCATAACAAATTCATAACAAGAATGAACACATGAATCATTAATTACCAAAAAAATCTAGCTTTTGTGTTTGAAATAACAGGTATTGATATATATTGAGTGACTGCAAACACTGTTCTAAGTGTTTTGCTTTTATCCACACAGTAGCTGGATGGGATAAATGAAGACCTCAAGGGACAGAGAAATTATGTGACTTTTCCAGGGTCTCATAGCCAGCAAGCTGACGACCTTCAGTCTGATTCCACAAACCAAACTGAAACAGTATGTCCAAAACCCATCACAAAAGAGTGTTTGGGAAACAGTAACTGCTCCAGGCCTGTTTGCTACTATGATAGTAATGTTACTAAAATTGCAAGAAAAAGAATTATTGTTGCTAGGTTGGTAAGCATTTGTGCAAAGAAACAGGATGCTCAACCTGACTGAACTAGAAAAACAAACATATGGCCTGTGTCTTCTGGCATAATTTATTCCCCCCAACCCAAAATTTATTAACTTTCCAATTTTGACATTGTTCATTTGAAATTGTGAACTTCTGGGCTGATAAAATATTAAAATATTTTAAGTTATGAGGATTTGGGGAAAAATTCAAAGTGAATTATTTACTAAAGCTATTTGGACAATAAGATATTCTTATAAGTAGAGTCTGATTTTTAGTCTCTTTAAAAAAGTTTATAAGTTCAGTATTATTTTCAATATTAAACTTTTATTGATTACTTGTAAGTCAAAGATACACATCACTAAGTAGAATTTTCATCGATCAACAAATATTTCATATATCATAGGAAGAAAGTCTCTAAAATATGTGGTAAAGAGAAAATGTTTTTAGTCATTGCGAAAAATCACAAGCTTTGTGCCTGAAAGAGCTGGCTTTGGAATTCTCATTATAGATGTGTCCCTGGGAAGGTTTACACAACCTTGAGTTTCCATTTTCTTGCTTTTGAAAGGCTGACTGTGTAGATTATATGAGATAATGCATTTAAAGCTCCAGGCATGTCTGGCGTATCGTATGCACCCAGTAAGTGCTAGTTTTAAACAGTCCTATGCTTTCGGGGGTGAGGAACTTTTCCATGGGAAGAAGACACAGCAATGACGTATCTCACTAGGCAGTGTTCATGGCAATTGTTCGGTCAGCAGCATAACTTCTCCATTTTCTTTCATTTTGCTGTGGGCAGGAGCAACTGTGTAAGAAGGCTGTGAACTCTGAACATGGACTGCTGTGGCTGTTGGGAGGGTGGGTGAAGGTCAGAGAGGCTAAGAGTGGTGTGAAAGATGCTACCTGGCTGGCTGAGACCCAAGGTGCTGCAGAGCAGCCCAGGATGTGCAGGTCACGTGGCTGTCTGGGAGACGTGAAACCTGGATTCCAGGCTCAGGCATCTCACTGGGTTCCCTCCCTCCTCCATCCACCATCATGGCACACACACCGCTCGGTGTGCACATATCTCAGCACAGTCCTGGAAGACTTGTGTCCCGGGTCTGAAGAGAGAATGCAGATTGGCCATTGGTCCTCATGAGGGTACCACACTATCTCCTCAGCAGTCAGATTTGGACCAAGGCTGAGAAACAGGGGATGGAGTGAAGAAGATGAACAGAGCTTTGTGGGCACTAAAAATTAGGTACATGACAGAAAACAGAGCAATGTAAAGAATGAGAGGCAGACGCATGTTCTAGAGAAGACACAGGAGGCAGAGTCTCAGAGGATGCTCTGTGAACTGAACCCTTCCACTTCCAACTTCCTTTCACTTCCGCTATCCATCTGAACCCTTCCACTAGGCTTCTGCAGCTTCCTTTCACTTCCGCTGTCCATCTACTTCTGAAAATTGGAGTGAATTATTGTCTCCTACTTATAATTCCCACTAAGAGATCTGT
This sequence comes from Macaca thibetana thibetana, assembly GCF_024542745.1. Classification (NCBI taxonomy): domain Eukaryota; kingdom Metazoa; phylum Chordata; class Mammalia; order Primates; family Cercopithecidae; genus Macaca; species Macaca thibetana. Next base: position 2,841,963 of record NC_065594.1, read on the forward strand.
TTTTATGTTTGTTTGTTTTTTGTTTGAGACAGAGCCTCATTCTGTCACCCAGGCTGGAGTGCAGTGGCGTAATCTCAGCTCACTGCAACCTTCACCTCCCAGGTTCAAGTGATTCTCCTGTCTCAGCCTCCCAAGTAGGTGGAACTACAGGAACCCACCCCCACAGTCAGCTAATTTTTGTATTTTTAATACAGGCAGAGTTTCTCCATGTTGGCCAGGCTGGTCTTGAAATCCTGACGGTCAGACGATCCATCCACCTCGGCCTCCCAAAGTGCTGGGATTACAGGTGTGAGCCACCGTGCCCAGCCTGTATTTTATTACACATCCCATCCATACAAAGAACTTTCCTAGCAATGAACAACTACCTCTTAAATTGTTAATAGTTTTGCTTTTATTTCTTCAGATTATTTAATGGATATTTATTGTGTTTCCTATAGCAGAGAAAACAAAGACTTTGCTGGAAATACAACGATGTGTGAGACATTGCCCTGATCATCTGAGACCTGTCAGTCCAGTGGAGAAATCAGAGTCAAATACAGAAATAAAGAGCACAGAAGTGGGAATCTGCACAGATTGTTACGGAAGCGGGTGAGGGTGGGGTCCCAAAACCAGTCCATCCGTCCAGGGTGGTCAGGAGGCATTTTTAACTTATTTTAAGTAAAGGAAAAAAAAGGGGGGGGGAGGGCAGGGACAACTTAGGCCAATCCCTTTTTCTTCATTTAGTGTTAGGTGTTATAACATAGTTGATGGACTTACCAGAAGAAGGGAGGTACAAAGAAGACAAACAGAGGAGAGAGAAATTTCCAGCGCAGCGTGTCCAAAGTGACACATGGCCATGTGCTGCACAGACGCAGAAATCCCAGACCTGGTAGTGGTCACAGAGCATTACACACAAAAAACAGGCCCACAAAAAAAAAAAAAAATACTCTGTGCACATTATTCCTTTGCCCAATTTAAAATGGCATTTATTTGACAGCTGTCTTAGTCTGACTACCACCTGGTGGCTGTGGCTGAGTCAACGAAGGACTCTCAGCTCCCAGCTGCTGCCTGATGTTTTAGCCACACAGCACTTAACCATGCAGGGAGCCCATAAGGTCCTGCAAGAAAGTTACTCTCACGCCCAAAACAACAGCGGTAAGGCTTGCTCTGTTTCTCTTATTTGTCTAATTTCGCACATTAAAATATCCAGACCTGGAGCTCCCTTTATTTTCTCTAATAGTTTCAATCACTGTGTATTCCAACACGGGCTACAGAAAATCATAAACACAGAATCACAAGAAGGAGGTTGCTATAGACCAGTTCTACTTTTCCCATGAATTTCTTTCAGTCTCTCTCAAACCCCAAAACCTTTCCCAGACACTTAACTACGTATATATGTGTCTGCATGTATATACATACATATACACATATATATACACAAATACGTATGCACATATACACATACATATACATACACACATATGTGTGTGTGAACATATGCCTATATAATCATCATACTCGGGGTGTTATTATAACTAAATGCAATAACTTCAACATTATTTAGAAACACTCATTAATGCCTCACTCATATTGCTCCAAAATTGCTCAGAATACAGAATTAATGACTTTCACAAATGAAGAAATGGAGCATTTGAGTTATTGACATGGGTTCATCCAAGCACTCCAAAGTAGGGGTGGGGAAAGAATTAATGATTTTTTTTACTCTGCGTTTTGTCTGTTTCTCTATTGCTCTGTGAAGGAGGGAGCCTGCCCTCTCCTATACATAGGTGTATTTTGTGTTTCCTCTTGACTCCTAGGTAGAGCTGGTTCTGTTCAATACCCTTTCACAATAATGATCACAAAGATTAAGAGTGAGCCTTTTGGAAGACATAGTGCTATTTCCATAGAGAAATCTATCTTGCGACGTGGGACTTTTTTGTTTCCATTACAAAAATGACAGCTCGTGGCTGTGAAAACAGCTGATGAGACGTTTTAATCGTGTTGTGTGAGCTCCTGGTAATGGTGCCATTAATCTTAGCATCATTCAGACTTGAGCAGTCTCTAGCAGGTCGTCTGCTGCGTTGTGAGTGTTTGATTTCATTATTTTTGAGCCATCCCTGATTAGATGGGAGGCGGTGCAATCGCAGATGTCGTCCAAGGCGGCCTTCTCCGTAAATAATCACTCACTCCTTCTGCCCCACAGCTCCTGGGCTCTCTATCAGCTCTCTGGGTCTCCCTGCCTTAGAGGCGGGCTGAACTCTGCTGCCCGTGGGTTACCATGCAACAGGAGCTGGGACCAGTGCAGAGTCCCCAAGTGTATCTGGTCACGGGGGACTAAAGAGCAAAGGTATTTGTACTCTATGTTCTCTGTCCATCCTTGGAATTTTTCATCAATTTTTTCACTTACCCTGAATCCATTCTGGAATTCAAAACACGTAATAATGATGCCATGTAAAGGAATTATTGCAGATGTCTACATGATCCCTTTGAAACAATCCTTTACATTTTAGAAAAATATCTTCCTTTGAAGAAGAGATGCCCATAAGGGCCTATTGGCTCCTACTGACCTACATATTTTTGATTTCCTAATATCATACTTCAGGCCCACTTTTGGCAATCCACCAGGAATTTGGAGTAGAGAGACTTTGAGTTTGATACTTTCATACAATAAATTTTATCTGACAAGTCAAGCACTTGCTTTTATTACCGTGTCTCATTTTCCCAGGCATATACACTTTACAGATTCAAAGGGCCTCTCCACTACCCCAGCCCTGGGTAGTACCGTGTGCTCTTTGTAAAACTTTCTTTAAGTGAATTAAAATGAGACCATTTTTTTCTAATTACATTGTGTGTGGAAAATTTACTTTTTAAAATAAATGGCTACAAATTTCTGAGGCAAATGCCACTAATAAGAATATTCATAAAGCCATCTTTATACCATTCGAATTTTATCTGTAATTGTTTGACTGTTTTTATACAATGCTATCAAATCAGTTTTCTTCCTCTCATATAAATATCGTTGCTGATGGAGGGAAGGAGAGCCCAGGGTGTTTTAATTAGTTCAGCGATTTAAAGGTCATCCCCTTTATGTGTTTGTAAGTATTAAAAAGCTTTTCTGGATTATACTCTTATGGTACTGTAATCTTACTGCAGGGAAAAAGCCTAACACAGTATCCTTTATCCCAATGGAGAACACATTTTACACTGCTGGCTACAATTAATTGCCTTTCACTGTGCAATACTGAAAGAGAGATTGAAAATTTATATTATCTGATGTCAGGCAATCGGGGACGTGCCTTGTGGGGTATCACGTTAAAACAGCAAAATGAAAACCACTGACTGCCCCTCTTAAACTGAAGCTATAAACTCTTCACCCAGAAATTCCCTTGGCTCTTCAGCAACATTTCCAAGCCCCATTTCTCTCTGCGTTCTTTTTGCTGCAGAGTGTGTATGAAGGAGAGCTTGTGTCTGTGCCCTGTATCCTGCTTCTGCATTCATTCATTCATTTCATAAGGAAATCGTGGGTTTCTGGCCTCCCCCAGCCACTGCGTTTGGAGTGCTGTTATGAAAAAGCCAAGCGCGCATAAATCCTGGCCCGACCACTTTCGAATTCTGAGACGCTGGGCAGCTAACTGACTTCACTTCTCTGTGCCCGATTGTCCCTGTCTGTCAAACAGGGACCCTAACAGTGCTTACCTCATGTGGTGACAGACAGAAGATGGAGAAAGTGGTTTTACTTTCCAGAGCAAGTGGTTTTACTTTCCAGGAACGCAGAAATGCAATGGGCACACGTTTACGTTTCTGTGTGTGTGCTTTTTTTCCTAAGGGTTTTTACATACATGATCTCTCTGTATCCTCCTGCTAGCTTTGCAAGGTGGTTAAGTATTATCTTTATTCTATTCAAGAACTGAGGAAACTGAGGCCAGAAAAGGGTCACAGATGAGCCTGACATCCCCCCGTGTCCCTCAGTATGTGATAGCACTCCTAGACACAGTTTCACAAAACCCATCTCGCAGAGAATTACCTAATGACCAAAAAATATATTAAAGCTAGCAGCCATCAGCCTATAGTCTTGGAGTCATATTCTTGTTTGTAGTAGACAACTGTGTGTGGGTTCTCTGAACTGCCTGGCCAACTACTTTGATACAAATGCACTGAGGCCAGAAATCCCAATACTAACAACCCTTCCTTGAAGTAAAACATTGACCTTTTCCTCTAATATTTGTCAAAAATGTGCATAGACCCGTAAGTGGGAGCATTTTTAGTCTATAATGCTTCAAAGTGCATGATTCATCAGCCTAGTTCTTGAAAAAGCTGGGTAGAAAGATCTGGAGTCTAGGGAAAAGAGAAGTGGCATGAAGAGAAGCAGAAGGCAATGGTGTCAGCCCTGTAGCATGTTACTCGCCTTGACTTTTCAGCCTCAGGGGAAGCCCTACAGACTACCGATGGTGGCATGTGTCGCCCGGAGTCAGAGGGAAGTCAGCAAAACACGCCCAGTTCAGCATTCCAGACACAGTCCTCAAGGCTTGTTATCTGACCTAATTGGATCGGTTGAATCTAATTTACACTTTTATTTTTTTTATTTTTATTTTTTATTATACTTTAAGTTCTAGGGTACATGTGCACAACGTGCAGGTTTGTTACATATGTATACATGTGCCATGTTGGTGTGCTGCACCCATTAATTCGTCATTTACATTAGGTGTATCTCCTAATGCTATCCCTCTCCTCTCCCCCGCCACAATAGGACCCGGTGTGTGATGATCCCCTTCCTGTGTCCAAGTGATCTCATTGTTCAATTCCCACCTATGAGTGAGAACATGCGGTGTTTGGTTTTCTGTTCTTGCAGTAGTTTGCTGAGAATGATGGTTTCCAGCTGCATCCACGTCCCTACAGAGGACCCAATTGGATCTGTTGAATCTAATTTACACTTTCATTAGTACAAGCAAAGCCACCGCCCCTTCTGGGTGTGTGCATAAACCTACACTTGCGTCTTGATTGATGCTGATCCTTTTCGGATAGCACCAAAGGAGGCTTGAACTTCTCTACTTTTTTTTTATTTAATGAGGTGCTAAACATACAGTTTAATTATAAGCACTTAAATTACAGTGATGTCAGTGTCTTTGCTGCTGAGGGACACCCACGGAGGAGACAGTGGGACCTGGAGTGGTTCTCATTCCACAGGAACACATGGGCTCAGCACAGTGGCGTGTGGAAGTGGCAGGGGGACCTTTAGGTAATGTCTAGGAATAGCTGGCTTCCATTCGAGATTTTGTGGAAAGAACAAAGCAAGGCAATAGAAATTTCTGGAAAGGTGAGGCGTAGTAGTTTAATAGACACAAGAAAGATTACTGCTGTGTGTGTGAGCTCTCTTCTACTATTTTAAACAAGCTTCATGGAAAAGTTCAACTGACAGACCAGTTATTAATAGATTCAATAGGTTCCAAACTACACGGAAATTTTTTATACTTAAAATGAACAAAGTATGCGTTATTTTATTTTTTCTCTTACATAGAGTTTTCAAAAAAATTGCTTTCCACATTTCAAAACTAAACATGTTTGCTGTAGATAAAAGAAGCCAGAAACAAAGCATTGATCAATTATTAGTTTATAGACCTGTATTGTTTATATCTGTGGCACACAATTTTAAATAAAAAAAATATAGGGAGCATTTCTGTTACTTTGTAATAGTCTTATTCACTATTTTAATTGATTATCAGTATGCTAATTTGTGAGTATGCCATCATTATTTTTTAATTTTAATTTTTTTTTTTAGAGAAGGGATTGGCTCTGACACCCAGGCTGGAGTGCAGTGTCATGAGCATGGCTTACTGCAGCCTCAACCTCTGGGCCTCAAGCCATTCTCCCATCTCAACCTCTGCCAAGTAGCTGGGGCCACCAGTGTGCGCCACCGTGCCTGGCCAATTTCATTTTTATTTTTTGTGGAGACAAGGTTTCACCATGTTGCCCAGCCTGGTCTCCAACGATCCTCCTGCCTTGGCATCCCAAAATGCTAGGATTACAGGCATGAGCCACAGCACCTGGCTCCATGACTTATTATTTTATTTTATTTTATTTTATTTATTTTTTCTGAGACGGAGTCTCGCTCTGTCGCCCAGGCTGGAGTGCAGTGGCCGGATCTCAGCTCACTGCAAGCTCCGCCCCCCGGGTTCCCGCCATTCTCCCGCCTCAGCCTCCCGAGTAGCTGGGACTACAGGCGCCGCCACCTCGCCCGGCTATTTTTTGTATTTTTAGTAGAGACGGGGTTTCACCGTGTTAGCCAGGATGGTCTCGATCTCCTGACCTCGTGATCCGCCCGCCTCGGCCTCCCAAGGTGCTGGAATGACAAGCGTGAGCCACCGCGCCTGGCCGATTTATTTTTTTTAAATACCAAATATGGAGATTTCTGTACAGGCAAATTATTTATGTAGAATAAACAAAGTCATTAACAGTATATTTAAACCTTGATGCTATTTAAAAATAAATTCCTAAAAAAAAAAACTACATCCAAAAGTATGCAAATGTGTAATGCTCTGCAATTATTAGCTGAGCATTGCAAACTCACCGGACCCCACAACGTTTGTAGCGAGAAGTCATCAGTAAGAACTGTTATAAATGAGTGCCATTTTCTTTTGCACCTTGCCAGCCCCTTAAAGTATCACATTTTGGCATTGGAAATTACGTACGAAAAACTTACATTTAAAAAAATTTGAAATTATGTAGTCTTGGCCGGGCGCGGTGGCTCACGCCGGTAATCCCAGCACTTTGGGAGGCCGAGGCGGGCAGATCACGAGGTCAGGAGATCGAGACCATCCTGGCTAACACGGTGAAACCTCGTCTCTACTGAAAATACAAAAATTAGCCGGACGTGGTGGCGGCGCCTGTGGTCCCAGCTACTCGGGAGGCTGAGGCAGGAGAATGGCGGGAACCCTGGGGGTGGAGCTTGCAGTGAGCCAAGATGGCGCCGCTCACTCCAGCCTGGGCCACAAAGCCAGACTCCATCTCAAAAAAAAAAAAAAGAAATTATTTAATCTTATTCTTAAAATTGCTTATTTATTTTCTTTTCTTACTTTTCTACTGGGTATTGAACATTTTCCAACTTACTAATAAGGGCTTTTTATGTACTTCGTGATTAACCCTTAGTCATGTATATTTTTCTTTTTGAATTTTGGTATGGTAAACTTACAGACACAGAAGGTTAAAATATACATTAAATACATAACATACACAATATTTTCCTGGGAGTTTTACCTTTATAGCATGCTCATTAAAACTTTTCCCAGCCGGGCGCGGGGGCTCACGCCTGTAATCCCAGCACTTTGGGAGGCCGAGACGGGCGGATCACGAGGTCAGGAGATCGAGACCATCCTGGCGAACACGGCGAAACCGTCTCTACTAGAAATACAAAAAAACCAGCCGGGCGAGGTGGCGGCGCCTGCGGTCCCAGCTACTCGAGAGGCTGAGGCAGGAGAATGGCGGGAACCCGGGAGGCGGAGCTTGCAGTGAACCAAGATGGCGCCGCTCACTCCAGCCTGGGGGACAGAGCGAGACTCCGTCTCAAAAAAAAAAACTTTTCCGAATTCCAAAAGCATGGAAATAATTTTTTAACATTTCCTCACATAAAATTTATTTGAAATTTTATTTAGTAAGATAGAAGCTTTAACTTATAAACGTTTTAAATAGTTCATCAGTTGCCTCAATATCATTTATTAAACATGCTACATTTTCCTCACTGATTTGCTAATTTGTGAACTATATTAAATCCCTACATACAGTTTTTCAGCATTTATTATTCCAATTATTCCACACATATGTGTGTGTGTATATATATATGCACAAATACTTATATATGTATATATAATTTAAATAAATTTAATGTAAAATATAAATATATATACAGGTATACACAAATTTGTACATTTATACACAAATATTTAAGTAATTGTGTTCTAGTGTTTCTTTCTTAAAACAGCTAAGTCTATACCCTAACATATACATCAATCAATATAAGCTAGTCTAATAATCTTTCAATATCATGCAGAATTTATTGACTACTATTTAACTTATGGTTTTTACACGTGGTTTTATTAATGAACTGGCCTGTACTTGAGAGAGGCAAGACGGTGTGAGAACATGACTCTGAAGCCAGACTTCTTCAGTCTGAATCAGGTTTCTCTTTATGGCTCCAACCTTGAAGATATTTACCATCTCTGTGATTTATTTCCTTCACGTTTAAAATTGGGAAAGTCATCGCACATATTCCAATGATTGATGTGATCATGAAATAAGTAAATATAAGTAAAGGGCTTTAGATAGTACCTGGCACAGAGTAATGCTCAATGAGTGCCACCTATTATTACTGTTTTTGTAAGTGTAAATGTGTGCATCTGTTGTTGTTCTTGTTGTTATCAGGTTTTAGTGTCTGGGTTATCCTACTGCCTTTATTGAATTAGTGTTTGTTTTTTCCCATTTTTAATTTCTTTATCATGGAACAGTTTAACTAGCATCGCCATCATCATTGTTTTGAAGTTTGCGGGTTTTCCTTTACATAGTTTTAATTTATCCTGACGAAGTTGGGCTGCCTCTTTTCTTTTCCATGACTATTTTACCTTCTTCTGTTGATCTTATTCTAGGATTGGCTATTCCTGGAAATTCTCTCTTATAAATCACCATCGTAGGGCTGGGGCTTCCTGAAAGTTAATATTTGCCTAAAACCAAAGCTTAAACACCCCCATATAGTTTGTGGCACAGGTCTCTCTACGTCCAAGGAATTGCTCTCTGCCACATCAAAGTGAAATTACTGGGACAGTTCAGATTAATTATTGAAATTATCCAAACTTCTCAACTCTCGTTTCCTTTCTTCGGCAAAGGCACGTGAGTTGTGAACAGAGGTGCCTGTTCGGCCTGTTCATGCACTCAGCATGATAGTCATAAGACAGTACAGGATAGAGGAGATGGGGAACCAGAGACACGTCATGTTGCTGCAGTTTTTAAGACGTGCTCTCCTACGTCTTCCTGTCACCCCTCTCAAAATGACTGAGAATGTCTAAATGTAATGAACATTATGGGAAATATAATTAACTACATAGCATTCACCCTTCTGCCAAAAGGCAACAGCTGAAGTGATCAGGCTACATGGAAAAGCAGTTATGGTTGTTCTAATGGTTTGAATTGCTCCCCGACGTTGGCCCCAACAACAACAACGACAACAAATATATATATATATATATATATATATATATATATATATATATATATAAAGTTCTAAACCCCAGTGCCTATGAATGTGACTTCATTTGGAAATAAGGTCATTGAAAATGCAATGAAGTTGAGATCATGCTGGATTAGGGTAGGCCCAGACCCAATGAGTGGTGTGTTTAGTGGATAAAGGAGAGGGAGATCTGTACACAGAAACACACACAGAGACAAGACCACTGGAGATGGAGGTAGAGGTCTGAGGGATGCAGCTATAAGCCAGGAAATGCCAAAGATTGCTGGCAACCACAAGAAGCTAGAAGAGGCAAGGAGGGGTTGTGCTTTTCAGGCAGAGCTTGGTCCTGCTGACATCCTGATTTCTGACATTTAGGCTCCAGAAGTGTAACAGAATAAATTTCTGTTTTAAGCCAGCCAGTTTGTGGCATTTGTAATGGAGTCCCCAGAAAATTATTACGGATTTTGGTATCAGGATGTAGATTGCTAAGTAACACATACCTGAAAATATGGGAGTGACTTTGGAATTGGGTTATGGATGGAGGTTGTAAGCATTTTGAGGCATATAAAAGAACAAGCCTAGATTGCCTAGACAAAGTTGTTGGTAGAAATATGGACAGTAAAGACAATTTGGATGAGGAATCCAAAAGAGATTGCAAGTGTAAAGAAGGCTTCTGTAGTCTTAATGGTACTTGTATCTTTACAAACATAATGTTGGTAGAAATAGCAGCATTAATAATGCTTCTGGTAAGGTCTCAGAAAGAAACAATGAACATATTATTGGATAGTAGTGGAAATGCAGTCCTCATTATAAAGTTGTAGATAATGTGGCTGAATAGCTGAATTACTATTGTGAAGAAAGAAGCGCTTGTAAGTGACAAACTTGGCTACTTAGTGGAGGAGGTTTCCAAGCAAAGTATATAAGGTGTGGTCTATTTCTCCTTGCTGCTTATAATAAATTGTGAGAAGAAAGAGATAAATTAAAGAAGGGACCATTAACAAAAAGGGAAGCAGCACTTACTGATTTGGAAAATTCTCATCCTGTCCATATTACAAAAGATGCTGAAGCATGCTCTGGAGACAACATCAAGGACATGGCAGGACAACCTTCTGCAGGGGAGGTGAGGCATGTCTGCTCAAGGATCCAGTCAACCATCATGGCAGCAGGATCCGGGAAGAACCAGTGGACAGCCCCCTTGTCTGCTAGTGTGGATTCCCTTGACATACATGAAACACACAAGGGTTTTAATAATGTTATACAAAAGAAAAAAAAAAAAAAACCTGCCACTTTGACTGAAAGGAGCATTAAAGCTCCTTTCTGTCTTCTGTGCCTGCATTGTCTCCAAAAGGCAAGCTGAACAAATTCCTGTGTTTCTAAGAGTTTCCTCAAGTGACATTTTCTTTTATCCAGAAATGGATAAAAGAAAGGATGAGTGTCATATTCAGGAATTTCATAGTCAGGAAAATGGCCTAGAGACTTACTCGTCTGTGAACCCGTGTTGTCTTTTAAGAAAAAGGGAAGAGTGACTCTGAAAACACTGAGGCAGAGGACAGAGGTGAAAACACCTATCCTATGGCTGTCCCACCACTGCATTTTGGAGGCAGAGGACTTCTTCTCTGGTGTCGTCAGTCCACAGCTAGGGAGAAATTTCACTCCAAAATGAATCATACCCACAGTCTTCCTGAAAGTTAATATTTGCCTAAAACCAAAGCTTAAGAGCCCCCGTATAGTTTGTGGCACAGGTCTCTCTAAGTCCAAGGACTTGCTCTTTGCCACATTAAAGTGAAATTATTGGGACAGTTCAGATTAATTCTTGAAATACGAGTGAAAGACCCAAAGTCTTACCCATATTTGATTTAAATAATTTAAATGGTAAGATTTGGGACTTTTTGAGTTAATGATATTTAGATGATATTTTGGACTTAGAGTTGATGCTAGCATGGGTTAAGATTTTGGGGGGTGTTGAAATGGGGTGAGTATAACTTGTATATTGAAAGAATGTGAATTCGGGCAGGGTGCAGAGGATGGACTGTAGTGGGTTGAACTGTATTCCTCAGAAAAATGTTCAAGTTATAGTCCCCAGTCCTCGTGAGTGTGACCCTATTTGGAAATAGTACATCATTTAGTGCTTTTCTCCTGTGGTTGCAGTAAGTATGTCTGTTCTCAACGCTTCCATTCAGCATTGTTCTGGAAGCCCCAGTCAGGGGCATCAGGCATGAAGCAAGAAAGCATCCAAATTGGAAAAGAAGAAGTAAAACTATACTTCTTTAAAGATGTGATTGGTAGACATAGAAAAACTTTATGAGATATTCCAAAAAAGGGGAAAAAACTAATAAATAAATTTATCAGGGTCACAGAACTAAACGGTCAATATACACAAATTCATTCTATTTCCATATAGTAATAAAAATTGAAAATGTATATTTAAAAATGTAAATTGAAATTTTCAAATAAAATGTAAAAGCATTTTAAAAATCAAAACATGTAGGAATAAATTTCACAAAATATGGGCAAAAATCTAAAAAGACACTTCAAAAGTGAAGACACTTACAGATGCCCAGTAGGCAAAAGTACCCAACATCTTTAGTCATCAGGGAAATATGAAATCAAACCACAGATGCAGTTTCACTCCAACTAGAATGGCCAAGGGGTCGCAGGTGTGAAGCACCTTGAGCACTCCTCTGTTGATGGTGGGAGTAGTTATCAACTTTGAAGACATGTTTGGCAGTTTCTTGTACAGTTAAACATACTTTCACCTTTGACCCAGAAATTCCATTTTTTTGGCATTTACCTAAAAGCATTGAAAACATATATTCATAAAAATACTTACTCAACATGTACACAGCAGCCTTATTCGTAATACCCAAAATTCATGAATGGGGAATGGAGAATAAATAAATTGTGGTACATTCTTACAGTGAAATAATAATTAGCAAAATAAAGGAAAAACTACCACTGATACTCGCAACAACATGGATTAATCTGAAAAACATCATACCGAGTGAAAGAGGGCAAACACAGTAGAATCTATGGCTGTAGGATTCCGTTTATATCAACTTCAAGAGCAGGCAAAAGCTCATCACTAATCTTAGAAATCATCACAGCGGTTGCCACTGGGGTGCGCTTGAAAGGAGCCTGAGGTCAGCTCTTAAGCATTGAAAATGTTGAGTATCTTCTTCTGGGTGGTGGTCACATAGGCAATCAGTTGTTAAATCTCACTGAGCATTTAAAATCCAGACATCTTATTTTGTGGAAATCACACACCCATTAAGTAAAAACAAAAAGAACAGTACTATCAGAAAAAATATACATATGAGTACTTGCAGAAAATTTCCAAAGCTTTGAGTTGAATAAGATCTGAAAGAAGCATGTATTTATGTGAATTTTAATTCGCTTGTCTAAGTTGTCCTAATTCTCAGTTATGGTATGAGTAAGAACTGGAAATACTTTATTTAAATCATGATAACTTTAAAAACTTTTTTCAAAACCTCCTTCTTTATGGAAGAATTCACTTTTAATTTCCCTAATATTTCTCTTTCTACATATGTTAGCATTAAAGCTCCTTTCTGTCTTCTGTGCCTGCATTGTCTCCAGAAGGCAAGCTGGACAAATTCCTGTGTTTCTAAGAGTTTCCTCAAGTGACAAGCAACTGGACTTTCTACTCCAGGCAAAAATAAATAAATCACAGAGATTTCCCAGAAGGCAAAATGTTGCAATTCTGTGGCACCGCTGTTCACTCCCTACACATATATGAACGAAAACATGGAATGTTCTTATTTCAAATCTACTCTATATATCAGACCATGGGGGTTTTTCCCTTTTTTTTTTTTTTTTTTTTTTTTTTTTTTTGAGACGGAGTCTCGCTCTGTCACCCAGGCTGGAGTGTAGTGGTGCGATCTCGGTTCACTGCAAGCTCTGCCTCCCGGGTTCACGCCATTCTCCTGCCTCAGCCTCCTGAGTAGCTGGGACTACAGGCGCCCGCCACCACCCCCGGCTAATTTTTTGTACTTTTTTTGTAGAGACGGGGTTTCACCATGTTAGCCAAGATGGTCTTGATCTCCTGACCTCGTGATCTGCCCGCCTCGGCCTCCCAAAGCGCTGGGATTACAGGCGTGAGCCACTGCGCCCGGCCAGATTTTCCCTTTTTTAACACACTTTACTTTTACCTCCATATTGAGTATTAATTTAAAACTCACTTTAGATAGTTTAGAGAATATGGACAGAAACTGAAAATATATTTCACAAGAGAAGATACACAAATGGTCAGTAAGTAAATGTTAAAGTGTCTCATAAATTTATTTTCTGTATGCAAATTTGCTTATTTTTTAGCTATTTTAAAATGTTTTTAACTTTGTTTAGTACCTAAATTAGAACTGTATAGTTAAAGAAACTTAAATACAAGTGATACCTAGTTAATGTGTCTCTCTTTTTTTTTTTTTTAAGAGCCTACCTCAGCCTTTATTATTCAGGGATTTTGTCATCACTCTTCAGCTGCTACTGCTGTGTTATAATTGGAGTTATGGTTCTTTTTTTTTTTTTATACTTTAAGTTCTAGGGTACATGTGCACAACGTGCAGGTTTGTTACATATGTATACTTGTGCCATGTTCGTGTGCTGCACCCATCAACTCGTCAGCACCCATCAACTCGTCATTTACATCAGGTATAACTCCCAATGCCATCCCTCCCCTCTCCCCACTCCCCATGATAGGCCCCGGTGTGTGATCTTCCCCTTCCCGAGTCCAAGTGATCTCATTGTTCAGTTCCCACCTATGAGTGAGAACATGCGGTGTTTGGTTTTCTGTTCTTGCAGTAGTTTGCTGAGAATGATGGTTTCCAGCTGCATCCATGTCCCTACAAAGGACATGAACTCATCCTTTTTTATGGCTGCATAGTATTCCATGGTGTATATGTGCCACATTTTCTTAATCCAGTCTGTCACTGATGGACATTTGGGTTGATTCCAAGTCTGTGCTATTGTGAATAGTGCTGCAATAAACATACGTGTGCATGTGTCTTTAGAGCAGCATGATTTATAATCCTTTGGGTATATACCCAGTAATGGGATGGCTGGGTCATATGGTACTTCTAGTTCTAGAACCTTGAGGAATCGCCATACTGTTTTCCATAATGGTTGAACTGGTTTACAATCCCACCAACAGTGTAAAAGTGTTCCTATTTCTCTACATCCTCTCCAGCACCTGTTGTTTCCTGACTTTTTAATGATTGCCATTCTAACTGGTGTGAGATGGTATCTCATTGTGGTTTTGATTTGCATTTCTCTGATGGCCAGTGATGACGAGCATTTTTTCATGTGTCTGTTGGCTGTATGCATGTCTTCTTTTGAGAAATGTCTGTTCATATCCTTTGCCCACTTTTTGATGGGGTTGTTTGTTTTTTTCTTGTAAATTTGTTTGAGTTCTTTGTAGGTTCTGGATATTAGCCCTTTGTCAGATGAGTAGATTGCAAAAATTTTCTCCCATTCTGTAGGTTGCCTGTTCACTCTGATGGTAGTTTCTTTTGCTGTACAGAAGCTCTTTAGTTTAATTAGATCCCATTTGTCAATTTTGGCTTTTGTTGCCATTGCTTTACACTGAAATAATATCTGTTTAACCCCAACTGAAACTGAGGCTGGGGCATCAGCTTTGTCTTCGGGATTGTTGTTTGACATTAATTTAGGTATTTCCTTCACACAGATTAATATTTCCAGTTACAGAGTGTTGACTCTTGTGTTATTTCCACATCGCAGTGTTTTGGTATTCCACATTAGAATGTTTTCTTGTTTGTGGTTAAAACAATTGATAACCCAGGAACAGTTTCTCCTTTATACATGACTCTAAAGCCAAAAAAGACTAAATGGCAACTGGCATACATTATTCAACACAAAGAATAGAACAATATAGATATACTTTATTTCATTATTAGACAAAATGACTTCACAGACGGACGTAAGGTTATACTTGGAATATTGATGATGGTCCAGCCCTCAGCAGTTTTTCCCTCCCTTTTATCACATACTCTGAGTTAACAATGTCTACATGGGCTTAGAAGCCTGTCCTCTTCGAAAAGGCTTCGAAGGAATGTGATTACGTCATTGCTATATAGCAGCCTGCACCTCAGGATATCCTAGAGATGAAACAAATAAATATTGGGATTTGCTATGTCATGTTTGATCCCTCAGTGACAGCATGACAGTGCAGAGCCTGTTCCAGACAGCCTCAATGCTGTAGCTTTCCCTCCCCAAAAGTAAACAAATGTTTGGCAGAGAATCAGTTGGTCCATACGCTTGTAGGTAGCAGAATATTTACACAGAAACGTGTTCCAACCTTTGTTTCCACCTTTCTCTTTTAAAGTGTTTGTTTCAGCTTTCATGAGAAAGGATTTCCAAAATAAAAATACTTTCCTACAAAGGCTTTAGCTGTCACCTTAAATTATTACCTTAAGAGCCCTTAAAATGTCATGTTGATAACAGCAGAAATATAGGAGGAAAAGGCCTGAGCTGGAGAGTAAAATATATTTTGGAAAATTTGTATTTTCTAGAACCTTGCCTACTACTAGAGGTTTTGTAGAGAGGTGGTGAAGGTGGTATGTGGGGTTGGGTGGGGGGGGGATGGACTATAGTGCTGGGGCTCAATCAATGAGAGAACCAGACTAATAGAACTTTCCGAAACAATGTGCCTGATTTTGCAGATGACTTCTATACACGCATCCTCTTGGTTCTTAGAAATACAGTTGACCCTTGAGCAACACAAGTTTGAACTGAACGGGTGACTTATATGTGTATTTTCTTCTGTTTCTGCCGTCTCTGAGACAGCCAGACCAACCTTTCCACTTCCTCTTGCTCCTCAGCCTATGCCAGGTGAAGATGACAAGGATGAAGACCTTTACGATGATCCATATCCGCTTAATGAGGAGTACATAGAGTTCCTCTTCCTTATGATTTTCTTAATAACTTTTTCTTTTCTCTAGCTTATGTCACCCTAAGAATACACTGTATAATACATATAGCATACAAAATAGGCGTTAATCAAGTGTGTATGTTATCAGTAAGGCCAGCAGTAGGCTATTAGTAGTTAAATTTTGGGGAGCTACAAGTTATATGTGGATTTTTGACTGCTTAGGGCCAGAGCCCCTAAGCCTCGTACTGTCCATCAGTCGACAGTGCACCTTTTACTCATGCATGTCTTTTATTGTAAGTAAAAGATGAAGGGCGCAGTGGAGTGCACCTGTAGTCCCAGCAACTTGAGAGACTGAGGTGAGAACCCAGGAATTCAAAGCTGCAATATGCTGTGATTGCACCACTGCACTCCAGCCTGGGCCAAGACCTCATCTCTGTTTAAAAAAAAAATGATTAATTTAAAAAAATTAAAGATTAAAAATTAAAGATAATGAATGCATCAGGAAAATAGGATGATTTATTCTAAAGCACATTATATGCCCCCAAATAGCCAAGATTCTGAGGCTGTTTAACTGATTTCCATTGAGCAAGTGCCTCTGAATAACTGAAGTCCAACTGAAGTCCAGAATTCAACCTACCTAAAAACACTTTTAACATTGATATTTCAAAGACTTGTATTCCCAAGGGTTTCTTTGAATGTAAGAAGTAAATTACTAAATCAGATGTATATGTATGAGGTGATTTTATTCCCACCTGAGGATGCTGAAAAACAGATATAAATATTTGTCTATAGAGAATGGTATGCATATTTATTGAGATCTTTAGTTTACTTTTAACATACGTGTTCAAAGAAATCACAGGCATGCTGCTGTCAGTTTTCCAGCAGTAGTTCTAAACATCAATAAAAGTAACCAAACAGGGTGCATATTTTTATTGGAAGCCTGGTTTAGCAACTTCAGAAATATTTTTAGTAGGAAAATATCATAAAAGTATCACAGCCATTCTGTTACAAATTGGCTAATTTATTATCTAAGGGAAATAACCCAAATTTCTCTCCTACTCACAGAAATGCCGTAGAAATTTGTGTGTGTGTGCACCCACGTGTACGTGCACACATTTCAGGCTTATAAGCCCAATCTTATTTCACAGGAAGGAACATTAGTTCTTTTAGATTTTAAAGCAGATTAATGATATTAATATTGAAGTTTACCAGAAGATTCCTGAAATTTTCTAGAACTGATTACAGAATGTTTGAGATGGGACACTGGACTCATTAACTTATTTAAATACCGAGTGACTCCAATTCCTTTTTAAGACCATGACAGTGCTGGTTTTCTAACTTCTCAGTCAGGAACGGAAATAGAACAAGACCGGCTTTGTGATTTACCTCCAGCAGATTGCATGGTGAAAAGAAGTTTTAGAAGCCCCACTATAGAAGGCTGTATGGAGACACAGAGAAAAGAAAGGAGCATGTAAAACATGCTGAGCGTTCCTACCCCTGCTTCCATCTCACAGACTCATAGTGGAGACACCATCTGCAGACAGCTGCCCCCAGAGGCCCCTTTTTGAGCTAAGATGACTCACTCAGCCTCGTAGAGATAAGAGAGACCTAAGATACGTCTCTTGTCTCCACACATTTTATTACCATTTATTTTGTTGTCGCTTGCTATATAACATGAGTCCTATTCTTCCCCCTTAAATAGGGGGGATATTTAGGTAACAATGTGAGAAAGTAAAACAAGCAGTTTTCATAATTCTAGCTAGATAAACCTTTTCCTGAACAGAGTTTCAACGCCGAGGAAAGAGGTAGATGGCATTTGAATGCAGAGTTCTTATTTTTAGGGACAATATGCAGGTTATGTTAGACTCCTATAAAATCAAATAATTACCTTCTCTCTGGCTATTAGATCCTTTTCTCAGTTTTTCTTTCTTTCTTTTTGTTCAGTTAATCTTTCAGAGAGACTCCAAGGCCATAACTATCTTCCTGGAAAACCCCAAAACTAACGAGGAGTAAGCTCTTCAATCAGCACTTTCATATAAAAGCCCAGGTCAAGGATCACGTTACCTAGAGCTCTGCTGACAGACTGGCAAACTCTTCTCTCGGAAGTGTAGCAAGATTCATTTTCCCTGGTTCTGGGTCAATAGGGATAAAACAATATGATTCGCTTCTCTCTTCGTTCCTATAGTATTTCTCCTAAGACCTGATCCTCCTGCTTCCAAACAGGAAACAGGAGGACTGTTGGGATTAGCCTGTCACCTGGTCACTTAACCCCACTCTCAGCGGCCTCTAGTTATGACAGACGGACCAACCAGGAACTCCCCACAAGCGTCCTTTCCAGGGCTTCTACCCCACACTGTTGTCATGAGAGAAAATCAAGCCCAACTGCACTTGTTCATCACAGCGCTCCTACCTCATTTGGAAAGAAAAATAAACAATAATTAGTGAATATTTATAAACTGATTCTGCAGGAGAAAAATTGTGGCTTGGACAATGCTAGTGTCTACCCGTGTTCAGACATGATTACAAAGTGGTCTTGCTTTTGACTTATCTGCCATGATCCTAGTAGCCTGGCCTGAAGTTGAAGTGGTTTAGGTTCAGCTGAGGGACACCATTGCCCAGCTGTGCATGCCAGGCCAGCTCCTGGATGCCAGGGGCTGCTTTTCTCTTCCTCAGTCCCCTTGATTTGGCCAAAAGCAAACAAGTTAGGCCACAGGGTCTTAATCAGTCCCTTCGGATTTTCGCCATGCCTGATATTGTTCTGAACAGGAAGTTGCTTAGAGAACAGTCTGTGGTTGGACTTGGATTAATTTCTCCTGCTTCAGGAGATTTGTGGGATCATCGAACATGACAATAGCTGCCTAGTAGCACTTCAGAGTCTGTACAGGACACTTCAACTGATGGCAACAAAAGCAGTTATCAGGGAAAACGAAAAACAACTCTTAGATCTTGAAACAAGTTTTGAAGCCAGGGGTCGAGAATATAAAACCCAGCGAATCCAGCTGAATCTGTTTAGAGAACCAGGTGACTTTCTTTTTTCTTAGTTTTATCATGAGCTTATTTGTCCTGCAGTAAGTATGTGGATGTAGTGAAAAGTGTTCCCTATAACATGGATTTCATCTTGGCTAGTTAAGGGGAAAGCAAGCGCTGTGTGATTATCTGTAAGAACAATGCTTTGTTGGATTTTTAGACTTTTGTTAGAGTCAAGGAAAGATTTTGGACTAACTTTCCATTTTAGTATTTCTAACATGACAATTGCAGTTGACCACAGCATGCATATAGATTTATCACAGTTGTCACTTCTGGAAATTTTATAAATAGACTTGTATAGACCTCACTTTAAAAGGTTCTGGGTAATTTTTCAATGGAAATATTATCAACTGGAGGTGTGATAACTTTAAATATTTGCAGACCTCTAACAATTATCCTGAACACACGGAATGCTTTTATGTGTGATCAGCAGGTGTCAATCACTTGTCAATATAGGAAAGAATGATCTGGTGATACACGGACTGTATTCGGAATGAAAGTATTGTTTACTGCAATAGGAAGGAGCCTGTTTTGTGTCCCTTTATGAAAACAATTTTTTTTTTTTTTTTTTTGAGACAAAGTCTCACTCTATCACCCAGGCTGGAGTGCAGTGGCACTATCTTGGCTCACTGCAGCCTCCGCCTCCCGGGTTCCAGCAATTCACCTGCCTCAGCCTCCTGAGTAGCGGGGACTACAGGCACTCACCACCATGCCCAGCTAATTTTTGTGTTTTTTTAGTAGAAATGGGGTTTCACCATATTGGTCAGGCTGGTCTCAAACTCCTGACCTCGTGATCCGCCCGCTTTGGCCTCCCAAAGTGCTGGGATTACAGGTGAAAGACACTGTGCCCAGCTGAAGACAAATTTTGAGTCAATTTTAAATGAAGTGTCTCTGAAGAAAACAAATTAAGCAACGTGGTCAGGGTAGCCCCAATATTAGTGTTCTCAGGATTGACCAGTCCTTGTTGATAGGACTGTAATGACCTCGGCAGAATCATTTTGACAACACGAATTAAGGTTCATATCCTAGAAGACTGAAGGTTGGTAGTAGTAATGTGAGGGAAATTTGAGGGAAATGTGAGAGTATTAGATGGCAATATAAAAAGGGAATTATTCTGTGAAGGATTTGAAAGAACACCTTTAGGGTTGTGGTCTCAGACCCAGCAAACAGTATTTAAGAACCCATTTTTCCCTATGGGCTTAGAAAAATGTTCAGAGCTTTGGGTTTCCTCACATCAAAAAAGAAAACCATAGAAATAAAATATAAATATATATAAATACATATTTATAAATATTTAAATATATTTATAAATTTATATTTTTATATTTATAAATATATTTATATATTTATATTATATAAAGATATTTATATAAATATATAAATATTTATGTTATATTATATATTACAAAGTGGTCTTGGTTTTGACTTATCTGCCATGATCATAGTAGCCTGGCCTGAAGCTGAAGTGGTTTATGTTCAACTGAGGGACACCATTTATATTGTAATATATATATAATATATTTATATAGTATATCTATATACTATATAAATATATATTATGATATAAATATATTTATATTTTTAAAATTTATATGTATATATATGTGATAAAAAATAATGATCATATTAGTGCTATAAAGGTGGCCAGATTAGTGGTAGAGCGAAGAGATAGAAAAGTGTGTGAATCAGAAATTAATCTTCTTTTATATCTCGGGTGGAAAATATCTGCTTCTGCAGTCAGTGGCTTCTGAAAGCTTCCAAGTAATCCTTGGTCAGGAAGCAGTGAGGTATGTCTTTTATGTGAATCTGAAGATCAAAAGCTTGAATTTTCCTGAAACATCCGTCATTCACAGTACCTGGTGAGGTCGTTTTCACTGAGGCTCAAGGGCAGCGTTTCTCTGATGCCTTCACGGTCTTGCCCGGTTCGCGCCGTTCGCGGGCAGCGTGTGCCTTGGAGACGTTGTCTGCAGCGCATCTTGCAATGAGCCCACCAATGTCAGGCCTCACTCTCTGTTCCTGTGAAAAATATTGTGAAACAGCTTTGCTAAAATTCTATTTTCAGAATAGCCAACTTCTTAGATAATCTTAATGCATATCAGGGCTTTTTAATTGGCCATTTATTTTATAGAGGTTGTTGGAGATGTCAGGCCATCTCTTGGTTTCTAAAGCAGGTTGAAGATATTGACACATCTAAAATCTTGTACCTGCTGGCCAGGCACAGTGGCTCACGCCTGTAATCCCAGCACTTTGGGAGGCTGAGGCGGGCGGATCACGAGGTCAGGAGATCAAGACCATCCTGGCTAACAGGGTGAAACCCCATCTCTACTAAAAATACAAAAAAAATTAGCCGGGCGTGGTGACGGGCACCTGTAGTCCCAGCTACTCGGGAGGCTGAAATAGGAGAATGGCATGAACCCGGGAGGTGGAGCTTGCAGTGAGCCAAGATCACCCCACTGCACTCCAGCCTGGGCGACAGAGCTAGACTCCGTCTCAAAAAATAAAAATAAATATAAATAAAAAAATAATAATATAAATAAAAATATATAAATATAAAATAAAATCAAGTACCTACTATCAATATAAGTGTGTGTGTGTGTCAGGAGGTCTGGAAAGTGGTGAGGACATTTGTGTGTGTTGATAGATTATTTAACGATTCTCCTTCAGTCAGTTGTTTTCTGTATTCAGTTACTTAATTATTACCCGTATATTCTTTTTTACCTGTGAAATGTGAGAAAAGGATAGGCTCTGGAAAGATTTCTTAACATATAGACATATTCAGTAAAGAAACAGACTTAGGATGATGAGGCTGAAATGTTAAGGCATGGAATGGCTAGCTTAAGAGCAAATATATGGAAGTTAATGCAGAGGAGGGAAAAGAAGATTGGCTTTATTACCAGGGTAATATACCAGGGATATGAGTTGATGTCTCATTTTATCTGGTTTACTTGTTTTTTATTGTTTTCTTTGAATCTCTTGGTGGATTTCCTAGTTTCCCTAAGTATAAAACTTCAGCATATCTTAAGAGACCCGTAGACGTCCTTCTTTGAGTGATATAACCACAAGTAGCAGCTGTGGATCTCAAGAAGCGATCTGCGATGGTCCAGAACTGCTAGAGTGGGCCCATTTCTGGGGAGGGCGACACAAAGGAAGGTTTTTATGAAGAGCCGGGATTGCTTTGTGGATTTTGGAGCTGACGTTTTGTTATTGGAGAAACATTTTCAAACTGGAATTTGGAGAGGCATTTTCACTTCTTGTAGATCTTGAAGGCATTTTCATTTCTTGTAGAATGCTCAGACACTATATGTCTCATAAGCAGTGTTTAAAACTTGTTACATTTCAGAAAAAGTTGACAAGAAGCATTCAGTTTTTGCCTGCCTGTTTTTAAAACATCATGGTGTGCTATTGGGATTTGTGGTTTCACTTGTCATATTGGCACCTGCGATGGAGAAGATCATTAAAAACTTTTTTCGAATTTTCATGTATTGTACCCTTAGAAAAATTATCTTTCTATTAATTTGAGTTGGAAAATTTTGAAAAGTGTGTTGTAAGCCATTCCAGGTAATATCTTTCTTGTTGTATAGCTATTACTCAGACCTATCTAAAGAAACAGTTGAGTGTGAATTACCTCAAAATCAAAGTAGTCACTTTAAAATTTGAAATGCATTATGCACCTGAGGTGTTGACAGCAAAGCCCGTGCCAAGCGTTTGATCCACTGATACCCATTTTCCAAGGACTCCAGATCCTTAGATCTGCGTCTCTTCCATTTTTGCTGTGGCCAAGTTTCAAATAAGGAATCGGGAAACAGTTTAGTGATCGTAAATCACACTGATGGTTGGAAAAATAAGTAGTGTTCCTTTGCTTCTTCAGATGTGGTTCCATACATTTTTACACATCTTTTGGCTAAATCAAAAATCCAGATGCAAAATGACGGTGCTTACAAATGCAGTGTCGGCCGGGCGCGGTGGCTCAAGCCTGTAATCCCAGCACTCTGGGAGGCTGAGACGGGCGGATCACGAGGTCAGGAGATCAAGACCATCCTGGCTAATACGGTGAAACCCCGTCTCTACTAAAAAAATACAAAAAACTAGCCGGGCGAGGTGGTGGGCGCCTGTAGTCCCAGCTACTCGGGAGGCTGAGGCAGGAGAATGGCATAAACCCGGGAGGCGGAGCTTGCAGTGAGCTGAGATCCGGCCACTGCACTCCAACCCGGGCGACAGAGCGAGACTCCATCTCAAAAAAAAAACAAAAAAAACAAATGCAGTGTCTATTTG